>NW_026652278.1:88479579-88581801 GCF_009828535.3 Hylobates moloch
AATTGATCCCTTTACCATTATGTAATGGCCTTCTTTGTCTCTTTTGATCTTTGTTGGTTTAAAGTCTGTTTTATCAGAGACTAGGATTGCAACCCCTGCCTTCTTTTGTTTTCCATTTGCTTGATAGATCTTCCTCCATCCCTTTATTTTGAGTCTATGTGTGTCTCTGCCCGTCAGATGGGTTTCCTGAATACAGCACACTGATGGGTCTTGACTCCTTATCCAGTTTGCCAGTCTGTGTCTTTTAATTGGAGCATTTAGCCCATTTACATTTAAATTTAATATTGTTATGTGTGAATCTGATCCTGTCATTATGATGTTAGTTGGTTATTTTGCTCGTTAGTTGATGCAGTTTCTTCCTAGCCTCGATGGTCTTTACAATTTGGCATGTTTTTGCAGGGACTGGTAGCGATTGTTCCTTTCCATGTTTAGTGCTTCCTTCAGGAGCTCTTTTAGGGCAGGCCTGGTGGTGACAAAATCACTCAGCATTTGCTTGTCTGTATTTTATTTCTCCTTCACTTATGAAGCTTAGTTTGGCTAGATATGAAATTCTGGGTTGAAAATTCTTTTCTTTAAGAATGTTGAATATCGGCCCCCACTCTCTTCTGGCTTGTAGAGTTTCTGCCGAGAGATCAGCTGTTAGTCTGATGGGCTTCCCTTTGTGGGTAACCCGACCTTTCTCTCTGGCCGCCCTTAACATTTTTTCCTTCATTTCAACTTTGGTGAATCTGACAATTATGTGTCTTGGAGTTGCTCTTCTCGAGGAGTATCTTTGTGGCGTTCTCTGTATTTCCTGAATCTGAATGTTGGCCTGCCTTGCTAGATTGGGGAAGTTCTCCTGGATAATATCTTGCAGAGTGTTTTCCAACTTGGTTCCATTCTCCCCGTCATTTTCAGGTACACCAATCAGACGTAGGTTTGGTGTTTTCACATGGTCCCAAATTTCTTGGAGGCTTTGTTCATTTCTCTTTATTCTTTTTTCTCTAAACTTCCCTTCTCTCTTCATTTCATTCATTTCATCTTCCATCAGCGATACCCTTTCTTCCAGTTGATCGAATCGGCTACCGAGCCTTCTGCAATCTTCGCGTAGTTCTCGATACTTGGCTTTCAGCTCCATCAGCTCCTTTAAGCCCTTCTCTCCATTGGTTATTCTAGTTATCCATTCTTCTAATTTTTTTTCATAGTTTTTAACTTCTTTGCTATTGTTTTGAATTTCCTCCCATAGCTGGGAGTAGTTTGATCGTCTGAAGACTTCTTCTCTGAACTCGTCAAAGTCATCATCCATCCAGCTTTGTTCCATTGCTGGTGAGGAACTGTGTTCCTCTGGAGGAAGAGAGGTGCTCTGCTTTTTAGAGTTTCCAGTTTTTCTGCTCTGTTTTTTCCCCATCTTTGTGGTTTTATCTACTTTTGGTCTTTGATGATGGTGATGTACAGATGGGTTTTTGGTGTGGATGTCCTTTCTGTTTGTTAGTTTTCCTTCTACCAGACAGGACCCTCAGCTGCAGGTCTGTTGGAGTTTACTAGAAGTCCACTCCAGACCCTGTTTGGCTAGGTGTCAGCAGAGGTGGCTGCAGAACAGCGGATTTTCGTGAGACCACAAATTCAGCTGTCTGATCGTTCCTCTGGAAGTTTTGTCTCAGAGGAGTACCCAGCTGAGTGAGGTGTCAGTCTTTCCCTACTGGGGAGTGCCTCCCAGTTAGGCTGCTCGGGGATGAGGGACCCACTTTAGGAGGCAGTCTGTCCATTCTCAGATCTCCAGCTGTGTGCTGGGAGAACCACTACTCTCTTCAAAGCTGTCAGTCAGACAGGGACATTTAAGCCTGCAGGGGTTCCTGCTGAATTTTTGTTTGTCTGTGCCCTGCCCCCAGAGGTGGAGCCTACAGAGGCAGGCAGGCCTCCTTGAGCTGTGGTGGGCTCCACCCAGTTCGAGCTTCCTGGCTGCTTTGTTTACCTAAGCAAGCCTGGGCAATGGCGGGCGCCCCTCCCTCAGCCTCGCTGCCGCCTTGCAGTTTGATCTCAGACTGCTGTGCTGGCAATCAGTGAGACTCCGTGGGCATAGGACCCTCAGAGCCAGGTGTGGGACATAATCTCCTAGTGTGCCGTTTTCCAGGCCCGTTGGAAAAGCGCAGTATTGGGGTGGGACTGACCCGATTTTCCAGGTGCCGTCTGTTACTCCTTTCTTTGACTAGGAAAGGGAACTCCCTGACCCCTTGTGCTTCCCGAGTGAGGCAATGCCTCGCCCTGCTTTGGCTCGCACACAGTGCTCTTCACCGACTGTCCTGCACACACCGTTTGGCACTCCCTAGTGAGATGAAACTGGTATCTCAAACACAAATGCAGAAATCACCTTTCTGTGTCACTCAGGCTGGGAACTGTAGACCGGAGCTGTTCCTATTTGGCCATCTTTGCTCCACCCCTCCACCAATCTTATTTTAAAATGTCTTTAAGTATTGAGAAGCTGTCAAGCTTACAGTAGAAGGAACAAGTTTTTCAAAGTCCTCGGGAAAGCTTAAATTTTGTCTCTGGAAACAAATACTTATTTTCCTTGTGACATAAGTGACACATTTCCTTGTGAATGAGTGACAGCTTCATTTATTTTTGAGAATGATAGTTGTACCTTCTTTTTAAGACCGAGTTTCACTCTGTCACTTGGCTAGAGTCTATTGGCATAATCTCAGCTCAAGCAATCCTCTCCCCTCAGGTTCTTGAGTAGCTGGGACCATAGACGTGTGTCAGCATGCCTGGATAATTTTTTTTGTATTTTTGGTAGAGACAGGGTTTCGTCATGTTGCCCAGGCTGGTCTCGAACTCCTAAAGGAGCTCAAGTGATCTACCTGTTTTGGCCTCCCAAAGTGCTGGGATTTTACAGGCATGAGCCACTGCACTGGCCAGTTGTACTTTTAAATGAAATTGATGTTTCTCTTTAGTTATCTGCAGTATATTCTCATGATATATTTATTATTTTCAGTAGTTTAAATTAAGGGAAGCTAGCAAATCTGAATCACATTTACATTTATTAAAGTTCTAAAGAGATTATTCCCCACCACTACTACTTTATAAAACATTTCTGTGTTTCAGTGTGTGGTTAGAGGAGTGACAATGTGTTTGGTTTATTGCCATTGCCTGTTAGGGAGGGTCAATACTTACAGGCAGTTCTGACTGGTTATGGTATAAAAGACTTCACAGTACAGGACATGCTATGCTGAGGAAGAAGAGGTCAGGAAACCCTCTGCAAGTCAGTATCAAGGAGAATTTGTAAAAACTGTTTGCTTTGGTGAAGTAAACACCAAAGCACATAGGCACACAGGAGGCATTATTTTAATAAATGGATATTATACTAAGATATTAACAGTTTTTGAAGTAATACACATTCTTATTTTATAGAGATGCAGATAGATCTTTGGGCATATTTTATGAATGGTTACACCCACTTACAGTAAGTGTCACTTATTTATTTATTTATTTATTTTATTTTATTCTTTTTGAGATGGAGTTTTGCTCTTGTTGCTCAGGCTGGAGTGCAATGGTGCCATCTTGGCTCACTGGAACCTCCACCTCCCAGGTTCAAGCGGTTGTCCTGCCTCAGCCTCCCAAGTAGCTGGGGTTACAGGTGCCCACCACCATGCCTGGCTAATTTTGAATTTTTAGTAGAGAGGTTTCACCATGTTAGCCAGGCTGGTTTTGAATTCCTGACCTCAGCCTCCCAAAGAGCTGGGATTACAGGCATAAGCCATCGCACCCAGCCCAGTAAGTGTTGCTTTTATTGAGTTTGTATTTTCCTTTTTTTTTTTTTGAGATGGAGTCTTGCTCTGTTGCCCAGGCTGGAGTGCAGGGGCACGATCTCAGCTCACTGCAAGCTCTGCCTCCTGGGTTCACACCATTCTCCTGCCTCAGCCTTCCAAGTAGCTGGGACTACAGGCACCTGCCACCATGCCAGGCTAATTTTTTGTATTTTTAGTAGAGATGGAGTTTCACCGTGTTAGCCAGGATGGTCTTGATCTCCTGACCGCGGGATCTGCCCACCTTGGCCTCCCAAAATGCTGGGATTACAAGCATGAACCATCACGCCTTGCCTGAGTTTGTATTTTCATCATAGATTTGTATCTGTTTCATGCCTGCAGTGAAAGGCATCTTTAAGTCTTGCTCCTCATTTCATGTGGCATCTTGTCATCTTATTTTAAAAGTGTTGTAAAAAGTACATGCTGGAATAAGAACTGATCTGCAGATATGTTTAATTAGTGAGATAATACAAGCAAATACACTATCCAAATAACAGAAAATGTATCTTTTTAAAAGATAACTGTCAGTAGTATCAAGCTATATAAGTATATGTAAATACTTTTAACACAGAAGCATGATTTTTATGAAGAGGGTTAAAAATAATTTAAGTTCTCTGCACGTGGTGGCTCACACCTTTGTAATCACAGCACTTTGGGAGGCTGAGGTGGGGGGATCACTGGAGGTCAGGAGTTTGAGACCAGCCTGACCAATATGATGAAACCCTGTCTCTACTAAAAATACAAAAATTATCTGGGCATGGTGTCATGTGCCTGTAATCTCAGCTACTCGGGAGGCTGAGATAGAAGAATTGCTTGAACCCAGGAGGCAGAGGTTGCAGTGAGCCGAGATCACACCATTGCACTCCAGCCTGGGCAACAAGAGTGAAAATCCATCTCAAAAAAAAAAAAAAAAAAAAAATTAAGTTTAAATCAACTTATATGGTGTAAAAACTTAAAAATGTATTTCCTCAGGTGCATAATAGCCACATGTGACTAGTGACTGTTGTATTTATCAGCACAGGCTTAGAGCCTCATGGTTACAGGAAACTATTTTTTCAAAGTTTATTGCAGAGAAGAATGACATATGGTCAGTAAGACATTAAAGCCAAGTAATAGCTTACATTTGGATGGAATTATGTGGGGGAAAGGGTAAAAAAGAACATAAACATTTTCTGAGCTTAAGCTCATATTATTTTTAAGTGAATGTTGATGAGTATTAAATCATTATGGTATTTCAGGATCCTACTGTTCATATTGTAAAAACTAAAAGACATCTCACCAATCAAAATTATCGTTAAGTGACACACGGGCACAAGTGTGAACACTGCTGTCTTAAGAGCACCTCAGGTTTTTTCTTCAATGTATACTTACATTGCATCCTTTCTTCTTTCAGTGAGAAGAGGTTTTGGAGGAATATTTTAAGTATGATCCTTAACACAAATTTGTTTTCAGATTTGTTCGTATTCTGTTTAAAGCCATAAGGCTAACAGCTGAATTTGCAATCGTAAGTTTGGTAAGGTATCTTCTATTTATAAAGCAGCTGTAGAAATTCTTCTTGTAAACAGGGTGGTGTGGTCCTGTTTTTAAATAACAGTAGGTTTATGAAATTATCTCAGAATTTTAAGAGAAACTTATGAAAGCAAATACACACATTTTAGTTGAATCATCATTATGGCTTAAAATCTCACAATTGCTTTTCTCATCACAGAGCAATTGCTATTACAGGCAGCAGAAGGGATCTCTGATTTCTCCCCCAACACTTCAGTAAACACATGCACACAGAGTGCACACACATCCAGGGCATGTGGAGGGTTTGGAATGCGGAGCAGTAACAAAACCATCTGGCCGATGGGCAGGAAGGGATGCTGGTGTAGGTCTAAGCTGAGTCCCAGGCTGTATCCCCAGGCAATTCTGATGCATGTTGTCATTGGCAGCTGCTGCCCTCAATTCTTCGTTCCTTGGATAATGTGGGTTAATCTACCCCTGCTGATCACCTGTGCCTGCTCATGAAGTTGCCCAGAAATGTGGTTCCAGTTGGTCTACCAAACCATAGCTGTGTCATTACAATTACATTATCCCTACAGAATTCCTTTTGTAAAACTATAATTTTAAATAATAGATTCTGTTCAAATTGTTAAAAATAGTCTTACTCCTCCCCACAACAAACTTATAGAGGAAAGTCAGCTTCATGGCCAGGAATGAAAAAATACTTATGTCAATACTTCTTTAGCAACCAGTTAGAGTCTAGAGGAGAAGGCTCCTGCTGTGCACTTGAATGAAAGCCCTGAAATGGCGCTGGACCAGATACAGGCCTTCTCGAGGAGCTGCAAGTCGTTTGGAACTCTTAGCAGGTGCTAGAGGGAAGCAGGAGTGGTGCTTCCAGATGTAGAGAGATTGGTGATGCAGGAGGGAAAGCTGGATTGGAAAAGGGAGAGTTTTGTACATGGGCTAAGCTTGATGTGCCTTTGAGAGAGCAGAGTAGCAGGGTCTAGTCATCATTTGGATATACAGGACTAGAGCATGAATCTGATGTAGAGCTACAGAATGAAGAGCAACAGCAGCTCTTTAAATACCAAGAAAGTGTGTAGAATGAAATTGGACGAGCCGGGCATGGTGGTTTCATGCCTTTAGTGCTAGCTACTTGGGAGCCTGAGGTGGGGGAATTACTTGAGCCCAGCAGTTTAAGTCCAGCCTGGGCCAGATGATGAGACCCTGTATCTTTTTATTTGTTTGTTTGTTTGTTTGTATTTATTTATTTATTTTGAGACGGAGTCTCACTGTGTCGCCCAGGCTGGAGTCAGTGGCGCGATCTCGGCGCACTGCAAGCTCCGCCTCCCAGGTTCATGCCATTATCCTGCCTCAGCCTCCCGAGTAGCTGGGACTACAGGCACCCGCCACAACACCTGGCTAATTTTTTGTATTTTTAGTAGAGATGGGGTTTCACCGTGTTAGCCAGGATGGTCTCAATCTCCTAACCTCGTGATCCGCCCACCTCAGCCTCCAGAAGTGCTAGGGTTACAGGCGTGAGCCACCGCTCCCGCCTGAGACCCTGTATTTAAGGAAACAAAAAGTAAGGCCAGGTACATTATCTCACACCTGTAATGCCAGCACTTTGGGAGGCCAGGTTGAAAGGATTGCTCAAGTGTAGGAGTTCAAGACCAGACTGGGCAATAAAGTGACACCCATTTCTACAAAAAAAAAATTAAGAAATTAGCTGGACATGATGGCACATGCCTGTGGCACCAGGCACATGGCAGGCTGAGGCAGGAAGATCACTTGAGCCCAGGAGGTGGAGGCTGCACTCCAGCCTGGGCAAGTGAGTGAGACCCCGTCTCAAAAACAGATAAAGTGGACAGAAAATAGGTCGGTAAGGACTATTATCATTTGAGGGACAAGCCCCCAGTGGAGTAGCCACTAGAGTGGGAAGAGGAAAAGCAAAAGAGGATAATAAAAGGAGAACGAGTTCAAGATAGGAGAAGCTGTGGTCACAGTGCTGAATGCTGCCAAGCAGTGACTTGATTCATGAACACTCACTGGATGCTGATGCTGTGCCACTCTTCTAAGTGCTGGGGTAGAGGAGAGGACAGGTGGAACACAGTTCTTGCTTTTTTGAGCTTATGTTCTAGGAAGATGGAACTTAAGGTAGTATGAAAAAGCAGGGGCTGGGCGCGGTGGCTCACGCTTGTAATCCCAGCACTTTGGGAGGCCGAGGCGGGCGGATCACAAGGTCAGGAGATCGAGACCATGGTGAAACCCCATCTCTACTAAAAATACAAAAAATTAGCCGGGCGTGGTGGCGGGCGTCTGTAGTCCCAGCTTCTCGGAGAGGCTGAAGCAGGAGAATGGCGTGAACCCGGGAGGCGGAGCTTGCAGTGAGCCGAGATTGCGCCACTGCACTCCAGCCTGGGTGACAGAGCGAGACTCCGTCTAAAAAAAAAAAAAAAAAAGAAAGAAAAAGCAGGAAGAGGAAGCAGGATAAAGGGTAAAGGGATACAGAGTGAGTGGGGCTATTTTAGGTAGAATGATAAGGAAGAGCCTCTCTAGAGAGCTGACATTTGAACAGTGACCTGACTGAAGGAACAATGGATAAGAGTGCTGACATTACAGGCAGCAGGATGACTGCTACGACAGACAGAAATTCATTTCTTAGTGTTTGAGGAACAAACGGCAAGGTGACCAGCATGGTCAGAGTGAAGAATGAGGGAAACAGTGGAGATGAGGCCCCTCAGGCAGTACCATAGCTCACAGGGCCTTTTGGCTTGTAGGCCGTTGGAAGAATTTAAGGTTTTACTCCAGTTTGATGGGAAGCTCGTGGTAGATCTTGAGCAGGGTAGTGCCATGCTCTAAATGAAGAAGTTATGCTCGCTGCTTTGGGGACAGTAAGCCATAATTGGGAGGCAGAGTGGAGGCAGCGAAGAGGGTTAAGAAGCAACTAGGGTAATACAGGTGAGCAGTGACAGACTGTGGGTCACCATCAAACCATGCAGACCACCAGTGAAGGTAGATGTAAGAGGCATTGCGCACAGATTGGAGCAGGGAAACTGAAATGCAGGTATTTGGCCCCAGCACCTAGGCAAATGGCAATGTATGCAGAGCTTTAGTTTGTCAGTGTGAAGGCACAAGAGACAAATGCCTGTTGGCAAGAGGAGCCTTGGGAGAATCATGCCAGCAGGGGCAGGCAGTGTAGCTGAAGGAGAGATGGAAGATGAGGAGCTGGCATGAGGGGATGGTGCTGTGAGCACCAGTGAGAGGACACAGTTGGAGAGGAGTGGGGAGTGGGATGGGGACAAAGGAAACACAATTTGGAGGAAATCTCTGGTAGAGAGGAAGAAAATCTTCAGAAAGAGGTGATTGTGGGAACAGTGTGCTGCAAAAGTGAGATGGGATCAACTGCACTGAGGGAAGAGTTGGCATCAGTGGGAATAAATTCTCAAACTCACCCAGAAGGGGCACATGGCGTGGATGAGTGTCAGCAGGTGAGCAGCTTAGCAGGAAAGGGGACAGGAAGTAGAGGGCTTGCCATGTTGTTTCAGAGGTCTCTGATTCCTACGCAGTTGAACCCTGGGAGGGAGGTTCACTCTTGAAATACTTGAGAGTGCAGAGTTTGGGAGAAAGGGAGCAGAATCTGTAAAACGTCATGTTCAATAGCAATTTGTTTTTGAAAACATACTTGAGTTTGGTAATGTTCAGATCAGTATCAGATCTGGCAGTGTTCTGCAATCTGATGCCCTCTAGACAAGAAATAAACTCACTTATTTATATAAAGTTTTGTCCTTTTGTTTCAATGTAAAGAGTTCAAGTAGCTTACAGACATACTTTTCTGCAGAGCACCCTCTGAGGTAACAACACCTCACAGCTCACCTTTAATATTTACTCAGCTGTTCACTTTGCCCAATTCTTCATAGGACAGGTGTTTGATAGATGTAAAGTAATTCATGGGATTGTCTCACCAACTGCCTGGCAGGTGTAGAGGAATCCCAGGGATACAGAGACTGGCAGTTGTTTCCACCCTAGAACCAACAGAATTGTCTAAGTTGCAGATGATGTAAGACAGAATAAATTTTTATGAAGTGATCATGAAGATGTCTAAAATAGGGGCTGTGAGAAGGACCATCCTTTATACACGTGGGTTTCTTATCAAGCAACCAACTGAATACGGCAAATGTTTTACAACCCCACAGACTTGGGCCTGCCATGCTGCTCTACACAGCAGCTGCTGGGAGGCTCTCTTGACCAGCAGTTTTTTAAGCTAGTGCCACAGAAGGGTGAGTTTTGTGAAAAGGAGATTAACATTTGCTCACTATTACGTGGGTTTTACATATTCAAGCTTGACATACTTGTGAAATTCCCATCTACCTACCAGCTCCGTGTGAGACATTACATGTGGTAGGCACTTAAGGATTTATTGAATGACTTTAATCCACACTGGGCCTGTATGTGTGCTGTCTTTTGTAAGTGTGAAGGTGACAACACTTCCTGTCTTCATGATACCCTTGGCTGAGATGTACGGTCATTCTTGTGACCAAAATTGGCTGTGAATTTCCATTGGCAGAGTAGGTAGCAGAAGTATCTGACCTACGATTGTGATATGGCCCCTTGTTTGGCCTGATCAAGCAAATCTCTGTAGAACATAAGCACTTACTTTCTGGTCAAAACCAGAAGAAATCTGTCATTCATAAGGATTCTCATCACATCACTTAAATTGAGCTAAGTCAAAGGCCAGTTCTCTGTTTTGCAGATATACATAGAAGGACTTGTAAGTTATGCTGATATCAACATTTGTCCAACTAACTGGAAGAGGATTGTCTTGGGAGCCATTCTTCTTGCCTCCAAGGTTTGGAGTGATATGGCTGTGTGGAATGAGGACTACTGCAAGCTCTTTGAGAACATTACAGTTGAAGAAATGTGAGTTTGTACAGTTTTTGTGAACTAACCATTTGTCAGTACTTTATCTGCTCCCATAAATTTAAACACTTTAGGAAATATTTTAAAAGGTTACATTGTGCAGATAATGAAAATGGGCATAAACACCACACATATTTTTCCATCTAGCTTTAGAACAACAGTTCATATTTTTCATTGTTTGCTGGTAGGTCTTGGTAAATTGATGTTTTAATAATCTGCTCATAAATTGAAAAGTATTTTTCTGGTGAATATTTTTGGCATTATCCTACCAGTGTACTACCAGAACATAATGATACAGTAAATATCTTTATGGCTTTTTCAAAGCTGTGTGCAAGTTCCAGTCTCTTTTTAAGGAGCACATGTGTAGCCTTTGAAATAATTATTTGGCCAGTGACAGGTCTAGGGCCTCTGGATTGTGAAAAATGTGTAGTTTCACCCTGAGTTACACATTGTGAATTTGCCTTTGCTGGTCTTCCCCCTGCTTTTTTCTGAAGTTCTGTTTTATAGAAACCTTGAGATACAGAACAGCACAGATCCCTGTGCCCCTGTCCCATCCCCAATAGGAGTGTTGCATGTGTTTAGAAATTGGGCTGATGAGTTAGAATTTCCAGTGTTCCCCTCAGGCAGTCTGAGAAACTGAGAGCATCACCCAGTGCTCACCACACTCAAGAGGTTCCTGGGGCACTCATACAACCACAGCAGCACTTTGCGGGCCCCAGTTACCTGTGAGAGTGCAAGAAATCTTGCTGAGTCATGGGGTTGCTCACAGATGGCACCAACATGATGCTGAAACAGAAGCTTCATGGGGTCTTTCTTCCAGTATAGCCTCATGACTGCTGTAAAGGGAAGGGCCTTGGAGCTGGCAGGTAGAGAGAGCCAGGGAGGCATTTCGAGCAGAGGCTTTCACAGTGTCCACTAGACAGTGAGAATGGCTTTGTGGGCGACACTTAGGGAAACCTGAAGGAATACCTCTTGATGACATTGAGCAGCATATGAAGATCAAGATCATGACAGGCAGTGGCAAGAGGTTTTTTTTAAAACATTTGCCTATTACTCCAGATAAGACTGTCATTCAGAACGTATGCAGCCACAGGGTTGGAGCCTGATGACTGAATAGCAGTCTCTGCCAGTTGTGCTCCCCACATAAATAACAAATTTAGCAACTATCTAAATAAAAAAGCACCTGCATAAGAACTAAAAATCGGGTAAGTGATCATAATACATGCTTTTCACTTCTTATCACTGAAAGAGGCACTGAAGAGCATAGAAAAGACAGTCTTGAATTGCTGATGCCACCCCTCCCCCATGTCCCAGCAGTGGACCTGTGGTGAGGAGAGGGGCTACATGCTTGGGGGAGTGACAGCACTGTAGCTGTGGGACTTTGCTCTGAACTCAGTGCTGCCTTGTCATAGCAGAAAGAAAAACAAGGCTGCACTCATCCAATGCCAACCTACGGAGGAAACATTTAGACTAGCCCTAGCCAGAGAGGAATTGTTCATCCCAGTGGTTGAAACTTGAGTTGTGAAAGCCTGGCTACTGTGGGATAAAATACTCTGGGGTCCTTAATAAACCTGAAAAGCTGTCTAGGCCACAAGGACTGCAACTCTTAGGCAAGTCCTAGTGCTGTGCTGCACTTGGAGCCAGTGTATTTTGTGGCATGTGACCAAGAGTGACAGCAGCTGGGGCAGCTAGGGAGTGCTTGCCCACCCCTCCTCCAACCCTAGACAGTGCAACTCACAGCACTGACAGAGACCTCTTTCTTCTGCTTGAGGGGAGGAAAGAGGAAAGAGGACTTTGTCTTGCAACTTGGATACTGGCTCAGCCACAGTAGGACAGGGCACTGGTCAGAGTCATGAGACCCCCATTTTAGATCCCAGCTTTGGGATAACATCTCTAGACAAACTCTGGGCCAGAAGGGAAACTGCTGCCTTAAAGGGACTCAGTAATGGCAGGATTCATTACTTTCTGATGCAAGAGCCCTTGGGCCCTGAAGAAACATCAGTGGTGACCAGGTAGTACACGCCATGGCCCTCGAGTGAGATTCAGAGATGTGCTTGCTTTAGGTGTGACCTAGCACATCCCTAGCTGTGGTGGCTGTAAGGAGAGACTCCCACTGCTTGAGAAAAGCCGAGGGAAGAGTTAAGAGGATTTTTCTTGAGCTTAGATACCAGCTCAGCTACAGTGAAGAAGAGCATCAAGTGGGCTGTTAGAGTCCCCGATTCAGGCCTTGGCTCTTGTTTTGGCTCTTGGATGGCATCTCTGGACCTACCCTGGGCCAGAGGGGAGCCCACTGCCCTGAAGAGTGAGTTCCAGGCCAGGCAGCATTCACCACAAGCTGACTGAGAGCACTTAGGCATTGAGTGAGCATCAGTGGTGACCTGACAGTAATCCCCATGGGACTGTGTTAAGGGCGTACGTGGGGACAGACTACTCTACCTGGGGAAAGGGGAGGGGAGGGTGGGAAGGGATTTGCCTGGTGGATTCAGTGCCAGCTCAGCCATGGTAGAGCAGAACACCAGGTAGATGTCTAAGGTTTATGACTCCAGCCCTGGCTCCCAGAGAGCACCTCTGAACCCATCCAGGGACCAGGGGAACTTACTGCACTTAGGGAAAGGACAGAAGCCTGGCTGACTTCACTACCTGCTAATTGTAGAGCCCAGGGGCCTTGAGTGAAATAGGTAGGCAGTGGGTAGTTGTTACAGTGGGCCTTGTCCCGCCACAGTGCTGTGCCAGCTTCAGACCTAGTGCTGTCTTGACAGACCTAGGGCCGTCCCACTGGTGGTGGCCACAGGGGTGCTCTTATTGCTCCTCTCCCAGCTCCAGGCAGCCTGGCACAGAGAGAGAGACTTCATTTGTGGGGAAGTAAGGGAAGAAGCAAGTCTCTGTCTGCTAATCCAGAGAATTCCTCCAGGTCTGATCTCAGACCACCAATGTGGTACCTCCACAAGTCTGCAAAAAACAACTACATTCTTCACAGAAATAGAAATAAAAAATGAATCCTAAAATTTACATGCAACTACAAAAGACTCAGAATATCCAAAGCTATCCTGAGCAAAAATCAAACAAAACTAGAGGAATCAGATTATCTGATTTCAAATTATACTCTATATCTATAGTAACTAGAACAGCATGGCACTGGCATAAAAACAGATACATAAACCAATGGAACAGAATAGAAAACCCAGAAACCAGTTTATACACCTGCAGTGAACTCATTTTCAGCAAAGGTGCCAAGCACATACAATGGGGAAATGACAGTCTCGTCAATAAGTGGTGCTGGGAAAACTGGATATCTATATGCAGAAGAATGAAACTAGACTATACAAAAATCAATTCAAAATGGATTAAAGATTTAAATCTTGGCTGGGTGCTGTGGCTCACACCTGTAATCCCAGCACTTTGGGAGGCCAAGGTGGGAGGATCGCTTGAGCCTAGGAGTTCGAGACTAGCCTGGGCAATGCAGTGAGATTCTGTCTCTATTTTTTAAAAAAATTTAAACTTAAAAAAGATTTAAATCTAAGACCTCAAATATGAAACTAAAATAAAACATTAGGAATACTCTCCAGGATATTGGACTGGGCAAATATTTCTTGCAGAATGTTTCAAAAGCACAGGCAGCCAAAGCAAAAATGGGCAAATTAGGTCACATCAAGTTAAAAAGCTTCTGCACAGCAAAGGAAACAATCAACAAAGTGAAGAGACAACCCACAGAATGGGGGAAGATATTTGAAAACTATCTGACAAGGGATTTATTACCAGAATATTTAAGGAGCTCAAATAACTCCATAGAAAAAAATCTAATCTGATTTTTAAAATGGGCAAAATATCTGAATAGGCATTTCTCAAAAGAGGACACATTAGCCAGGCTTGGTGGTATGTGCCTGTAGTTTCAGTTTTGGAGGCTTAGGTGCGAAAATTACCTAAGCCTGGGAGGTCGAGTGATTGTGCCACTTTACTCCAACCTGAGTGACAAAGTGAGACCCTGTTTCAAAACTCCTTAAGAAAGGCAAACCAATGACAAATAGGTATATGAAAAGATACTAAACATCAACATCATTGATTTTCAGAGAAATGCAAATCAAAATTACAGTGAGAGATTATCTCACCCCACTTAAAATGGCTTTCATTCTAAAGATAGCCAATAACAAATTCTGGTGAGGATATAAAGAAAAGGTAACCCTCATACACTTTTAGTGGGAATGTAATTTAAGTACAACCACCATGGAGAACAGTTTGGGAGGTCCTCAGAACTAAAAATAGAGCTACCATATGATCCAGCAATCCCACTGCTTGGTATATATCCAAAAGAAAGGAAATCAGTATATCAGAGAGATACCTGCACTCTCACGTATATTGCAGCAGCACTATACACAACAGCCAAGATTTGGAAGCATTCTTTTTTTTTTTAAATGCTTTTATTTTTCCGTGATTACAAACACAACTGAATATCAAATGCACAAAGTAAAAATTATACGGGGAAAAAAATCAGATACGTTCATATATATATCACCTTTCCAAGGCTATTTCCATCCAGAATAACCTTGGTTTGCCAGAGCCAATAGAAAGAAGTCACAAAATCGCCTTTAGTCAAATTTGTGTGTTTGCTTTCTGCTATAATTCCAATATCTCCACCATCAATTACTTGAGATAGCTGCCAAGGTGTTATATAATCAGTGCCAGTGTCTTCATTCATTCTACAATGAAGGCTGTCACTTCACACTTGGAAGGTTGCAAAGCAGCCGGGCAGAGGCGCTCCTCATTTCCCAGACGGGGCAGCTGGGCAGAGGCGCTCCTCACTTCCCAGACGATGGGCAGCCGGGCAGAGGCACTCCTCACTTCCCAGACGATGGGCAGCCGGGCAGAGGCACTCCTCACTTCCCAGACAAGGCGGAGGCAGGGCAGAGGCGCTCCTGACTTCCCAGACGGGGTGGCCGGGCAGAGGCGCTCCTCACATCCCAGACGATGGGTGGCCGGGAAGAGGCGATCCTCACTTCCCAGACGGGGTGGCCCGGCCGGGCAGAGGTGCTCCTCACTTCCCAGATGGGGCGGTCGGGCAGAGGAGCTCCTCACTTCCCAGATGGGGCGGTCGGGCAGAGGCACTCCTCACTTTCCAGACGGGGCGGCCGGGCAGAGGCGCTCCTCACATCCCAGATGATGGGCGGCCAGGCAGAGACGCTTCTCACTTCCTAGACAGGGTGGCGGCCTGGCAGAGGCTGTAATCTTAGTACTTCAGGAGGCCAAAGCAGGCCACTGGGAGGTGGAGGTTGTAGCAAGCCGAGATCACGCCACTGCACTCCAGCCTGGGCAACACTGAGCACTGAGTGAGCGAGACTCCGTCTGTAATCCCAGCACTTCTGGAGGCCGAGGTGGGCAGATGACTCGAGGCCAGGAGTTGGAGACCAGCCTGACCAACGCGCGAAACCCCGTCTCCACCAAAATTACAAAAAGCAGCCAGGCGTGGTGGTGTGCACCTGCAATCCCAGACATTCAGCAGGCCGAGGCAGGAGAATCACGGGAGCCCCAGGCAGGGAGGTTGCAGTGAGCCGAGATTATGCCACTGCACTCCAGCCTGGGCAACAGAGGGAGACCGTCTCTCCAGAAAAAGAAAGAAAAAGAGAGAGAGAGAGAGGAAGGGAGGGAGGGAGGAAGGGAGGAAGGGAGGGAGGGAGGAAGGGAGGAAGAGAGGGAGGGAGGAAGGGAGGAAGGAAGGAAGGAAGGAAGGAAGGAGAGAGAAAAGAAACAGAATGCCTGGAAGCATTCTTAGTGTTCATCAACAGATGAGTGGCTAAAGAAAATATGGTACATATACACAATGGAGTACTAGTCAACCATAAAAGAGAACAAGATCCTGTTATTTGCAACAACATGGATGGAAATGTTAAGTGAAACAAGCCAGACAAGGAAAGACAAACTTCACATATTCTCACTTATTCGTGGGAGCTAAAAATTAAAACAATTTATCTCATGAAGATATAGAGTAGGAGAATTATTAGCAGAGGCTGGTAAAAGTAGTATGGGGGATGAGGAGTAAGGGGTAATGGTTAATAGGTACACACATATAGTTAGAAAGAATAAATAAGATCTAGTATTTGATGACACAACAGGGTGAAAACAGTCAATAATTATTTAATTGTACATTTTACAGTAACTAAAACAGTGTAGTTGAATTATTTATATAAAAAAAGATACATGCTTGATCTGCAATGGATTCTCCATTTACCTTGATATGATTCTTACACATTCTAGGCCTGTATGAAAATATTTTATATACCCCATAAATATATACACCTACAATGGACCCCCAAATTTTTAAAGACTTTTATTTAAAGACCACAGTGTATATTTACAACTAAAATGAGGCTTCTTGTGACTAAGAAGAGACTAGTGATGGTTGATTGCTGTTCAAATGGCTGCTAAATTACCAGTTTGCTAATGGTATAAATTATTAGCCATCCAATTATTTGTTAATAGTATAAACTATCACCATGAGTTGTCATGGTGATATTGCTAGTAGCCATTATAGTAAAGGATGTAATAGAAAATGAATTTGAAACAAATAGAAGTACTTTGAAAGTTGCAGATGCTAAAGTACGCTTAACCAGTTATGAGTCTGTAAACTGGTTTCTTTTTTTTCTTTTTTGAGACGGAGATTCACTCTTGTTATCCAGGTGGGAGTGCAATGGTGCAATCTTGGCATCTTGGCTCACTGCAACCTCTGCCTCCCAGGTTCAAGCGATTCTCCTGCCTCAGCCTCCTGAGTAGCTGGGGTTACAAGCATGTGCCACCAAGCCCGTCTAATTTTGTATTTTTAGTGGAGATGGAATTCCTCCATGTTGGTCAGGCTGGTCTCGAGCTCCCGACCTCAGGTGATCCACCCGCCTCGGCCTCCCAAAGTGCTAGGATTACAGGCATGAGCCAGTGTGCCCAGCTTGTAAACTGGTTTCTTGAAGGGAGTAAAAGTTGTAATTATGAACACTTAGCTCCACTATAATGGCAGTTAAATTGGTCTCAAATCCTGCAGCTAATCTGGTGAGGCTCTAACTCTAGTTACAAGGTCAGAGAATACAAAGGGCAATGTGCAGGTTTCCACAGATATGAGCTCCAGAACAGCGGTGGCAGAGGCCAGCTCCAAAACGACCAGTTCTACACAACGCTGTTTGTGAACGCAGAAGCACCAGGAGCTATTCTCTGAACAAGAGCTATGTTTGTGATCTTTGGAAATTGAAAAACATTATGACAAAGCATTTAATGTACATTTATCTTGTCCCTTTGCTGTTGATTATTTATAATGGTCTCTTTTTGACAGTAAATTGAACCATTTAAAAATTAGTGTCTATCAGATTTTTTTAAAAAGTTTTCAACATCTATTTGTCTTGTTAGAATATATTTTCCTTCAGAAACATCACTAATTATCAGGAAAATGAAAATTAACATCACAATGTAATACTACCTTCCCCCTGCAAGAATGGCCATAATTAAAAAATCGGAAAATAATACATGTTGGTATGGATTTGGTGGAAAGGGAACACTTACACTGCTAAAGAGAATGTAAACTAGTACAACCATTATGGAAAACAGTACTGCCATTCAATCCAGCAATCTCACACTGGGTATCTACCCAAAGGAAAAGAAGTTGTATGAAAAAGACACATGTACATGCATGTTGGTAGCAGCACAATTTGCAATTGCAAAAATGTAGAACCAGCCTCAATGCCCATCAGTGAATGGGTAGATAAAGAAAATGTGGAATATATACACCATGGAATACTGCTGAGCCATAAAACAGAATGAAATAATGGCCTTTACAGCAACTTGGATGGAACTAGAGGCCATTATTCTAAGTGAAATAGCTCAGGAATGGAAAACCAAATATCATATGATCTCACTTATAGGTAGGAGCTAAGCTATGAGGATGCAAAGGCATAAGAATGATATAATGGCCCTTGGGGACAAGGAGGAAGGTTGCGAGGAGGGTGAGGGATAAAAGATTATATATTGAGTATAGGTACATTGCTCAGGTGGTAGGTACACCAGAAGCTCCAAAATCACACCTAAAGAAGTTACCCATGTAACCAAAAACCACCTGTACCTCAAAAACTATTTAAATAAAATTTAAAAACATTATTGATAACTTACACACACACATACACACATACGTGTAAGTTAGACTGAGCAGCTCCTATTCAGAAAATTTGCTGTGCCTGTAAAGGATATTCTATTCAGCCATTTAAAAAACAACAACAAACTGAGAAGATACATATCATGTAGGGATAATGGTTTTCTTCAATAACTAAACTATTAATAAACACGATAATTCTACAAAATACTGTATTTTACACAGTTAAAATATGTTTGTGGAAAAACATAAAAGAGATTATGAAGTGCATATGTTCCTATAGTAAATTAAGTTCTGATCAGCTGATTATTCAAACATTATCTGATTTGCATTCATATAGCATTATGGTTATATGAATAGGAAATTAATGTTGGAAGTAGTTTCAGTTGGGTTTTCAGTTAAACGAATGAGAAAACCACATATCTGCTTATATCCTAACTGCTTTCCATACCAGAGAACATCAAGCATTTGTTGACTAAGCCAGTGGATAAAACATTAACATGTTAAAACCAAGGAACCAAATATGTTGTTGAGGTATTAATTGTTTTTATACAATTAAGTCTTTACAAAGATTACTGTGAAAGTGGTAAGATTACTCTAGTTTTATATTTATTTAAACATTTGACAAAGTGCTGGATACAGTGGCTCATGTCTGTAATACCAACACTTTGGGAGGCCAAGGTGGGAGTATCACTTGATCACAGGATATAACACCAGCCTGGGCAATAAGTGAGACCTTGTCTCTACAAAAAGAATTTTAAAAAATAGCTCAGCTGAGTGGCATGAGCCTGTAGTTCCAAGCCTTGAAAG
Source organism: Hylobates moloch (assembly GCF_009828535.3). Taxonomy (NCBI): domain Eukaryota; kingdom Metazoa; phylum Chordata; class Mammalia; order Primates; family Hylobatidae; genus Hylobates; species Hylobates moloch. The sequence goes on from NW_026652278.1 coordinate 88,498,690, forward strand.
GCTTAGGCGAATGGATCATTTGAGCCTGGGAGGTTGAGTCTGCTTTGAGCTAGGATCATGCCACTGCACTTTAGCCTGAGTAACAGAGCAAGACCCTGTCTCAAAAAAAAAAACAAAAACAAAAGCCAAATAATCGTGGTAGAAGGCTGCTCCCAGCCTGTTCCCCTCTCACTGCATTCAACTCATCTCCATATTCTGTTCTGGCCAGGGGTGACAGATGCTGAGCACCTTGGGGTTTTATTTCCAACTCAGGAGAAACACTGTGTAAGGCCAGCGCCCTACCAGAAGACATCTCATAAAATGGGTTTAGTCTAGCCAAGATGTCTCTCTTTGATCTTTCTACCATCCAAAGTGTAAAGAGTACTCCTGCCCCGTAATAGTGACAGCTAATAAATGGCATCCATCATTTCCATCATCTGATCACTACTGCGATGCCTTGGGAGTGAGCATGGAGTCTGAGTTGTGCAATGGACCCTCAAGAATGACCCCTGAGACAGCTGCATGAGTGCAGAAGAGGCTGTTCCCCTTTCTTCTCATCCCACACTTGGGGCGCTGGATGCAGAATGGACTGTGAACAGCTGTGCCCTGTTGGGAAATTAGTGTAGGAATCCACCTGCATAGCCTATATTTGTTTCAAAGCAGAATTTGGAGCCATTCTAGTAGCTCAGTGTGATGTTTTTAAATAAATAGAGAAAAATTTTATTTAACTGTCTTAACAAAAAAATAACTGTCATTAAACTCATACAGTATTGTTTAAAGAGTGTCTACAAAATTCTAACCTTGGTGTTATCTTGCAAAACAAGCGAAGTACAGAGACCTTTTCAAATGAAGAATCACTGAGAAAAAAAATTTATAAGTAGTATAACATTTACTTATGTACATTTTTGAAGATTATACAATAATCAAGTTACATCAAGTTTTCCAATTTGTAACACTGATAGGATTTCCCTCTAGGGGAAGTTTTCACATAAATGTTGAAGAAATTCTTAAAACTGAAAACTTTTCTGAATTTGGTAATCTACTGGGGTTCCAATCCAGTGTGCTTTCTTATATTTAGAAGGTCTATCTACAGTGTGTGATATCATGGGTCTTGGAGCAAATATCACGTAAATGAAGGCATTTCCACATTCTATAAATTCATAGGTTTTATTTCAGAAATGAGTTCTTATCTTCATGTGAAACTGGAACAACTGAAGACCTTACCACATGTTTGTATTTATAAGAGTTTTCTCCATTGAATCCTTTCATGTTTTCAAAGAAATGAAAAAGCTGAAGGCTTTACCATGTTTCTTAAGCTTGTCATTTTTCTCCATATTAAATTTGAATATGTTTTTGAAAGCATGTGGGAAAATCAAGTTTATTAACACATTTTTTACATTCATGTTTTTTTTTCCAGTACAAGTTTTTCTAAGTTTTCAAAAGAAGAACTGGGAAAGTTGCATGCTTTCTTGTATTTCTTTGATGGATACGGTTCTGTACAGAGCGAGTTCTTTCATGTGTTCTAGTAAACTGGAGCACATGATGGCTTTACCACATTTCTTACATGAGAATAATGTTTTTGAACATAGCCCAGTGTATTAACATTGTTCTGTGTTGGTTTTGTTGTGTTTCTCCTTCCCCAGGAATGAGTTGGAATGGCAATTCTTGAAGCTAATTAATTATCAACGTTTCTGGCAGCATTTGTACCAAATACTACTTCTATCATCGCACCTTGGAACACAAGCATGGCTTGTATTTGCCAGATTACCTTCTTGAACAGAGAAAGAGCATGGAAGCTGGAGGTAAGGCTATGACATTACTAAGTGGGTTTTCAGTCAAACACCAATGCCAGCATCTGTGACTATGTCATATTAAGTAGTGAGTAGAAAAATGGAAAACTTCAAAATTAACATACTGAAGAGCTTATTAACCTTTTGGCATTCTGTTTCCTGTATCTTTTATGGTTTTTACAAGGATCTACATTATTTGAAAATTATGGATATTCTCTCTTCTGTGACCATAATTCAGATTTTTTTTTTTTTTTTTTTTGAGACGGAGTCTCTCTCTGTCACCCAGGCTGGAGTGCAGTGGCTTCATCTCGGCTCACTGCAAGCTCTGCCTCCCAGGTTCACGCCTTTCTCCCACCTCAGCCTCCCAAGTAGCTGGGACTACAGGTGCCCACCACCAATCCCAGCTAATTTTGTTTTTGTATTTTTAGTAGAGATGGGGTTTCACTGTGTTAGCCATGATGGCCTCAATCTCTTGACCTCGTGATCTGCCCACCTCAGCCTCCCAAAGTGCTGAGATTACAGGTGTGAGCCACCACGCCTGGCCAGAATGTTTTAATCAAATTGAATTCATTCTTAATGAATTTGAAGCTTTGCCCTTTCAAATAACCATACATTAATGATTTCTTGCCATTGTATTCCTAATGATGTCTACATACATAATGCACTTACCACTCGACTTTTTTATTACTCAGTTTGCAAATTTATGTAATTTTTCAGTTTGCAAATTTATGCGATTTTTTTTTTTTTTGCAACGGAGTCTCTCTCTGTTGCCCAGGCTGGAGTGCAGTGGTGCCATCTCGGCTCACTGCAACCTCCGCCTCCTGGGTTCAAGCGATTCTCATGCCTCAGCCTCCTGAGTTGCTGGGATTATAGGCACCCACTACCATACCTGGCTAATTTTTTGTATTTTCTAGTAGGTATGGTGTTTCGCCAAGTTTTCCAGGCTGGTCTTGAACTCCTGATCTCAGGCGATCCACCCACCTCGGCCTCCCAAAATGCTGGGATTACAGGCTTGAGCCACTGCACCCAGCCAAATTTATGTCATTTTCTACTGTATATACCACAGTGCAATCAGTCCCAGGGGTTTATTAGACAAAGATTAGTGCCTAAGCTGAGAGACCTGCACTTAGACTGTATAAGGTGTGCATGTCTCAAGTACTGGATGCAGGAAGTACATGGGATTTTACTGGAAATGATAACTTTTATGGGACAAAGTAATATTTATGGTTTGTGACTTTTGGTAAGTACACAACAAAATGACTCACAGCTGACAAGGATGAACATTTAAAATAGGCGTGTTCTGTGATAACATGTAAATATTTTTAAATAATAAATTTTTCTACCATAATTAATGTGCAAGTGAAGTAGTGCCTTTTGATGCTTTAGTCATTAGACTTCGTTGACATTCCAATACAATCCAGCACATGCCTGCCTCGTTAAAATTTGCTTTGAGTATATAATAACTACTATAGATTGGGTAGAATTTGAATAGATTAATAAACTAACTTTTTGCAAAAGTGTGCGTTCATTATGTTTAAGGAACAAGTGCACAAGTAACAGATGATACCGTTGTTAGAAGCCTGTCACAATACTGTGACATTTTTGGGAGCCCAATTTTTAAGTAACTTAATAAAACAAGTTCCCTTTTGCAACAGCAATCTAATTCTAGCCCTAAAAGATTACATTAGTGAGTTGACAGAATTTGGCAGTGTAAACCTCATCCAAAGTAGCTGTAACTGAACGATCTAAAGGAGTTGCAGGTGTGGCTTATTATAAGTGATGATTGTTAAAAGGTTGGAAACCTTTTTAAAATTGTACCTCTTTTCTATTTGACATTCTTAGGCTTTTTCAAGGATGGAACAAGATGAAATCTTCCATAGTGCTGCTGAGAATGGGTCTTTGAGTGCTGATGATTTAATTCATCTTCAGTGTGCTAAGGCCATCCTCTTCTGAAGGAAGAAATGAAGGGTAATGTAACATCTGAACCCCTCATCAAAAAAGACAGGAAAATATCACCTCTCCTGCTAAATAAAGAACTAGAAAAGTTGATATTTTCAAAAGAAGAAACATCTCAATTCAAGTTAACTCAAGGACAACTAAGATTGCACTTCGTAGTAAAGAATGGGACTTTGTCAGGGTAGCAACACACTCTTACACTCTTCTGTCCCTTTTAATGTAAACAAAGTTATAAAAACCACTCCAAAGACTCCTGCCCACACACAGGTATTTGCTTAGTGTGTAGGCTGATAGCTGTAAACTATGTAAGGCTTTTAAAACAATAGTTTAACTTTTTAGATTTTAAAGATAACTTTTGTTTTTTTTTCACATTTTTTCTTTCTTCCAATATTGTTGCATATGCATTTGGAATCAATATGGTATTACTATTAAAACATCAGACTCGGCTGGGTGTAGTGGCTCACACCTGTAATCCCTGCACTTTGGGAGGCCAAGGTGGGCGGATCACGTCAGGAGATCGAGACCATTCTGGCCAACATGGTGAAACCCCGTCTCCACTAAAAATACAAAAATTAGCTGGGCGTGGTGTCACATGCCTGTAGTCCCAGCTACTAGGGAGGCTGAGGCAGGAGGATCGCTTGAACCCAGGAGGTGGAGGCTGCAGTGAGCCAAGATTGTGCCACTGCACTCCAGCCTGGTGACAGAGCAAGACTCCTTAAAAAAAAAAAAAAAAAAAAAAAGGGACTTAACGTCTGTACAAAGTGTATGTATAGTATGTACATTTTGTGGGTGTGTATCTACAGAATATATGTAATGTAGATGAGAGATTTAGTGACTTGATATGAGTTTGGTGCAGGTAGATTTATTACTGAGCCAAATGAGGCACATACCAAGTCAGTAGTTCAAATGCAGACCTTCAATACTCTTTATGATGTCCAGATATGTACAGTAACTATCCCATCCGGTGTAGACACTGTCATGTTAAATCCAGAACTTACACATCAGAGCCAGTGCTATTTTATTTGTAGACAATTAACTTGAATCTTTAAATTATTACTGGTGATTATAAATCTGCTTTACCTTTTATCTAAAAAGCTAAATCCTTGTGGCATTAAGATTTTCTTTCTCCAACCCCAGTTTCCATTTCTTGGAGACACATTGCTGGTCAGCCAATTGCATGGTGATATTTAGGGGAAAGACAGAAATAATTCCTACCATCTGGATTTTTCCAGTTTTGGGAAGGGAGGAAAACTATCTCCAAAGACAATGAAAATCCATTCTTTTTTTTTTTAATTCAACAATACTTATTAAAATACAAAAATACACTTTTCTCACATTACAATCAATGTTCTTTTGTTGGCAATTCCCCACCCCCACCCATACCACCTCCTTTCAAATCTGAACCCCTTATTTCCTTTTAAAGCTAAAATAATAACTGAAAGAAGTTACATAATTAAATGGACCAGAATAACAGAGATCTCTGCCTTCCCCACCCACCCTTTCTCTTCCACCTTCTCCTGAGGTGGCCTGGGAGAGGGAAGCTTCCCCTCAGTGTGCTCCATTCAACAGGACCCCATGTGGAACTCCATGTGTGCATGCGTGTCACTTGTAACTGTGGATCTCACAGCTTTTTTGTGAACCATCCTGGTTGGGAAAGGCTTCATTACTTTACATGAGCCTGTACCCTTTTCGTCTCTCCCTTTTCTTTGCTACTCATGTTCTGCCCCCACCCCATCACCACAACCAGTTGACATCCGCTGTAATAATCCCTAATGAATCAGCATTTAGAAGAGTCACCAAATCACAAGCATGAGAAAAGCTTCCACACCCAAGCTCCCCAATTCAGGCTTCTCCTCCCTCTCCACCTTAAAACAAACAAAATCCTTTTTAAAAATCATAAAATGCCATCGTCTACAATCATGTGTCAGATTCCAGGAACAACAGGTGGACATGGCACAATGCTAATTTATGGCCTCCTGTGAATACATTCTCTCTGCTTTACCCTCCCTTCCCACACCCCTGCTGCCGCACCCCTTCAGGGGCCTCCTCCTCCTCCTGGGAAACCCTGAATAAACACATGCCTTGCAGAGTGGGTTAAGCCCAACTGCAGGAATCTGGTGCAATGTGAAAGCATTAGACTGAGAGCTACGCCAGGTCCCGTCCTTCTCTGCTCCTTCCTAAGCATTCTGTCAGGCAAGGCACAGGTGGAAAATCCATTCTAGCAAGATGGTGTAAGGACCTGCAAAGAAAAACACACTCCAGGCACACTTGGGGGCACAGTGAAGAGGCTCTCCAGAGGGCGGTACTTCGTGAGCAGAATAGGGGTGGGAGCATCCACATGACAGGATGTTCTGACTTGACACAAGAATCAGGTTGTTATCATTCCAGCCAGTACTGCCACTCCCTCGGTGTGTCATTTTGAAAAGATTTGTTTTATTTCAACTTGCATTTTTATTAAGTATACAATGCATTTTATTGATAGAGCTTGAAAGATAGAAAAATATTCTCAAACATAAAAATGTGACTATCAGAAAAAAATCTAGTGATATATTTAATTTGTTAAACATTATTTTTACTTGTTCTTCTCCTGAGAATGTCTAATAAGTATCTGAGGTCTGTACTTTTTGTGGGTTATTTCAAGCAAAATCTCAGGGCTTAGCTTTAGGAATATTACTGGGTGAGAAGGAAAAATTATTTTCCTTTATAGCTGCAGAGAAATGAATTCATATCCATAAGAAATTGTGGCAGATAAATTAGTGATTTACAAAAAAAATCAGTTCCTCTTTTCTGTATGGTGTAGTATTTGTGATAGTGGATAAATCTATTCTGTATCCTGTTATCTGGAAGTCTGAGTTTAATGTTAAATTCTATCAGATAAAACTTAACATTCCTGGAAGTGTTAATATATGATTAGTTAATAAGTTATTTGTCATCATAGATATTACACCTAAATGACATGTTTATTGTCTGAAACAGATATTTTGGCTTTTCTTGAAGTATAAAATTTAAGTACCTTACAATTTCCTTTACTCCTGTAAACATAAGCAGTGATTTTGATAAATTTGGCTGGATTCTTCAAACACTGAGGTTTTTTTTTTTTTTTTGAGATGGAGTTTCGCTGTTGTTGCCCAGGCAAGAATGCAATGGCGTGATCTTGGCTCACCGCAATCTTTGCCTCCCTGGTTCAAGCGATTCTCCTGCCTCAGCCTCCCAAGTAGCTGGGATTACAGGCATGTGCCACTACACCTGGCTAATTTTGTATTTTTAGTAGAGACGGGGTTTCTCCATGTTGGTCATACTGGCCTCAAACTCCTGACCTCAGGTGATCTGCCCGCCTCAGCCTCCCAAAGTGCTGGGATTACAGGTATGAGCCACTGTGCCCGGCCAAACACTGAGTTTTTTAAAATTTAAAACTAAATGAATAACCTTGACTGGAAATTGGAGAAGTGAGCCCATTGACTGCAGGCTAAGGCCAATCTTGACCTGTCAAAAGAGGTCATGAACAGCACAGTCACTTCTTCCCAGGGAGCCTCCCCTGCAGGCATCCCAGCCTCCCCACAGCAGCCATAGAAGGAGCCTTTATACTGAGAAGCTACAGAGCCATGGAAAGCTGGGAATGCACAGGCAGACGTTTTAAAAGTTGAGATGGGAGGAAGGTTGTGATGTTCTCTGTGATTGTGTAATTGTTTTTGTCCTGAGGCTGTTTCTAGATAACTGTCAAATAAATTCAGATATAGGTAAGAAGTGACTTTATTCTAAAGGAGTATTGGAGTGGGGAAAGCATCAAGCATTAGATCTGCAAGCATCTCAAAAGAGGCAGAAAAGGGCTGTGTTTCATATGGAGGAGCAAACAAGATTAGAAGGAAGGTGGTAGGAAGAGAGGAGAAAAGAGAATGGCAAAATCAGATTCAAGCTTAGAGAATGTCAGCCTGTTCTTTGGAGGGGCATAAAGGCAGATTGTATATTGGCTCAGACTGAAAGTGGAGCAGAGTCTGGGAGCCTGAGGAAAGGAGAGAAACTTAAAGTTTGTTTAACAAGTATTTTATTCTGAACAGCGAAGACAAAATTATTTGTTTACGAGGGAAAAATGAGGATTTAGAGAGTCTGTGCATCTGTGATATGTAAAAGAGGAAGTATCATCTAAATCATAATAAAAAGGGTATTTATTTGCAGTAAGCTGTTCCTGCAGAACACAAAGGATGGAGAGTTCTTAATCATGGCTGTTTACCAATATTTACTACCCACCACATCTTTTCCCCCACTTTACTTTGTCCTATACATTTTTTTCCATTTGGTTTTCCTGAGTTGTATTCTATATAATAACCTGATAAACACAGGTAAGTTTCTCTAAGTTCTGTGAGTAGTTTTATTGAATTATTAAACTTGAGCCAAGCGGGTTATGGAAGCCCATGATTTATGGACAGTAGCTCAGAAGTATAGCTGGAATCGCTAGAACCCAGGAGGCAAATGTTGCAGTCAGCTGAGATCATGCCATTGCACTCCAGGGTGACACAGTGAGACTCTGACTCAAAAATAAATAAATATATCAAATAAAATCTTTTACATATTTTAAATAAAATCTTGTTTTAACCAATTATTTGTATTTGTTTAATGTTTTTAATATTAAAGACCCACCTCCAGAAAGACTTATAATTTTCTTCTTAATCATACCCAACTAAATCATACAACTCTGTTTTCTAAAAAAAAAAATAAAGTTCCTATTAACTGATCTTATTACAATTTACATAGTTGATTCAAACATGCTTAGACTTTGTGTTTTGCCTAAATATTTCTCTTTCTTGGACAACCCCGTCATTTTATTTTAGGAGAAAAAATTTACCACACAAAATTCCTTCTTACATAAAATTGCTTTTTTTCACCTTCTTTATCAAAAATACCTGTTTATATCTTTAACTTTCTTTACATCTCTTATTTCTTGGTTCCTTTTACCTCATTTTATATATAACTTTTATAGAAGCTTTGAATTAGACAAAAATATTTACCTTTTAATAACATTTTTAAAATGTTTTCCTGTATTATTTAAGTTGGAAATTACTCAGCTACTTAATATCTATTAATAACCTTAGATCCCCAATCATATGACAAGTCTGTTTACAAGTATTTATTCCATTACATTTATAAAATTATTTAATAGTTTACCTAGATTATTTATGAAAACTGTGATAGTCGTTATTTAAGTTAAATTCCCTGTTAACCATTTTTATAGCTGTGAATTTCAGGTGCTTATTTTAGTAATTTTCTTAAGGTTGAAATATAAGGATATTTTTACTAATAACTCAGAATTTAGCAGTTTTCATTAAACCAACACATTCCGTGTCTTATTTATCAAAAATTATACAAGCAAACATCATTCTGTCTTGGGCTGGGTTTTACAGTTTTATAACCCTTATGACAAACCTTATAGCATTCTGCAGGAATAAGCATGAAATCACTTGATTAACACATGCAAACAGGCTGGGCACAGTGGTTCACACCTGTAATCCCAGCACTTTGGGAGGCCAAGGTGGGCAGATCACCTGAAGTCGGGAGTTCGAGACCAGCCTGACTAACATGGAGAAATCCCGTCTCTACTAAAAATACAAAATTAGCTGGGCATGGTGGCATATGTCTGTAATCGCAGCTACTTGGGAGGCTGAGGCAGGAGAATCGCTTGAACCCAGGGAGCGGAGGTTGTTGTGAGCCGAGATTGTACCATTGCACTCCAGCCTGGGCAATAAGAGTGAAACTCTGTCTCAAAAAAGAAAAAACTAATAATTCTTACATTTCTAATATTATTTTGCCGATAATTTGAAAGCCACCTTATTTATAAAAGATTTTACTTAAGTCACATGATCTTGAAAAAACATTTGACTAGTCTTTTTTATAGATATAATGGTTGATTTACGTACTTTTATTTTTCTTTAAGCCAATGAATTCGAGCCATCTATTTATAGTAGAGAAACATTGTGTACACAACACATAAATACGTAAACCTATTAGGCACGCTGACAGAAATATGTCTTATAGATTCATAAGACTTTTTTTTCCTATTCGAGACTTTAAATTTTTTCGTTTTTTATTTAAATAGATTTTTGGGGAACAGGTGGTGTTTGGTTACATGGATATGTTCTTTAGTGGTAATTTCTGAGATTTTGGTGCACCCATCACCCGAGCAGTGTACACTACCCAATATGTAGTCTTTTATTCCCTCACTCACCTCCTACCCTTTCCCCTAAGTCCCCAAAGTCCATTGTATCATTCTTATGCCTTTGCATCCTCATAGCTTAGCTCCCACTTATGAGTGAGAGCATATGATGTTTGGTTTTCTATTCCTCAGTTACTTCACTTAGGATGGTCTCCAGTTTCATCTATGTTGCTATGAATGCCATTATTTTGTTCCTTTTTATGGGTGAGTAGTATCCATGGCATAAATGCAGTCTAGGGAACTCCAAGGCTACTGAGAGTAAGTGGGATAGAGACATGCATAAGAGTGGATAATTCTTATTCTCTAGGCCCTCCCTGCTTCATGGGTGCAAGCTGCTTTGGTACGTATGAGCTTCACCTGCCAAGGTTGCAGAGACTCAGGGATGCAAGGACTGAAGAGGGAAAGAGGACACTCTTCCTTCTCTCCTTCATGTACACTGAGTATATCTGCTAGGAGGAGAAGGGAACCAAGTGTGCCTGCTCCCCTCTTTCTAGATGGGTAGCCATTAATCTTCAGTCTGTACGCCTTTCGAATGTATCCTGAACCCCTGGGACTCCTTTGAAAAAACCTCTTTTCCTTTCTCCTCCTCTGTCCTCTTCACAGGTAGGTAATTGTGTCTCCATGCTATGGGACATATTCCTCAGATGCATCCTCCAAACTGAGAAAAGTTAATTTCCCAAACCTTAAACTGGTTGGCTTAGGATTGGGCTCAGGAGAAGGGAATCCAGAAGCCCAACATGCTGGCCAAAGGGTCAAGTTTTTTACCAGTTGAGCTTTTGGCCTCCCTCTCCCTGTGCAAACTGGTAAAAGGCCTTGGGACTTTTGAGCTGGCCTTACCCCTCCCCTTGTTTTGTTTTGTTTGTTTTCACCTTGTTGGCCAGGATGGTCTCAATCTCTTGACCTCATGATCTGCCTGCTGCAGCCTCCCAAAGTGCTGGGATTACAGGTGTGAGCCACCGTGCCTGGCTCATTTTGTTTTGATACATGTTTCCTAATAACCTGCTGTGTCTCTTCTCACCTTCAGCCATCAAACTTTGAATGGTCATGCAGCTGGAGCCTTGGATAATGGCCCCTTCTGCCAGGGACCCTTAGATAGGCCTCCGAGGGGACTCTGAGTGCTATTTCCCCAAAACTGCCCCTGACAGCTGGAAGCAGTATCCTTATTCTAATGGCAGTTAGATGTGCTGCTTTAGAGGGAGGAATGAGGCAGCTGAGTATAAAGGGGTCATCAGAGAACCTCCAAATGGCATGCACACTGGGAGAAGTGTGCACTGGGGTGGAACCTCGGGAAGTTCGCTGTGTTTGTAGTGGGGAGCCTGGCCCCTTCCCTTCCTGGGTGGAACCTGGAATTCAATCTGCGAGGCAAGAAGCCGATGCTAGCATGACTCTCGGTCTGCTGAGGGTCCCTGGTTCCCCTTTATCCTTTTTGCTTAATAAATTCCATTTTTCTCACCCATCGAAGTGTCTGTGAGCCTAATATTTCATGACCATGTGACAAGGACCCCGTCTTTAGTCTGGAATGTTTTACGTTGGTCATTTATGCCTCATCATCCATGCATACCTGACGAAGAATCACCACAACAAAAAAGATAGTTCTTTAAATTTTATTTCAAGATAAATAATTGAAATAATTTTAATGTTTTTATGTCCAACACTTGATACTAGTGCTGGCTTGTTATTGAAGAAATAGTGATTAAGCATTTAACATCACTTATTATTTGGAACGTATGTAGAAAATAGTTCCTGGTGGCCGGGCGCAGTGGCTCACGCCTGTAATCCCAGCACTTTGGGAGGCCAAGGTGAGTGGATCATGAGGTTAGGAGTTCAAGACCAGCCTGGCCAACATGGTGAAACCCCGTCTCTACTAAAAATACAAAAATTAGCCGGGTGTGGTGGCACCTGTAATCCCAGCTACTCAGGAGGCTGAGGCAGGAGAATAGCTTGAAACCAGAAGGCAGAGGTTGCGATGAGCCTAGATTGTGCCACTGCACTCCAGCCTGGGCAACAAGAGCAAAACTCCGTCTCAAAGAAAAAAAAAAAAGGGAAAATGGTTCCTGGTCTAAAGAAAACTTGTCTAACCCCCTTTACAAAAACAAATATTTTATTTGTTTATATCTATCTTATAAAAATTTCAAGCAGATCTGAAATTCTTGAATAATTTCTAACTTTATTATTGGCCTGATTCTCTATGATTGTGAGAGAATAAAAATAAAAATAAAAACTATTATATATTCTTGTCTGAAAAAGTTGTCTCGACAATTTTTTTAACTTAGAAGTTTCAAGTTTCATGTCTTCATTGTATTTTTAAAGATTTTTTTTTAAACTTACAATTTTTACTGAAATTGCCCCTTTTGAAGACACTAGTTAGGGATAAAATTTTTGTAATTTAATCATTCATTATTAGGTTCATTACAGAGTCAACCATTCAATACTTTGTGTTGGCATATTTTGGGAAACATATTATTAAGTTAGATTTTAAATAGTTTTGATGTATTTCTAAAGTAAGGATTTTGAAACATGAGATACATTTAATAAATTGCTGGGGTGTTGAGATATTTTATAAACCAATTTAATAACTTAATAGTTTTAAAAGTTTTAAATAAAATTTTAAAAATCAGTATGACACAGAATATCAAACATTGTTCAATGTTTGAATATAATGGAGCAAATAGGAAAATTATGAGAATTAGTTTTTGTTTCATATTTGTGTTGACAAAGCTAAATAATCTCCTGCCATCTGTTTCATCTTGATCAAAACTATCGGTGACTATAATTAAAGTCAAATATATCAGAATTTCTACAAATATATTTTATTCTATGTCTTGTATTTCTTACAGGAATACATCTCCACTAAGAGTGCTGCATTCCCATATCTATAATGAAAGAGTAAAATCTTGATCTTATAAATGGTTACTTAGTGAATGCAACATTGCTGCATTATTATGATTATTTCATGGATTTGTTAGTCTATTTGTATTTTCTTATAATTTAGACCCTACAGTATTGACTGTACTCACCATAATGCATTAGGAATGAAACATAACATTTATTCTCAAATAATGTTACAAAAAGAAATAAGCAAAGCACAGTTTTCAAATTATCTTTCTCTAGTCTAGAAACTACAGTTTCCTAAAATACTTCTCTGGTCTCATGTAATGCATCATCAGCTTGTGGGGCAAAAATGTAATGTTGTTTGTTCTTTCCAAATAATATTTTCTAACCAAATATTTTTACTTTTGTTTTTTATTTTTCATTACCACAGCTTTGGCAATAAAACAGCTCAATGAGGACCTGGGAAACAGGGAAACCAGACCTATGAGATCTGTGGAATCTGATGCTATTTGACTGCAGGGGATTTCAATGTGTAAATCCTAAGGGCCACAAAGAGGTAGCAGGGCCTCAAATCATTTACATAATTTTTTAATTTAAAAAATGTCACTTTTGCATTAGGTGTGGTGGCTCACGCCTGTAATCCCAGCATTCTGGGAGGCCGAGGCGAGTGGAGCATGAGGTCAGGAGATCGAGACCATCCTGGCTAACATGGCGAAGCCCCGTCTCTACTAAAAATATAAAAAATTAGCTGGGAGAGGTGGCGTGCGCCTGTAGTCCCAGCTACTCGGGAGGCTGAGGCAGGCGAATCAGTTTGAACCCGGGAGGTGGAGGTTGCAATGAGCTGAGATCATGCCACTGCACTCGAGCCAGGGTGACAGAGCAAGACTCTCTCTCAAAAAAATAAAAAAGCCACTTTCATCTCAAAATTTATAAATTCCTGGATAGCACCATAGTCTACAGATAGGGACAAATAAAGTAAGACTAAAAGAGCAAAATATACATGAAGGGTATACAACTTGGACAATTCTGAGTTTTTTATTACCTTGGGTATTTTACAAACTTATGCTTGGAAATTTTCTTCTGTTTCTAATCCCTCAAAGCACCTCTAAGAAAACAGCTCTACACGGGGCACGTTGGCTCATGCCTGTAATCCCAGCACTTTGGGAGGCTGAGGTGGGCAGATCACAAGGTCAAGAAATCGAGACCATCCTGGCCAACATGGTGAACCCTGTCTCTACTAAAAATACAAAAATTAGCCAGGGGTGGTGGCACATGCCTGTAATCCCAGCTACTCAGGAGGCTGAGACATGATAATCGCTTGAACCTGGGAGGCGGAGGTTCCAGTGAGCCCAGATTGCACCAGTGCACTCGCAGCCTGGGTGACAGTGCAAAATTCTGACTCAAAAAAAGAGCGAAAGGAGAGAAAACAGCTCTAAGAATGTGAAACTCACTTCTAAGCCTTACGGTAGCTCATGCAGCAGCTATTAAGCATGAAAAACTAATCTTAGGACCACCAAACTGTAAAATTGCTACTAATAGGAAATGGTAGGATCCTATTACTTGAGTCATTGAAAACCAAATAAGTTATAAGGACTATGTGTGTGAGAAAGCAGGCCAAAGAATTATTAGCTCTGTTATTCTGGATGTCATATGATGTCATGAACTTCAGTTATAGAAACAGAACTGATTACAAAGACTATGAAATTGTCCAAATAATAGTCTCTTAAAATAGGAGCAGAAATGTCCTAAAAGTGTTAGGTAAGTCTTCCTCTTTGGTTGACACTAAGTAATTACCTACAGAGTATACTAAATTTAAGGAAAGGAGACTGGTAATTTTATTATTGATTTCATCATTTCGCTTTTCTTTTCTTCACTTTCAATTTGAAGCAAGGTCCATAAGTTACACTGTGTCTATATTTATGGATGGCAATACACAAGCTACCTGGGACAGGGCAGGGGGCCAGAGCTTCAATGTTGAATGCTCAACAATGATTCAGGAAGAAATGTTTCACTTTTGGGGTAACAAGCATTTGGGAACAAAAAGAGCCCCTACCTCCAAGCAGGTCAGTGTGGCGCCAAGGTTGTGATGCTGAAGATTGAAATAGTGAAAGTTTAGATTTGAAAACTGTAAGCAAAATTAGAGAACACTTGGCTTAGGTTTACAAAGGCTGTGCTAGAATGACTTTGCTTTAGTCCGTGGGGTGAAAGGAAAAGGATTCTCAGTTGTATGATTTACTTTTACTGAAGGCTATATTGACACTATGATTGAGTGGTTCTGTAAGGAAACCAGAGACCCTTCAAATAAATGGTGCAGTTTAGTGGGATTGTAAACGGGGCAGCCATTTTGGAAAACAGTTTGGCAGTTCCTCAACATGGGAAGCATAGAGCTGGTATACCACTCAGCAATTCCACTCCCAGGTGTATTCTCCCAAGAGAAGTGAAAAGATGGGCCCACAAAAACTTGAATGTGAATATTTATAGCAACATTATTTATAATAGCCAAAAGTGAAAACAACTCAAATGTCCGTCAAATGAAGAAACAAATGTTACCGTATGTATATTCATACCATTCAACTGTAAAAATAAATTAGGTACTGGTGCATGCTGCGACACTGATGAACCTTGGAAACATGCTAAGTGAAAGAAGCCAGTCACAAAATGCCACCTACTATGTGACTCCATTTACCAGAACTGTCCAGACCGAGCACTGTGGTAGAGAGGGAAGGTAAATTAGTGGTTGCCTGGCAGGGGAGAGAGAGGAATGCAGCGTGACTGCTCATGGGTATTGGGTTCTTTGGGGATAGTGAAGATGTTCTGAACACAGGTAGTGGTGACAACTGACCACCTCTGTGGAAACATCACGCACCCCTGAATTGCGGACTTGAAAAGCCCAGCGGCACATGGCAGTGGGGGGAATCTTGAAGCATCACAGTGGAGAGAGGCGTGTAGGAGAATTTTGCACCTGGTTCTTTCCTTTTAAAAATGAGACAGCGCCTTCAGGAGCCAGGCGAAGGCGACGGTGGCGTCTGCCCTGCCGCAGTCACCAGCCCGAGCCAGCACAGCGGTGCGGCGGCCACCGCGGAGCCCAGCCCAGGAGCGGGCGCTGGCAGAGGACGGGGAGCGCCCAGCCAGGGCGCAGTTCCCAGGAGCAGCCCGAGGCGGCGGCAGCCCAGGACTGGGCTGGAGGCGCCGACAGATCGAGGGAGCGGACGGGAGGGACCCTGGCCTGTCCCTGCTCCGGCGCGGGCGGCCTCCGTTTCATCGCGGGGGCCTGGACTTCCCCAACTCGGCCCCAGAGCCCCGTAGAGCAGCTGGGCCCTGCCCGCCCTGGGCCTCTGCGGAAACCCTCCCTGGCCTTCGCGGCAGAGGCTTTCAGGGGCTGCGGGGGCAGGCGGGGCGGGGCTCCTGCCGCCCTCCCCTGCGCTCAGGCGGGGCTGGTGGCGCCCCTTGGCCCGGAGTCGGGAGGGCTGGGAAGTGCGGTGGGGCCGCGACCACCACCAGAGCATCCGATCAACCCCACGGCACCCGGCCACCCTTCACCGCACCTGGCCACCCCTGCCGCACCCGGTCACCCCCACCGCACCCGATCACCCCCACTGCACCGGACCGCCTCCACGGCACCCTGTACTTCCCATCGCACCGGATCATCCCCAAGACACCCGGCCACTCCCGCCCACCGGTCACCGCCTACTGCACCGGGCCACCCCCAAGGCACCCGATCAACCCCTACCACACCCGGACACTCCCACGGCACCGGGCCACCCCACCTCACCCGATCACCCCCACCACACCCAGTCACCCCCACCGCACCTGGCCACCCCCACAGCACCCAGTCACCCCCACCGCACCCCGTCACCCCCAAGGCACCTGATCACCCCCACTGCACCCAGCCACCCTCACTGCACCCGATCACCCCCACCGCACACGGCCACCCCCACCGCACCCGTTCACCCCCAGGGCACTCGCCCCCCCCCCCCCCACGGCTTCCCGTCACCCCTACCACCCTGGGCACCCCCCTAACGGAACCTGGTCACCCCACAGCACCTAGTTCTCCAACTGCACCCGGCGGGGCTCAAGTGCCTTGCTCCGGGCTATGGGTCAACCTGCTGTCATCTGGAGGCAGATGCCATCTCCGTGGTTATCCTTTGGGGAAACGTTGACCTCTGGGGAGGAATTGTGCGGTCACAGCGCTCACTGCCTGCAGGCGCCTTAGTCAGCCCACGCCGGAGGGACTCGAAGGTGAAGTGCTCCGCGGTGCCCTCACCTAGGAACGTACGTCTCGAGTGGAAGAGAAGATGAAATCCTAAGGGTGACACCAGGCAGTGATAAGTCCTGTGAAAGAAGGACAAAGCGCTAGAAAGCCACCCGGAAACCGATAAGGCTCCCTGGGCGAGGAGGTGCCAAGCAGGGTCCTAAAGACCTGATGGGACTCAGGAGAGGAGGTTGCAGAGGAGAAGGCGTGCGGAAGGGGCAGCAAAACTAGAGGACACGGGTGAAAACGCATCCTCCAGACATCGTGGGTCATTCAGTTTGTGGCCACTGACCCATAGTGGGGTGGGTGGGGCTAAAGGGGCATCTTAAGGCCAGATTCTTGAATGCTGTAGAGGAGTTGTTTGAGAGGATTCTAAGGGAAACTTGGAATTCTAAGGGAAACACTGAGTCATTCCTCAGTGACTCAGGAGTCCAGAAATGTAGGCTAGGGGATTAAAGGTGCTTTTGTGAACGAAGAAAGAAGGAGGCCCAGTCAGGATTTGACATGCCTCCACTATTTGACGTGTCTTGAATAGAATGCAGTTTGAGATAGATTTTGACAACTTCCTGGATATTGAAATAAATCCACGTCCAGGCTAAGCTAAGTGCTTTTGCAAAAAGCATTAGGTATCAGGAGTCTAAGGGGTAATGGAATGGTGTACATAAAATAAGATCATCTGCATACAAAAGGTGTTTCTTTTGCTGTGTTCACTAAAATGCATCAAGACCTCCTGAACTTTGTATTAGGTATCTACACTTTGGAATTACTGAGCTAAACCTAAATTACGTCTTCAAGATGGCATTCATGTAAAGCAAAATAAATGATGATGTTTAAAAAGTGGTTAATAATATTCTGGTACTAAAAGGTTTTTTTTTTTTTAGTTTTAAACATTTCTGCTAATAAAAATAATAAATATCTTTGAAAGTCTTGCAAAATTCAAGCAGTACTGGAAAAATGTTAAAAACATTATCTTCTGTAATTGTACCTTTTAGATTTGATTACTGTTAATATTCCTAGTTTGAATAATAAAAATGCTATGACATCACTAGGAAGCATGTGATAAGGTGAATAAGTTTAAACTGAAAAAGAGTTTTGGAAAAATTAAAAAGGTATGTTTTATAATGTTTATGATGGAATTCAATAATCTAAAGAAGTGATTACTAAAGGAAAGATTTAACACACAATGGTGATATTTTAGAGCAAGTCTTTTTGTGCTTAAAAAAATTCTGGGCTTTATCTTAAATTGAGACCAGAAGTGTTGCAACAGATAAACTACTGGGAAACACTGATTAGTGTACGGCAATGTCAACATTCTACTAAACCAAGACAGAATTTAAAGGAATTCAATTTGTGATTATGTAGTTTTGGAAATGAGAACAAACAGAAAATGTGGACAGTGTTTGGTGGGAAAAAAACTGAAAAAATGAAATGACAGAGAGAAAGTCTAAGAACTGTCCAAAATCCCTCAGAGAAAGCCTAAGAAAAAGGATCAAAGGGCCCAGGGACACTTGGAGAGAGCAAATGAGGCCAACATGATGAAAAAGACAGCTTTGATAGAATGTGGGAAGCTAATAAAAATCAAATAAAGCTTTCAAAAGTGTAATGTAGGATACAAAGTTGGAAGTAGAATTAAAAGTATCCAAACAAAAAACTTTTTAAAATAAATTTTGAAGATATTATAAAATTTATTTGGAAAACATGTTCAGAAGGAGAAATTGACATTTTAGGTATTACTTGTCAGAGTACAAAAGCTTGCTCTTGGGTAAAAAGAGGTTTGATGAGACAAGTTTTTGAGATTTTAGCTAACGTTTGTAGCTATTATAAGCTACCTATGTATGTACCTATAATTTTAAAAAACAATATAATCCTCTCAAGCTTTTCTGTTGGTTTGCTTGTCTATTCCTGTGCCAAGAAAACATCATATTAATTAATACTGGCTTGCCATATTTTGATAGCTGTTAAAGCAATTACTTTTACCTTTTTCTTTCATCACCGCAGAAAGTTCTTTCATGGCCCATTCCAGGCGATTCTCAAACTCCATTTGGATTTTTATCACCATAGATGAATCTTGCCTGTCCCTGAACTTCATATAAATAAAATCACACAATATGCATAATTGTACATCCAGCTTCTGTCTCTTAATATAATGGTTTTAAAGATTTATACATATCACTGTCTAACTCATTTTTCTTTTCTGTTTATTGCTAACAGTGTTCCGTTGTATGCATGTAACACAATTTATGATCCATTCTCTGTCTGAGGACATTTGGGTAATTTGGGGATTGAAATATTTATGAGAATATCCTCTATGTCCATTTTTGTGAAAGTTATAAATACTAGGGGTATATTTTATTGGGCAGATACACAGGAGTGTAATTTATTGCTTATAGGAAATGCATATGTTGAACTTTATAACAACTGCCACATCATTTTCTTTTTTTCTATTTTTGAGATGGAGTCTCACTCTGTTGCCTGGCTGGAGTGCGGTGGCGCAATCTCGGCTCACTGCAAACTCTGCCTTCAGGGTTTGAGGAATTCTCCTGCCTCAGCCTCCCGAGTAGCTGGGACTACAGGCACAAGACACCAGGCCCAGCTAATTTTTGTATTTTAGTAGAGATGGGGTTTCACCTTGTTGGCCAGGATGGTCTCAATCTCTTCACCTCGTTATCCATCTGCCTCGCCCTCCCAAAGTTCTGGGATTACAAGCATGAGCCACCACGCCTGGCCTGCCACATCACTTTCTAAAGTGGTTGGGTCATTTTACCTTCCGACTAGAAACATGTTGGATTTCCAGTTATCTCACATGTTCATTAACATGTAGTTTTGCCAATCTTTACAGTCTTAGCCATTTTTGTGGACAGGGCGTGAAGCAGTAAATTATGATGGCTTTAATTGTATATATTAAAGTATATTACTCATAAATATACACATATTACTCATAAATAATGAGTTTCAACAGCTTTTCAAATATTTATTGTATATTTGCATTTCTTCTCTGGTGAAGTATCTAAGTATTTGCTCATTGT
Organism: Hylobates moloch; assembly: GCF_009828535.3. Classification (NCBI taxonomy): domain Eukaryota; kingdom Metazoa; phylum Chordata; class Mammalia; order Primates; family Hylobatidae; genus Hylobates; species Hylobates moloch. The sequence continues at coordinate 88,518,730 of NW_026652278.1, forward strand.
TTTAAAGGTTATTGTCTTTATAGATCTACAGATGCATTGTATAACTTTCAGGTACAAACTTTGTGTCACATGTCTGTGCTATAAGGAATATATCCCAGTTTATGACTTCTCTTTTTATTTTCTTATCAGTAACTTTGTTGAGCATGTTATAATTTTTATGAAGGTTAATTAAATTTAACTTTTTGAAACAAAAATTTAATTTCTGTGCTTATGGTTATTGCTTTCTGAGCCTTGCCTAAAAAGTCTTTGACTATCCAGAACTGATGAAGATGTTCTCCTATATTTTCTTATAGAAATAACATATATTTCTTTCTTTTGAGACAGAGTCTCACTCTGTAGCCTGGCTGGAGTGCAGTGGCACGATCTCCGCTCACTGCAACCTGCTTCCCGGGTCCAAGCAATTCTCCTGTCTCAGCCTCCCAAGAAGCTAGGAATACAGGTACATGCCACCATGCCCAGCTAATTTTTCTATTTTCAGTAGAGACAGGCTTTTGCCATGTTGCCCAGGCTGGTCTTGAACTCCTGACCTTAAGTGATCCTCACACCTTAGCCTCCCAAAGTGCGGGGATTACAAGTGTAACCCACTGCACCCGGCCTAATTTTAGTTTTTATGTTTACATCTACAATGATCTCAAATTAGTTTTGTCTGTGGGATAAGGTAGAGGTCTATATTCACAGTTTCAGTGTATTTATTCATTTGTTCCAGCACCATTTTCTGCAGACTTTTATTTCTCTATCTTCTTGCCTTGGTCTTTGTTAAATTGGTTGTTTATGGCTGGATCTATGTCTGGGCTCTCTATTCTGTTCCACTGATCTATATGTCCATGCTTGTGTCAATAACACATGCTCTGAATTACTGTAGTTTTATTGTAAATCTTGCAGTAGCAAAAGCCCTCCAGCTTTGTTTTCCTTTCTCTAGAATTCTTTGTCCATACTAGGTCCTTCACATTCCTACGTAAATGTTATTATCAGCTGATCATTTTATAAAAATAAATTTTGGAATTTTTATTGGTGTTGCAGGGAATATATAGACCAATTTGAAGAACACTGGAATCCAAAGAGTATTGATCTTTTCTATTCACGAACATGGTATATACCAACATTTATTTGTTTCTCAGTTGAGTTCTGTCAAAAATGTTTTATAAATTTAAGTGAAGAGTTTTAGGATGTCTTCTGTTACATTTATAAGTGTTTTTACAAAAAAACAAAAGTTTAAGGAAATGTTTAGATTTTTTTCAAGAATATTTTATAGACGACGTTGTTTTTTCTACCCAAACATTATTTCTAGTTGTATTTTTTTGTGATATTAGCAGCTGTTTTGAATTCTTTTGTCAACTTGGCAGCAACCACTACACTTTTCTAAAACTAGGAACTCTATATTCGAGAACCCTCTTCCCTAAATGAATCCTCATAAAATTTGCAAATGAAGAAAATTCACACACAATTCCAAAGATAAAAGTGAAGCTGAAGTCACTGTCAGCAATTTTTGGCAGCCAGGCATGGAGACTTTCAGAGCCATTAACAAGGTTCTTCTCAGCAATTCTAGCATCCAGATGTAGCCCCATCATAGAGCTTGCACAAGCTGTACTTCATAATCCTGCTGAATACAGAAGTTTCCTGGACTCTTTCATGAGCTGCTGCTTTACCTCCTGTATCAGTGTTTTCAGCTGATGCCATTTGTGATTGCGTTTCTGACTTTCTGAAGGAAACCTGCCAAACCTTCATTTTTTTTTTGCTTACATGCACATGAATGTAGGCACTAATTCTTATATTAAGCTGTTTATTTCTATAATACTTAATTGGCCGTTTTTCCTGGCTCATCCAAAACAAGAGCAGCAGGGATGATAAATTCCAAAATTGATTAAATTAGAGGTCAAGAAATGGAGCCATTTTAATCCTATTATTCTTCTTTCATATATTAAATGGAAAACTTTTGTAGATAGTTTTTCTTCGTTATCTCTTTGGTTACCCCTAGGTACTGCTTGTAGAGAAAAGATAGAATAAATATGTGATTCTTTTGCTTCATTTACCATTTTCTATTTATCAGTTACTCTTTTATTTAGCAGTTTTTTAAGTAGTAATCTGGTTTCCTAAAATCCTAGAAGGCACTTGAAGAAATTAAAAGTTGACTGACTTTTTAAAAATTAATTTTGGGAATTATTCTCTTGCCTCTTCTCAGTCTAATGAAATTTTTTCTGTAAGATATTGTATTTTTAAGTACTAGAATTTTTATTTTTTTAAGTGTTTATCTCTGCTGAGATTTCACATGTGTTTACACAATATGATTATTATTTCAGTCCTTGAGCATATTTATAATATAGTAGTATCCCCTTATTTGTGGCTTCACTTTCCTCACTTTCAGTCACCCACAGTCAAAAAATATTAAATATAAAACTCCAGGAATAAACAGTTTATAAGTTTTAAGTCACGCGTAGTTCTCAGGATTGTGATGCAACCTCCTGCCATTCTGCTGTATTGGGTTCAGGATGTGAGTATCCCTTTGCTCGGCAGATCCACACTTCCTGCTTCCTGCTCATTAGTCACTTGCAGCCATCTAAGTTATTAGATGGACTGTCTCAGTATCGCGGTGTTTGTGTTCAAGTAATGGTCCCAATATGCAAGAGTTGTGATGCTGGCAATTCAGATATGCAAAAGAGAAACCTGAAAATGCTTCCAGTAACTGAAAAGCAGAAAGTTTTCCACTTAATGAGGAAAAAAATATGCTGCGGTTGCTTACATCTAGGGTAAGAATTAATCTTTTATTTGTAAAATTGTGGAAAAGGAAAAATAAATTCTTGCTAGTTTTGCTTTTGTACCTCAAACTGCAAAAGTTACAGCCACAGTGCGTGATAAGTGCTAATTTCAATCAATATTCCGAGCCTAAATGTGTAGGTGAGTGCTTTCTCCATGTTTGCACATGTGAAGTGCTCCTGAACCATAGCCCCACTTATCTCAAACACCATCACACTCAACAGAAAGGAAAGGGCAGTTTCATCAGCCAGCCCTCATAAACCACTCCCTGGGGTCCTCCCCAGCACCTGCTAAATTTGGGAGGCCTGATTCCAGAGGGCTGGATGATGAACTGGCAAATTAAACCCAGAAGAATCTTAATTGCAGACAAAGACAAACTCGGGTTCCAGCGCAGATAGGCAGCCCATACCAGTGCTTTTGATGTTAGCTGCCGTTAAGGGGGCAGGAAAGGCTCCCACTCTATGGTCTGTGGCGTGGTCAGCTCAGTGCCACCACCTCGCAAGGCTCCATCCCACCATGACCCTCCCAATCTGGCTGATGGTGCCAAGTGGAAGGAACTGCATTCAAATTCTGACCCGTCCTGCAAATCCTCTCCGGCCCTGGACTACTGGTTAGGCCACCAGCAGGGCTGTGCTTCAACCGATTAAACCCATTAATAACTGGCAGCACAGCATGGCCTCCTTCTCAACAAATTACGATGCTGATCTCCGGATTCAGTCATCCCTGCCAATGGTCTTTTGTCCTTAAGCTTTCAAAACGCCTACCCTGCTTTATGCTTTCTAGTTTTGAGGACTTGGCTTAAGCGTGCTTCTGAATTTCAGCTCCCTCTGGTTGACAATTGTTTACACTGTTCTCCAGTTGGGACGGGGCAGGAGACACCATGGAGCCAACCTCTGCAGAAGACAGGGGTTGGTAGAAGAGAGAGACCCCAGCCAGGGAAAGAGTGCACTTCGGGCACCGAACTTTAGGGAAAGCGCTCTGGGTCAGGCGTCTCCTCCAGAATGCTCTACTTAATGTTAAAAAAGTTGCCTTCAAAACAGTTATAAAATCTATACATTTACCCAGACATACCCATCTTTTGAGACAGGGTCTTACTCTGTCGCCCAGGCTGGAGTGCAGTGGTTTGGTCGCAAGCGGTCCTCCTGCTTCAGCCTCCCGAAGAGCTGGGACCACAGGCCTGCACCACCACACCTGGCTAATTTGGTTCTTTTCTGTTTATTTCCCTTTGTTTGTTTTGTAGGGATGGAGTCTGACTGTGTTGCCCAGGCTGGCCTCGAACCTCTGGGCTCAAGCGATCCTCCCTCCTCGGCCTCGCCAGGTACTGGGATCCAGTCGTGAGCCTCCATGCCCTTCTCTATTAATTATTCTTAATTAAAAAATTCAAAGGACGCAGCGTTTGGGGCCAGCGCGGCGTTTGCAGTGGTTGCTCCCGCCAGGACAGCTCAGGGGGATGCTCGGGAGAACCTGAGCCCGCCTTCTTCCCCAGCCAGGCCTCATGACTCCAGGCCCAGCCTCTGACTCGCCACCCCCAGCGCTGCCCTGCCCGCAGCTCCGGGCTGCGCTCCCCGCGAAGAAGCGCTGCAGCCGCCTAGGACATCGCGTGAAGCCTCCGGCGGGGACTTCCACAGCTTGTCCCAGGAGCTTCCACAACAGCCTGGCATTGAGAGTTCAGTTGTCATATTTTCCGCCAGCTTCTCCCAACCTGGACCCCCCCCGCGCCCCCCGGCGTCTCAAGTCCCCGCCTCAGGCTCCTAGGGGCCTCCCCTGCAAGGGCGCCAGGTCCGCGATACACCTGCCCGGGAATCCGCGTCCAAGGAGGGTGTGGCGGGGGCGGAAGCGACAACCACACGACCCGTGACAGTGGCCAAGCCTTAGAGCCCCCGAGTGCCTCTCAGGCACCCGAGCCCACGCTGTCCACGCTTCCCCGCCCCGGCGGAAACCAGCTGTTCCGGCTGCACCAGCGAGGGGGCTGCGGTCATCCTTTCGGGGCCCGACCCCAGGCGTGGGCTCCAGAGCCCCCTCTCAACCGCCCTGTCCCGGGAGCTCGGGGAGCCTGGCTGTCGCCTGACAATAACAAAATCATCACGGACAGAAGGAAAGGGGGGCAAGGCTGGGAAGGGAGCAGCTTTAATCTGGGGCCCGCCCCCTTCAATTTTCCAGCTTTGCGGCCCCAAAAATGGGGTGGGGATGGGGACTGAGGCTGAGCTCGCTTCCTTCTTCCAGGTCTCGCGCCTCTGAAGCGAATTGGGCCTGGAGGGGTGCTGAAAGTCGACGGAACGGGGCTGAGGGGTTACCGAGGGAAAGGTGGGGCCGGCCCCTGGGCCCCGGTCGGAGGCGGATTGCGAATCACTGCAGCTGCTCGCCCGCGCCCCACCCGCTCTGTGCTCTGTCAACCCAACAGCCCCGCCCTCCACTCGCGGCTGCGGAAGCTGCGGACCGGGTGGTGATTACAACCCGGGGGGCTGTCCTTTTAGAACCTGACCCCCAACTCCGCTCAATAACCGAATTTCCGGAAGCCGCTACCTCGAAGCCTTCCGCGCTTCTCCATCGCTGGCAGGGCGGGGACGCCCGGAAACCTCGGGAGCGGCAGCTCCCGCCCGCAGCGCGCGCCTCAGCCGCCAGTGGGGAGCGCAGCGAGGCTGGCGGACCTGAGGCTGAGGACGGGCGACCTCGTGGGACGCCGGTGCCCGACCCTCTGGGGAGCCGAGGCGGCTCTGGAAGTCGGTTTAGGGCGGAGACCGCAACCCGAGGGGCACAGAACGCTCCTCCTCCCAGCCTCCCGGGCTTCGCGGGTACAATTTTAAAACCAGCGGCGAAATCCGAGTCCTGCGGCCCCGTGGTGGGTAGAGCGTGGTCGCCTCGCCGAATGCGGTCTCAGGCTCCCCCCGCTTCTAAGCCGCAAGGCCGCCTTGAGTTCCAGGGCTCTGTGGGCCCCGAGCCGCTGGCGCTCCCGGGAGTCTCCTAGCAGGGGCGGAACGGAGCTGGGCACCCAGACGGCGCCGGGGTCTTTTCTCTGCCCCCGCCCCGGGGCCGCAGCCGCAGCCCTGCCCCTTCCCCACCTGGGCCGCACCCTCATTCCTCGCGGCCATACCGCGCCAGAGCCCGGGAAACTCGCAGGTCCCAGGCTGCCTGGCTGCAGCTGCGGTGGTGAAGCGGGGCCCTGCGCGCACGTGAGGTGCCCAACAGAATCCCCGGCCGCCCCGCACCCCTCTTCTCCACCACGACGGTGGCCGACGGCGGCCGCTGGTTTTCGGACCCAGGAACAAAGCTGGAGATAACTGCTGCGGCTGCGGAGTCGGCCCTGGGACCTGCTGCTTCTCTTGGCTCCAGGCCCTCAGCTATCTCCGTACCCACAGCCTGCGGGGCCCGGAACGGCAGCCCCGTGGGTCCCCTCCTAACTAGTGGCCAGGGTTGGCGGGGCGTGTGCGACGCGGGACCCAGAGCTCGTCAGCAGTCACTGCCAAGCATGGCGAGGAGCAGCGCGAGCCTCTCCCCACTGGGGCCGGGGACGGCGGGCGTGGGGTAGGAGCCGGTCCGGGACATCCAGGCGGGATCAGCCACCGCTCATGCGCTGTCCCAGATGCAGCACCAGGTGCTGCCCGTGGAAGCGGCCGGGGCAGGCTCAGCCCGGCGCAGTGAGCGCAGACAGAGACCCAAAGCTTATGCCAAAAATGCGTCTTCTCCAACCTCCTCCTCAAGCCCTGTCTCATATGCTGGTTCCTGTTTCTTATAATAAATAGGTCCTGGGTGCCTGGGAGCAGAGACTTGGCCGGTTCTCTTCAAGCTCAGCTGCAGCCTTCAGGGACCTGGGCAAGGTCTGGTTAACCCTGCCCACCTTTTGTCGAGGAAAGCCTGTTGCTCCCCTAGCCTCCACTGTGACACTAGGAGGCAAGGGCAGCCAGAACAATTGCTGGTTTCATCTGGGCCTCCGCAGGTGATGAGACTGGCAGTGACAGGTGGGCTGGAGTGGCATGGCCAGCTGCCGTGGGCACCGTCTTCCTTGCCTGTCACCACTCCTGGCTGCCCAAGTAGCAAAGCATGTCACAGTGACAAGATCCAGAGGGGAGAAGCTCCAGCTGGAGATGGCGCTGGTGTCACAGGCCTTTGGAGCAGCAATGTGACAGCTTCTCATGGGGGCGAGCTCTGTCCCCAGTTCCTGCCCTCTTCTGGCTTGATCCTTGTTGGTGTCTATTTCTTCGGCGTTATCTCAGCTTCGCTTCCCTTCCAGGATTTCAGCTCTGAGTGGCTCTTGGTCCACGCCTGTCTCCATCTCTTCCTTCTCTTCCCCACTCCCTACTCAGGACATAATCACTCCTGCTCCTTACACACACTCTTACACACACACAAACATACATGCACTCTCACACTCTCCTAACCCCCCTCCACAAACACACACTCCCACTCCGACTTAGAAAGGAAACAAGTTTCCCTCTCAGAACCTTTATTAAGACCTGTGGAAAATGACCGGGATCTGGGCCCTCAATGGGTCTGTGAGTGTGAGCCTTCCTGTGTGCAAAGGTGTGAGCCTGTGAGAATCCACGTGGCTATGGAATTTAAAAAGCATGTGTGTACACACGTGAGTGTGACAGTGAAGTGTTGAGAGTTGAAAGAGTGTGTGTTTGGGGTCAGTGTGGCCTTGACCATGTTGGCACACAGGTGAGCTGTGGCAAGGATGGAGGGATGTGAGTGACTCTGAGTGTGGAAGCTGAGCCCGGGGCAGATGGACAAATGCATCCTTTGAGCTCTTGTGGAGGCTGCCACCCCACACCTTGCTCAACTACTCTCTCTTTGTCATCCTGGGCACCCTCAAATCAGGGCAGTAGTGGGAAGGGGTAGTGAAGCTGCTGACCTCTGGGAAGGGGCCTGCCCGCTCACTGGGCCTGTCAGCCACTGATCTGCTCCATGTTCCTATAAATACTTACAAATCCCAGCTGCTGAGGAGCAAAACATCCTCTGCCGGCCAGCTGGGGCTCCTGGCCTGGAAGCTGGTGGGGAGAGAGTTAGAGAGCGAGACACATTGGGGAGGGAAGGGAGGACCGTATTGGAGAGGCTGGCATCAGGGACTCCTGAGTTCGGCTCATAGTTTTGCCAAAGGTTAACTAGTATTTCTTTATCAGGAACTGCAGAACCAGAAATGTTATCCACGCCTCTGCCCCAGGAAGCATCCCTACCTCTGCCTGATGAAGAGAGAGACTCCCCCCTCAACAGCCAGCTTCCTGTCTTCTATTCACATCTCTCAAGTTCGGGTAAAGAGAGAGGTCTTCTTGCTTTTTTTTGTAGAGGGGGCCATCTCACTGTGTTGCCCACACTGGTCTCTAATGCCTGGCTTCAAGTGCTCCTCCTGCCTCCAGCTCCCAAAGCATGGTAATTACAGGTGTGAGCTGCCACACCCAGCAGCTACTTACTCTTTAAATGACACACAAAATTCTCCTGGAGTTCCTGGAGGGGATTGTCTCTTTGAACTCAAAATCTTTCCCAGGACACCTTGATCAATCCATCAGGCTCTTTCTAGATTGGAGGCTGGAAGAGACTGCAGCTCGATGACCCCTTTTGCAAGGGCCCCCGCTGCAGCTCTTAAGGGGAGCGAAAGTATTTTCATCTGGCCTCACCCCCATCTGCAGCCAGCTCTTTCACTTCTGGAGCTGGGCTAATTGTGATAACCTGGAGGAGGGGGGATTAGTTGGGATGACTCACTTGCCGGAGCCCATCAACACTGGCCCAGGCTTGTGGCCAGATGCCTGGTTAACCAGCCCAAGAAAGCTTCCTTTCTCAGGAAGAGAATGATTATTATTGGTCCTCTATACCCATTCGTTGCCCAGGACAGCGTCAGGTGCACCACAGGCCTTTGGGCATTTGTGTGGCATCATCAGCCTTATGCCTGGATCACCCGGTCAAACTTTCCCATTAGCTCTTTGTGGCAAACTCCAACTCCTAGTGTCAGAAGGCACCACAAGGCCCAGATGTCCTGGGCCTCCCAGCTTAGGCAAGCCCAACATGACACAGAAACCCCTGACATCAAGCCAAGATCTCTCCCCGTCTTGGCTTGAATTTCAGATTTATTAGTGTTGAGCCCTCCTGGCCCACAGTGGGACTCCCCTTGGCCTTACACAGGTAATGCCTATATCCTGGCCTCGGCTTTTCCAAGAATCCAGACTCTGGGAAGGACCTGGAGTGGAGGAAAAACCAGGCAGAGAGAACCCCATGATATTGAGGGGCTCTGGGTGCTGGATGGGACACCCTGCTGGAAACTTGCCTCTAATGGGGCCTCAAAGCCAGGCAGGCAGGGGCTCCTTCTCTGCCAGAGGTTGGAAGCCAGGACTGCAGCTTCCCATCTTATTCTCAGGATGCAGGTTAGCTGTTTTCCCTCAGATGAGGGAGTCTAACGTTCCAATTTTATAAGATGAGAAGAAGGGCTGAGGTGAGGCCCATTCTGCCACTTTGCCGAATCCAGAGCTGCGATGAAGTGAAGAGGGAGAAGGCACAGGGCAGGACAAAGAATGGGGCACAGGGGCCCGGGAGTTTTCCTTGGGAAATGTCAACTTGCCCAATCCTTGAGAAAACTTGGACCTTCTCAGCTGCCAGGGAGGAAAGCAGGGACTGGGGAGGAGGGGACAGGGAGGGGCAACAGTCTGGTGCTCTGTGCTCTGAGAGAGAAGTCTGATGATGGCAAGTGACCCAGGAAGGGTTAAGAATATTCATAAAATAGACAAGCCACAGCCTAAGCCAGTCCATAAATGCCTCTTCTGGAGAGCAGATTTGTAGCAGGGAAAGTCAGCCCGATCTTTGCCCCACTGCCTGCTGCCTGGCCCTGGCTGCTAATTAAGCCTCCCATCCTGTCCCCTTCACCAACTCCTGTCATAGTGGGGATGGCGTAGGAGTAGTCAGCGAGGCCAAATCTCCCCAATCAACAGGGAACTCCAGCTGGGACCAGGAGCACTGGGGCTCAGTGTCTACCCCCCATCTACACTCCTGGTCTGAGTCAGGTAGGGGGACACGGGGACAGAGAGGCAAAGTGAAGGCCTTGTGCATGGGATGGAGGCTGCCAGAATAGAGAGCAGCCAAGTTCTCCCACCCACACACATGCATCACCAGCCATGATCAGGTGAGACCTCCAAGATCATCATCAAACACCACCTTCTCCTAGCTCTGTGTTCCCCTTCACTTAGGGTATCTTGGAGTGGGATAGGCAGGGAGGAGTAGAGGGAGCCCCTTCATGAACAAACCATATCTTTCTTTCAGGGGCAGGACTGGGTACATAATTTGCGGGACCCAGTGTGAACTGAAAATATGGAGTACATTGTTCAAAAATTGTTAAGAATTTCAAGAAAGTGATAGCAGAGCATTAAACAAAGTTCAGGTCCCTTCTGAGTGTGGGGCCTTTGCCACTGCACAGGTGGCACCTCTGAAGCCAGCCTTGTGCAGGGGTTTGATTTAATGAACATTTACTAAGCTCCCACTGCTCATCTCTTCTGGCTTTGTGATATGGTCTGGCTCTGTGTCTCCACCCAAATCTCATCTTGATTTTAACCCCCATTTGTTGGGGGTGGGACCTCCTGGGAGGTGATTAGATCATGGGAGTAGTTCCCCCATGCTGTTCTCATGATAGTGAGTGAGTTCTCACGATATCTGATGGTTTTATAAGGGGCCTTTTCCCTCTTTGTTCTGCACTTCTCTCTCCTGTTGCTATGTGAAGAAGGACATGTTTGCTTCCCCTTCCACCATGATTGTAAGTTTCCTGAGGCCTCTTCAGCCATGCAGAACTATCAATCAATTAAACCTCTTTTTTTATAAATTACCCAGACTTAGGTATTTCTTCATAGCAGTGTGAAAACAAACTAATACACTCTGCCACCTCGGAGGCTCCTTCTCAGTGACCTTGTTCTCAAATGTATGAAGATGGGGTGCTCAAAGATCCCTCTCTAAACATGGAACGGGGCTGGGCCATGCCCAACCCTGGCCATTTTGGGCTCTCAAAGGGTACTGCTGCAGCCATAGTTCCAACCCCACTCCCAACTGTTAGATCTCTGTGAGCCCCAGCATCCACTCCCACTTGCAGAGGCTCTCCCCTTCTCTCACCACCTGACCTGTCATCCATGGGATCCTGGAAAGAGCTTCCTGGGACTCCCATCCTGGCTCTCCTTCACACTTGCCCTATGACCTTTGGCAAGCCATTTCCCACTCAGCGACTCTGCTGCCCTTTCTGTTGAAGGAGGGCTCTTTAAGACCTCTCCAGACCCCGAATCTATGGTCTCCTGAGGTTGGAATAAGAAAGGACATTTTTCCTAGAAGATGCAGGCCTGCCAAAGAGGAAGCTCTCTGGGGAGCAGAAGGCTTTCTCCTGGATGCCCCCATCCTCAGACCCAGAACCCAGGAAACCCACTTCTCCCGACTAACCCTGGTTTCTCTGCCATCCCCAGTCTCGACTGGGAGCTGGGCCTGGGGTCTGGTGAGTCTGGAAGGGTCGAGGCCTATGGGAGGGGTGGGGAGGCTGTGGGCAATGCTGCCCTGCCAGGGCCTTCTCTGCTGCCTTTGCAGGAGGCTCAGCATAGCTGCACCACCTGTCACTCCTGCATCCTGCTGTCTGTCTCCCCAGCTGACCCACCACACCCTCCACTATATTGGTTCCTGTTGGGGCGGCAGAGCCTCATTGTGGCAGATCAGGTCTCACTAACAGCTGAACAGGCAGGCTTCCATGACAACTGTTTCAGCACTGACTGAGTGGTTAAGTTAAATATTAAAAGCTGATAGAACCAGGGTCCTTACACAAAGCCTGGAATGTAACAAAAGCCCACCAAGAGTTGTGCCTAGGGCTTTCCTGGGCCTTGAAGCATAACAAGATAACAAAGGAATTCTTAACAGGACCTGGTTAGAATTGAACAAGTTTTATTGGGGGTCTGAAGAAACTCCCCAGGCCTCCACAAGCAAGTTATATTGGGGGCCGAAAAGAACTCCCCAAACCTCTGTGATTTAGCAGGATATAAGATAAGGGTAATCTCTGGTGAGAGAGGCATGAGAAAACCTGCCTATGACTTGGGCACTTGCGCTCTGCCACCTGAAGCACACTATCTGCTTCTCAGGAGTCAGGGCTGGGTGGAGGGGTTCCGGAAGAAGTTCCCCTCACCAACCTCAGAGACCTGGTCTGGGCTCAGGGGTTCTGAGACCCAGCCTCATTCAGCTCATTGAGGTGCACCCTGGCACCCTCACCAGAAATCACAACTCAATTTCCATTCTCCCATCCTTTCTGACTAAAGGCCCGGGCTCCAAAAACGTGCTGAAATTATGGATGATTTTTCCAAGAAGGATGTTAAAGTGTCTGAATTAAAATGCCATGTTGTAATACCTAACCTTGTTTTAACATGAATAGACTCTCCCTTAGATACCTCATCTTGTTTTAACATGAATAGACTCTCCCTTAGCTGAGAAAACTGGGTGGACTCCATTTGGCTCCTTAATTTGCAAGACATCAAGGGCTCCTTACCCACCCCCTTCCTCAAGGACTTAACTTGTGCAAGCTGACTCTCAGCATATCAAAGAACGCAATTAACTGATAAGGTACTGAGGCAACCAGTGTCTGCAGTTCCCAGGAATTTGCTCCGGAGATAGTACCATAAAGCCATTGCCTTTGTGTCTGGCAGATAACACCCAGATCACCCGCACCTATCACCTTGTGATGAATTTAAAGCCCCGGCACCTGGAACTGTTTTCCTGTAACCATTTGTCTTTTTAACTTTTTTGCCTGTTTTACGTCTGTATGATTGCTACAGCTAGAATCTCCCTCCCCTCTCTAAATCAAAGTATGAAAGAAAATCTAGCCCCTTCTTCGGGGCCAAGAGAATTTCGAGCGTTAGCCGTCTCTTGGTTGCTGGCTAATAAAGGACTCCTGAATTTGTCTCAAAGTGTGGCGTTTCTCTCTAACTCGCTTGGTTACAACAATTTTAGGTAGGATTTAAAATATTTATTTTTATATTTTTAAGGTGAGATTCAGCTTCTCAGAGATGCCATTGACAATTAACCAGCCCAAAGAAAGAAATGGAAGCCCTAAAACGTGATGAGATGTTTCCATGCACACGTGGCCAGTTGATAGCTTAACTAGGCCTTGAGAGCTAGTGTCTGCCTCCTGGTTCCCACTTTACCATCTTGCCCCAACCAGGGCTAAAGACCAGTGGGGTTTCAACCAAAAACAAAAATATGCCTTTTATACTCCTGGGCCGTGACCCTACAGTGGCTTTGTCTCCCCCACTAGGTGCATGCCTGCTGGGCTGGGTGGGATGGAGTGGTGAAGAGCCCTCACCTGGGGTCAAACAGGCCTGAGTTTCAATCCTGCTCTTCCTTTTACCAGCGTGTGATCCTGGGCAAGTCATGGAACCTCTCTGAGCCTCAGCATCCTCATCTCCAATGTGAAGATCATGCTTAGTCCTTAGACTTCTGGTGAGGAGCAACTGAAATCGAGTGTGTAAAGCACCAGACACATATCAGTACCCGGGAAACAGCAACAGCATCCATTTATCCTTCATTCAATAAATATTTCAAGATCCTTCCAGAACCTAGAAGTCTCCTGCCCCCACCCCATCCCCATCCCCATCCCCATCCCCATTTTCATCCCCATTCCCATCCTATCCAATCTGTCAATAAGTCAGCCAATCCCACCTTCTTCCTCCCCAAGTCAGGCCACCATCAGCTTTCACCTGGACCATACCGGTGAGGAACCATACAAATGTAAAGAATGTAGCAAAGCTTTTAACTAGGGCTCATTCCTTACTAAGCATCAGAGAATTCATACTGGACAGAAGCCATTCAAATTTAATGAATGTGGCAAAGCCTTCAACCAGTACTCAGCCCTTACACAACATTACAGAATCCATAGCAGAGAAAAACTAAACATAAGAAGAATGTGGCAAACCTTTTAAAAGGTGCTAAAACCTTACTCAACACAAAAGAATTCACAGCAGAGAAAAACTGAAAATTTAAAAAATGTGGCAAAGCCCTCAACTCATGCTCACATCTCCCTCAACATTAGAAAATAAGTACTGGATAAAAATCTTACACACATAATTATTTTGAAAAGACCTTTGTATAAGCTATACACCATAGAGGACACCAGAGTAATTATACTGGAAAAGATTGTAAACATAAAGCAGTTAGCAAAACTTTTAACTGATTCTTTAATCTTACTCAACTGATAATTCCTATGAGTGAGAACCCCTACAAATGAAATAATTGTAGAATAACATTTGTTCAAAATTTACACCTTTGACAACACCAGAGAGTTTATACTGGAAAGAAAATTTACATGTGCAATAAATGTGGGAAATTAATTTAAAAAATCAACTCTGAAAATGTGATAAATGAAAACAAAAATCAGATTAATCACTCTAGAAAGAACTAAGAAACTAACAGTGATACACATTACTCTAAATCAGAGTGTTTATTATGAAGAATAATCCAAAGTCCAAACAATAAAATAATTTAATTGTGTGTTTCAAAAACTGAGATGGATGGAGCAATAGATATATTCAGTGTATACTTTTTTGTAATGACAGTATTTGAAATTATTTGAGCAAATATTATAAATATAATTAAACTCTCAAATTATCTGATGCTTTTTCTTAATTTGTAACATTTAAGTAAAAGTGTGAAGTGGATTTCTGCTACCTACAAGCTATTACAGGCTCTTATATATTATGTGAAGATCATTCACATGGAAGATTAAGGGTACAAAAACCTAAATGAATGTGGGTGCTCTTAGATTTGACATATGACAGTGTTGTAAGTCATGCATGAGTCAGGTGTTTAGGGTACAATTATTCTGCATTAAATTATGAGAGAGAAGCACTCTGAGATTTAGAAATAAATAGTTTTACCAATGAGTCATTCAGGAGAAAAGGCTGGGCTTTTTGGATACACCTTCATAGTAGCAATAGTTAGAAGAAGTCTTGAATGTTAGATGGTGTAGTAGCAATAAAGAAATCTTCACACATATCAGAGAAATGTTCAGATATAACTCCTATCAGTTAGGATGTAGATTTATTGTGAACTCAATTTTCTAAATACTTAACCTCAGACTTTTTTTTAAAAGGACACCCATTTTTTACATAGAGCATGGTATCAGAAAGACAATAATGCTTTGTGAGGGTTTGTAATCTACATTTTAGCCTTTGAGGATACTGCAGATTTTGAAATGTCTTATTTAATCTATGTGTATGCTTAATTTGTTTTAACAATTAAAACTAAATTTTTTTTAAACACTGTTGTGTATTGAATGACTTTGTTTTAAATTTTATTATTATTATAATTTAAGTTTTAGGGTACATGTGCACAATGTGCAGGTTTGTTACATATGTATACATGTGCCATGTTGGTGTGCTGCACCCATTAACTCCTCATTTAGCATTAGGTATATCTCCTAATGCTATCCCTCCCCCCTACTCCCACCCCACAACAGGCCCCAGTGTGTGATGCTCCCCTTCCTGTGTCCATGCGTTCTCATTGTTCAATTCCCACCTATGAGTGAGAACATGTGGTGTTTGGTTTTTTGTCCCTGTGATAGTTTGCTGATAATGATGGTTTGCAGCTTCATCCATGTCCCTACAAAGGACATGAACTCATCATTTTTTATGGCTGCATAGTATTCCATGGTGTATATGTGCCACATTTTCTTAATCCAGTCTGTCAGTGTTGGACATTTGGGTTGGTTCCAAGTCTTTGCTATTGAGAATAGTGCTGCAATAAACATACGTGTGCATGTGTCTTTATAGCAGCATGATTTACAATCCTTTGGGTATGTACCCAGTAATGAGATGGCTGGGTCAAATGGTATTTCTAGTTCTAGATCCCTGAGGAATCACCACACTGACTTTCACAATGGTTGAACTAGTTTACAGTCCCACCAACAGTGTAAAAGTGTTCCTATCCTCTCCACATCCTCTCCAGCACCTGTTGTTTCCTGACTTTTTAATGATCCCCATTCTAACTGGTGTGAGAAGGTTTCTCATTGTGGTTTTGATTTGCATTTCTCTGATGGCCAGTGATGATGAGCATTTTTTCATGTGTTTTTTGGCTGCATAAATGTCTTCTTTTCAGAAGTGTCTGTTCATATCCTTCACCCACTTTTTGATGGGGTTGTTTGTTTTTTTCTTGTAAATTTGTTTGAGTTCATTGTAGATTCTGGATATTAGCCCTTTGTCAGATGAGTATGTTGCAAAAATTGTCTCCCATTTTGTAGGTTGCCTGTTCACTCTGATGGTAGTTTCTTTTGCTGTGCAGAAGCTCTTTAGTTTAATGAGATCCCATTTGTCAATTTTGGCTTTTGTTGCCATTGCTTTTGGTGTTTCAGACATGAAGCCCTTGCCCATGCCTATGTCCTGAATGGTATTGCCTTGGTTTTCTTCTAGGGTTTTTATGGTTTTAGGTCTAACATGTAAGTCTTTAATCCATCTTGAATTAATTTTTGTATAAGGTGTAAGGAAGGGATCCAGTTTCAGCTTTCTACATATGGCTAGCCAGTTTTCCCAGCACCGTTTATTAAATAGGAAATCCTTTCCGCATTGCTTGTTTTTGTCAGGTTTCTCAAAGATCAGATAGTTGTAGATAGGTGGCATTACTTCTGAGGGCTCTGTTGTGTTCCATTGGTCTATATCTCTGTTTTGGTACCAGTACCATGCTGTTTTGGTTACTGTAGCCTTGTAGTATAGTTTGACGTCAGGTAGCATGATCCTCCAGCTTTGTTCTTTTGGCTTAGGATTGACTTCGAGACTTTGCTGAAGTTGCTTATCAGCTTAAGGAGATTTTGGACTGAGACGATGGGGTTTTCTAGATATAAAATCATGTCATCTGCGAACAGGGACAATTTGACTTCCTCTTTTCCTAATTGAATGCCCTTTATTTCCTTCTCCTGCCTGATTGCCCTGGCCAGAACTTCCAACACTATGTTGAATAGGAGTGGTGAGAGAGGGCATCCCTGTCTTGTGCCAGTTTTCAGAGGGAATGCTTCCAGTTTTTCTTCATTCAGTATGATATTGCCTATGGGTTTGTCATAGATAGTTCTTATTATTTTGAGACATGTCCCATCAATACCTAATTTATTGAGAATTTTTAGCCTGAAGGGCTGTTGAATTTTGTCAAAGGCCTTCTCTGCATCCATTGAGATAATCATGTGGCTTTTGTCTTTGGTTCTGTTTATATGCTGGATTACGTATATTGATTTTTGTATGTTGAACCAGCCTTGCATCACAGGGATGAAGCCCACTTGATCATGGTGGATAAGCTTTTTGATGTGCTGCTGGATTTTGTTTGCCAGTATTTTATTGAGGATTTTTCCATCTGTGTTCATCAAGAATATTGGTCTAAAATTCTCTTTTTTTGTTGTATCTCTGCCAGGCTTTGGTATCAGGATGATGCTGGCCTCATGAAATGAGTTAGGGAGGATTCCCTTTTTCTATTGATTGGAATAGATTCAGAAGGAATGGTACCAGCTCCTCCTTGTACCTCTCATAGAATTCAGCTGTGAATCCATCTGGTCCTGGACTTTTTTTGTTTGGTAAGCTATTAATTATTGCCTCAATTTCAGAGCCTATTATTGGTCTATTCAGAGATTCAACTTCTTCCTGGTTTAGTCTTGGGAGGGTGTATTTGTCAAGGAATTTATCCATTTCTTCTAGATTTTCTAGTTTATTTGCATAGAGGTGTTTATAGTATTCTCTGATGGTAGTTTGCATTTCTGTGGGATCGGTGGTGATATCCCCTTTGTCATTTTTTATTGCATCTATTTGATTCTTCTCTCTTTTCCTCTTTGTTAGTCTTGCTAGTGGTCCATCAATTTTGTTGATCTTTTCAAAAAATCAACTCCTGGATTCATTGGTTTTTTGAAGGGTTTTTTGTGTCTCTATTTCCTTCAGTTCTGCTCTGATCTTAGTTACTTCTTGCCTTCTGCTGGCTTTTGAATGTGTTTGCTCTTGCTTCTCTAGTTCTTCTAATTGTGATATTAGAGTGTCAATTTTAGATCTTTCCTGCTTTCTCTTGTGGGCGTTTAGTGCTATAAATTTCCCTCTACACACTGTTTGAATGTGTCCCAGAGATTCTGGTATGTTGTGTCTTTGTTCTCGTTGGTTTCAAAGAACATCTTTATTTCTGCCTTCATTTTGTTATGTACCCAGTAGTCATTCCGGAGCAGGTTGTTCAGTTTCCATGTAGTTGAGTGGTTTTGAGTGAGTTTCTTAATCCCAAGTCCTAGTTTGATTGCACTGTGGTCTGAGGGATAGTTTGTTACAATTTCTGTTCTTTTACATTTGCTGAGGAGTGCTTTACTTCCAATTATGTGGTCAATTTTGGAATTGGTGTGATGTGGTGCTGAGAAGAATGTATATTCTGTTGATTTGGGGTGGAGAGTTCTGTAGATGTCTATTAGGTCCACTTTGTGCAGAGCTGAGTTCAATTCCTGGATATCCTTGTTAACTTTCTGTCTCATTGATCTGTCTAATGTTGACGGTGGGGTGTTAAAGTCTCCCATTATTATTGTGTGGGAGTCTAAGTCTCTGTAGGTCACTAAGGACTTGCTCTATGAATCTGGATGCTCCTGTATTGGGTGCATACATATTTAGGGTAGTTAGCTCTTCTTGTTGAATTGATCCCTTTACCATTATGTGATGGCCTTCTTTATCTCTTTTGATCTTTGTTGGCTTAAAGTCTGTTTTATCAGAGACTAGGATTGCAACCCCTGCCTTTTTTGATTTCCATTTGCTTGGTAGATCTTCCTGCATCCCTTTATTTTGAGCCTATGTGTGTCTCTGCACGTGAGATGGGTTTCCTGAATACAGCACACTGATGGGTCTTGACTCTTTCTCCAATTTGCCAGTCTGTGTCTTTTAATTGGAGCATTTGGCCCGTTTACATTTAAGGTTAATATTGTTATGTGTGAATTTGATCCTGTCATTATGATGTTAGCTGATTATTTTGCTCGTTAGTTGCTGCAGTTTCTTCCTAGCCTCGATGGTCTTTACAATTTGGCGTGTTTTTGCAGTGGCTGGTACCGGTTGTTCCTTTCCATGTTTAGTGCTTCCTTCAGGAGCTCTTTTTGGGCAGGCCTGGTGGTGACAAAATCACTCAGCATTTGCTTGTCTGTAAAGTATTTTATTTCTCCTTCACTTATGAAGCTTAGTTTGGCTGGATAGGAAATTCTGGGTTGAAAATTCTTTTCTTTAAGAATGTTGAATATCAGCCCCCACTTTCTTCTGGCTTGTAGAGTTTCTGCTGAGAAATCAGCTCTTAGTCTGATGGGCTTCCCTTTGTGGGTAACCCAACCTTTCTCTCTGGCTGCCCTTAACATTTTTTCCTTCATTTCAACTTTGGTGCATCTGACAATTATGTGTCTTGGAGTTGCTCTTCTCGATGAGTATCTTTGTGACCTTCTCTGTATTTCCTGAATTTGAATGTTCACCTGCCTTGCTAGATTGGGGAAGTTATCCTGGATAATATCCTGCAGAGTGTTTTCCAACTTGGTTCCGTTCTCTCTGTCACTTTCAGGTACACCAATCAGATGTAGATTTGGCCTTTTCATATAGTCCCATATTTCTTGGAGGCTTTGTTCATTTCTTTTTATTCTTTTTTCTCTACACTTCTCTTCTCACTTCATTTCATCCATTTCATCTTCCATCACTGATACCCTTTCTTCCAGTTGATCGCATCAGCTACAGAGGCTTGTGCATTCATCACGTAGTTCACGTACTGTGGCTTTCAGCTCCATCAGGTCCTTTAAGGACTTCTCTGCATTGATTATTCTAGTTAGCCATTCATCTAATTTTTTTTCAAGGTTTTTAACTTCTTTGCTATTTGTTCAAAGTTCCTCCTTTAGCTCGGAGTAGTTTGATATTCTGAAGCCTTCTTCTCTCAACTTGTCTAAGTCATTCTCCATCCAGCTTTGTTCCATTGCTGGTGAGGAGCTGTGTTCCTTTGGAGGAGAAGAGGTGCTCTGATTTTTGGAGTTTCCGGTTTTTCTGCTCTGTTTTTTCCCCATCTTTGTGGTTTTATCTACCTTTGGTCTTTGACGATGGTGACGTACAGATGGGATTTTGGTGTGGATGTCCTTTCTGTTTGTTCATTTTCCTTCTAACACTCAGGACCCTCAGCTGTAGGTCTGTTGGAGTTTGCTAGATGTCCACTGCAGACCCTGTTTGCCTGGGTATCAGCAGCAGTGGCTGCAGAACATCGGATATTGGTGAACCGCAAATGCTGCTGCCTGATTTTTCCTCTGGAAGTTTTGTCTCAGAGGAGTACCCAGCTGTGTGAGGTGTCAGTCCACCCCCACTGGGGGTGCCTCGCAGTTAGGCTATTCAGGGGTCAGGGACCCACTTGAGGAAGCAGTCTGCCCTTTCTTAGATCTCAAACTGCATGTTGGGAGAACCACTACTCTTTTCAAAGCTGTCAGAGAGGGACATTTAAGTCTGCAGAGGTTACTGCTGCCTTTTGTTTTTCTGTGCCCTGCCCCCAGAGGTGGAGCCTACAGAGGCAGGCAGGCCTCCTTGAGCTGTGGTGGGTTCCACCCAGTTCAAGCTTCCCGGCCACTCTGTTTACCTACTCAAACCTCGGCAATGGCGGGCGCCCCTCCCGCAGCCTTGCTACCACCTTGCATTTTGATCTCAGACTGCTGTGCTAGAAATGAGCTAGGCTCCGTGGGCATAGGACACTTCGAGCCAGGTGCAGGATATAATCTCCTGGTGTGCCGTTTGCTAAGCCCATTGGAAAAGCACAGTATTAGGGTGGGAGTGACCCGATTTTCCAGGTGCCATCTGTCACTCCTTTCTTTGACTAGGAAAGGGAATTCCCTGACCCCTTGCACTTCCCGGGTGAGGCAATGCCTCCCACTGCTTTGGCTCATGCATGGTGCGCTGCACCCACTGTCTGGCACTCCCCAGTGAGATGAACCCGCTACCTCAGTTGAGAAAGCAGAAATCACCAGTCTTCTGTGTCACTCACACTGGGAGCTGTAGACTGGAGCTGTTCCTATTTGACCATCTTGGCTCCACCCCCAGTGAATGACATGTTATCCTACAAAAATATTAACCTATTAACTTTGATTAAGATTCTAGATAGCATATCATAATTATGTACTATTGGATTACATAGCCCCATTTGTAGCAATTTTTATTCCCAGTGGTGTTAACTCTAAGTTGTTTCAAGAATATTAATTCCGTAAGTTATATTTTAGTCTTTTATTGTATTGTAACTACTGGGACTTTATCATGGCTATAATAAAAATTTTATAGGAGCACAATAATAAACTATAACTTTTCTATAACATTAGATCCTATAATGTCATTTCTACATTCCAGTCCTCTGGGCCTATAAAATATACACAGAAGTCCAGGCATGATGGCTCATGCCGTAATCCCTGCACTTTGGGAGGCTGAGGTTGGTGGATCACCTGAGGTCAGGAGTTCGAGACCAGACTGGCCAACACGGGGAAACACCTTCTCTACTAAAAATACAAAAATTAGCCAGGCATGGTGGTGCATGCTTGTAACCAAGCTACTTGGGAGGCTGCGGCAGGAGAATCAATTGCACAGATTTGAAACAGTCTTTTTGTAGAATCTGCAACTGGATATTGGAGGTTTTTCGTCCAATGTGGGAAAAGGAAATATCTTCACATAAAAACTAGACAGAAGTATTCTGAGAAAATTCTTAGTGATGTGTGCATTCGTCTCACAGAGTTGAACCTTTCTTTCAATTTAATAGTTTTGAAACACTCTTTTTGTAGAATCTGCAAGTGGACATTTGTAGTGCTTTGAGGCCTGTGGTGAAAAAGTAAATATCTTCACATAAAAACTACACAGAAGCATTCTGTGAAACTTCTTTCTGATCTGTGCATTCATCTCATGGAGTTGAACCTCTCTTTTGATTGAGCAGTTTTGAAACAGTCATTTTGTAGAATCTGCAGTTGGATATTTGCGGTCTTTTCGTCCTATACGGGAAAAGGAAATATCTTAACATAAAAACTACACAGAAGCATTCTGTGAAACATCTGTGTGATGTGTGCATTCATCACACAGAATTGAACCTTTCTTTTGATTGAGCAGTTTTGAAACAGTCTTTCTGTGGAATTTGCAAATGCATATTACAGGTCTTTTCATCCAATGCAGCAAAAGGAAATATCCTCACATAAAAACTAGACAGAAGCATTCTGAGAAACTTCCTTGTTATGTGTGCATTCCTCACACAGAGTTTAACCTTTCTTTTGATTGACCAGTTTTGAAACCCTCTTTTTGTAGTATCTGCAATTGGATATTTGGAGAGCTTTGCGGCCTATAGTGGAAAAGGAAATATCTTCACCTAAAAACTAGATAGAAACATTCTGAGAAACTTCTTTGTGATCGCTGCATTCATCTCACAGAGTTGAACCTTTCTTTGGATTGAGCAGTTTTGAAACAGTCTTTTTGTAGTATCTGCAATTGGATATTTGATGTCTTTTCGTCCAATCTGGGAAAAGGAATTACCTTCACATAAAAACTAGACAGAAGCATTCTGAGAAACTTCTTAGTGATGTGTGCATTCATCTTAGTGAGATGAACCTTTCTTTTGATGGAGCAGTTCTGAAACACTCTTATTGTAGGACCTGCAAGCGGATATTTGGAGTGTTTTGATGCTTATAGTGGAAAAGGAAATAACTTCACATAAAAACTACACAGAAGCATTGTGTGAAACTTCTTTTTGATGTGTGCATTCATCACACAGACTTGAACCATTATTTGATTGGGCAGTTTGGAAACACTCTTTTTGTAGAATATGCAAGTGGATATTTGGAGCACTTTGATGCCTATGGTGGAAAAGGAAAGATCTTCACAAAAAAACTAGATGGAAGCATTCTGAAAAACTTCTTTGTGATGTGTGCATTCATCTCACAGAGTTGAACCTAACTTTTGATAGAGCAGTTTTGAAACACTCTTTTTATAGAATCTGAAAGTGGACATTTGGAGCACTTTGAGGCCTATGGTGAAAAAGGAAATGCCTTCACATAAAAACCATAAAGAAGCATTCTGACAAACTTCTTTGTGATGTGTGCATTCATCTCACACAGTTGAACCTTACTTTTGATTGAGCAGTTTTGAAACACTCTTTTTGTAGAATCTGCTAGTGGACATTTGGAGTGCTTTGAGGCCTGTGGTTGGAAAGGAAATATCTTTATGCAAAAACAAGACAGAAGCATTCTGACAAACTTCATTGTTATGTGTGCATTCCTCACACAGAGTTTAACCTTTCTTTTGATTGAGCAATTTTGAAACACTTTTTGTAGAATCTGCAATTGGATATTTGGAGAGCTTTGCAGCCTATATTGGGAAAGGAAATATCTTCACATAAAAACTACATAGAAGCATTCTGAGAAACTTCTTTGTGATCTGTGCATTCATCTCACAGCGTTGCAAATTTCTCTCGATTAAATAGTTTTGAAACAGTGTTTTTTAGATTCTGTGAGTGGATATTGGAGGGCTTTTCTTCTAATACGGGAAATGGAAATATCTTCACGTAACAACTACACAGAAGCATTCTGAGAAACTACTTAGTGACGTGTGCATTCATCTTACGGAGTTGAACATTTATTTTGATGGAGCAGTTTTGAAACACTCTTTTTGCAGAAATTGCAAAGTGGACATTTGGAGTGCTTTGAGGCATATAGTGGAAAAGGAAATAACTTCATATAAAAACTACACAGAAGCATTCTGTGAAATTTCTTTCTGATGTGTGCATTTATCTCACAGAGTTGAAACTTTCTTTTTGTTGAGCAGTTTTGAAACAGTGTTTTTGTAGAATCTGCAAGTGGATCTTTGAGGTCTTTTCATCCTATATGGGAAAAGGAAATAACAAAAACTACACAGAAGCATTCTGCGAAACTTCTTTGTGATGTGTGCATTCATCTCACAGAATTGAAACTTTCTTTTGATTGAGCAGTTTAGAAACAGTCTTTTTGTGGAATTTGGAAGTGAGTATTAGAGAACTTTTCGTCCAATGCAGCAAAAGGAAATATCTTTACATAAAACCTAGAAAGAAGCATTCTGACAAACTTCCTTGCTATGTTTGCATTCTGACACAGAGTTTAAACTTTCTTTTCATTGAGCAGTTTTGAAACATTCTTATTGTAGAATTTACAATTGGATATTTGGAAAGCTTTGTGGCCTATAGTGGAAAAGGAAATATCTTCACATAAAAACTAGACAGAAGCACTCTGAGAAACTTCTTTGTGATCTGTGCATTCATCTCACAGACTTGAACCTTTCTTTTGATTCAGCAGTTTTGCAACAGTCTTTTTGTAGTATTTGCAAGAGGATATTTGAGGTCTTTTCATCCAATCTGGGAAAAGGAAATATCTTCACATAAAAACTAGACAGAAGCATTTTGAGAAACTTCTTAGTTATGTGTGCATTCATCTTAGTGAGACGAAACTTTCTTTTGATGGAGCAGTTTTGAAACACTCTTATTGTAGCATTTGCAAGTGGATATTTGGAGCACTTTGAGGCTTATAGTGGAAAAGGAAATATCTTCACATAAAAACTATATAGAAGCATTCTGAGAAACTTCTTTGCGATATGTGCATTCATCTCACAGAATTGAACCTTTCTTTTGATTGAGCAGTTCTGAAAGAGTCTTTTTTAGATTCTGTAAGTGGATATTTGTGGGTTTTTCATCCAATATGGGAAAAGGAACTATCTTCACAAGACAACTAGACAGAAGCATTCTGATAAACTTCTTAGTGACGTGTGCTTTCATCGTAGAGAGTTGAACCTTTCTTTTGATGGAGCAGTTTTGAAATGCTCTTTTTGTAGAAACTGCAAGTGGATTTTTGGACTGATTTGAGGTGTATAGTGGAAAAGGAAATAACTTCACATAAAAACTACACAGAAGCATTCTGCAAAATTTCTTTGTGATGTGTCCATTCATCTCACAGAATTGAACCTTTCTTTTGGTTGAGCAGTTTTGAAACAGTCTTTTTGTGGAATCTGCAAGTGGGTATTTGAGGTCTTTTCATCCAATGTGGGAAAAGGAAATATCTTCCCATAGAAACTAGACAGAAGCATTCTGAGAAATTTCTCTGTGATGTGTGCATTCATCTCACAGAGTTGAAACTTTCTTTTGATTGTGCAGTTTTGAAACAGTCTTTTTGTGGAATCTGCAAGTGGATATTTGAGGTCTTTTCATCCTATACCGGAAAAGGAAATATCTTAAAAACTACAGAGAAGCATTCTGGGAAACTTCTTTGTGATGTGTGCATTCATCTCACGGAATTTTCTTTTGATTGAGCAGTTTAGAAACAGTCTTTTTGTGGTATTTGCAAGTGGATATTAGAGGTCTTTTCGTCCAATGCAGCAAAAGGAAATATCTTTGCATAAAAACTAGACAGAAGCATTCTGATAAACTTCCTTGTTATGTGTGCATTCCTCACACAGAGTTTAACCTTTCTTTTGATTGAGCATTTTTGAAACACTCTTTTTGTAGAACCTGCAATTGGATATTTGGAGAGCTTTGCGACCTATAGTGGAAAAGGAAATATCTTCACATAAAAACTAGATAGCAGCATACTGAGAAACTTCTTTGTGATCTGTGCATTCATCTCACAGAGTTGAACCTTTCTTTGGACTGAGAAGTTTTGAAACAGTCTTTCTGTAGCATCTGCAAGTAGATAATTGAGGTCTTTTTGTCCAATCTGGGAAAAGGAAATATCTTCCCATAAAAACTAGACAGAAACATTCTGAGAAACTTCTTTGTGATCTTTGCATTCAACTCTCAGATTTGAACCTTTCTTTTGATTGAGCAGTTTTGAAACAGTCTTTTTAAGATTCTACAAGTGGATATTGGAGGGCTTTTCGTCCAATATGGGAAAGGGAAATATCTTCACTTAACAACTAGACAGAAGCATTCTGAGAAACATCTTAGTGATGTGAGCAGTCATCTAAGAGAGTTGAACTTTTCTTTTGATGGAGCAGTTTTGAAGCACTCTTTTTGTAGAAACTGCCAGTGGGTATTTGGAGTGCTTTGAGGCCTATAGTGGAAAAGGAAATAACTTCACATAAAAACTACACAGAAGTATTCTGTTAAATTTGTTTGTGATGTGTGCATTCATCTCACAGAGTTGAACCTTTATTTTGGTTAAGCAGTTTTGAAACAGTCATTTTGTAGAATATGCAAATGGATATTTGAGGTCATTTCATCCTGTAAGGGAAAAGGAAATATCTTCATATAAAAACTAGACAGAAACATTCTGAGCAACTTCTTAGTGATGCGTGCATTCATCTCACAGAATGGAACCTTTGTTATGATTGAGCTGTTTTGAAACAGTCTTTTTGCAGAATTTGCAAGTAGATATTAGAGGTCTTTTCATCCAATGCAGCAAAAAAATATATCTTCACCTAAAAACTAGACAGAAGCATTCTGACAAACTTCCTTGTTATGTGTGCATTCCTCACACGGAGTTTAACCTTTCTTTAGATTGGGCAGCTTTGATACACTCTTTTTGTAGAATCAGCAATTGGATATTTTGAGAGCTTTGCAGCCTATAGTGGAAAAGGAAATATCTTCACATAAAAACTACATAGAAGCATTCTGAGAAACTTCTTTCAGATCTGTGCATTCATCTTACAGAGTTGATCCTTCTTTTTGATTGAGCAGTTTTGAAACAGTCTTTTTTAAATTTTGCAAGTGGATATTGGAGGTCTTTTCATCCAATATGGGAAAATGAAATATCTTCACATAACAGCTAGACAGAAGCATTCTGAGAAACTTCTTTGTGGTGAGTGCATTGATCTCACAGAGTTGAACATTTCTTTTGACTGAGCAGTTTTGAAAGACTCTTTTTGTAGAAACTGCAAGTCGATATTTGGAGCGCTTTGAGGCCTTTTGTGGAAAAGGAAATATCTTCACATAGAGACTATACAGAAGTATACAGAGAAACTACTTTGTTGTGTGTGCATTCATCTCACAGAGTTGAACCTTCCTTTGATGAAGTAGTTTTGAAACACTGTTTTTGTAGAATCTGCAAGTGGACATTTGGAAACGCTTTGGGGCCTATTGTGGAAAGGAAATATCTTCACATAAAAACTAGACAGAAGCATTCTGAGAAACTTCTTTGCAGTATGCACATTCATCCCACAGATTTGAACATTTCTTTTGATTGAGCAGTTTTGAAAATCTCTTTTTGTAGAATCTGCAAGTGGACATTTGGAGCGCTTTTAGGCCTATTGTGGAAAAGGAAATATCTTCAAATATAAACTAGAGAGAAGCATTCTGAGAAACTTTTTCCTGATGAATGCATTGATCTCACAGAGTTGAACTTTTCTTCTCCCAGGGCAGTTTGGAAACACCCTTTTTAGAGAATCTGAAAGTGGACATTTGGAGAGATTTGAGGCCAATTGTGGAAAAGGAAATATCTTCACATAAAAGCTATACAGAAACATACAGAGAAATTTCTTTGTGGTGTGTGTATTCATCTCAAGAGTTAAACCTTTTTTTTGATTGAGCAGTTTTGAAACACTCTTTTTTTAGCAGATGCTAGTGGACATTTGGAGCACTTAGAGGCCTCTTGTGGAAAAGGAAATATCTTCTCATAAAAACTACGCAGAAGCATAAAGGGAAACTTGTTTGTGGTGTGTGCATTCATCTCACAGAATTGAACCTTTCTTTTGATTGAGCAGTTTCGAAACAATCTTTTTGTAGAATCTGCAAGTGGACATTTGGAGCGCTTTGAGGCCTATTGTGGAAAAGGAAATATCTTCACATAAAAACTATATAGAACCACTCTGAGAAGCTTCTTTGTAGTGTGTGCATTCATCTCACAGAGTTGAACTTTTCTTTTGATTGAGCAGTTTTGAAAAACTCTATTTGTAGAATGTGCAAGTGGATATTTGGAGTGCTTTGTGGCCTATTGTGGAAAAGGAAATATCTTCAGATAATAACTAGACAGAAGCATTCTGAGAAACTTCTTTGTGGTGTGTGCATTCACCTCACAGAGTTGAACCTTTCTTTTGATAGAGCAGTTTTGAAACACTCTTTTTGTAGAATCTGCAAGTGGACAATTGGAGCCCTTTGAGGCCTGTTGTGGAAAAGGAAATATCTTCACATAAGAAATATCTTCACATAAGAAGCACTTTGAGAAACTTCTTTGCTTTGTGTGCATTCAGCTCACAGAGTTGAATCTTTGTTTTGAATGAGTAGTTTTGAAACACTGTTTTTGTAGAATCTGCTGGTGGAGATTTGCAGTACATTAAGGCCTATTGTGGAAAAGGAAATATCTTCACATAAAAACTATACAGAATCATACAGAGAAACTTCTTTTTGTTTTTGCATTGATCTCACAAAGTTGAACCTTTCTTTTGATAGAGCAGTTTTGAAACACTCTTTTTGTAGAATCTGCAAGTGGACGTTTGGAGCACTTAGAGGCCTATTGTGGAAAAGGAAATATCTTCACATAAAATTCTATACAGAAGCAAACATAGAAAGCCCTTTGTGGTGTGCGCAATCATCTCACAGAATTGAACATTTCTTTTGATTGAGCCGTTTTGAAGCACTCTCTTTGTAGAAACTGCAAGTGGACATTTGGAGCGCTTTGAGACCTATTGGGGAAATGGAAATATCTTCAAATAAAAATTATATAGAAGCACTCCGAAAAGCTCCATTGGGGTGTGTGCATTCATATCATTAAGTTGAAACTGTCTTTTGACTGTGCAGTTTTGAAACACTATTTTGTAGAATCTGCAAGGGGACATTTGGAGCGCTTTGAGACCTATTGTGGAACAGGAAATATCTTTACATAAAAACTAGACAGAAGCATTGTGAGGAACTTCTTTGTCATGAATGCATCAATCTCATGGAGTTAAATCTTCCTTTCCTTTGAGCAGTTTGGAAACACTCCTTTTGTAGTATCTGCAAGTGGACATTTGGAGCGATTCATTCAAGGCCTATTGTGGAAAAGGAAATATCTTCACATAAAAAGTATACAGAAGCATACAGAGAAAGTTCTTTGTGGTGTGTGCATTCAGCTCACAGAGTTGAAACTTTCTTTTGATTGAGCAGTTTTGAAACACTTTTTGTAGAATCTGCAGTGGACATTTGGAGTGGTTTGAGGGCTATTGTGGAAAAGGAAATCTCTTCACTTAAAAGTTAGACAGAAGCCTTCTGAGAGTCTTCTTTGTGGTGCGTGCATTCATCTCACAGAGTTGAACCTTTTCTTTGATTGAGAAGCTTTGAACCACTCTGTTTGTAGAATCTGCAAGCGGATATTTAGCGAGCTTTGAGACCTATTGTGGAAAAGGAAATATCTTCACATAAATACTATACAGAAGCATAAACAGAAACTTCTTAGTGGTGTGTGCATTAATCTTACAGTGTTGAACATTTCTTTTAATTGAGCAGTTTTGAAACACTCTTTTTTTAGAATCTGTAAATGGACATTTGGAGCGCTTTAAGGCCTATTGTGGAAAAGGAAGTATATTCACATAAAAACTAGACAGAAGCATACAGAGAAACTTCTTCGTGGTGTGTGCATTCTTCACACAGATTTGAACATTTCTTTTGATTGAGCAGTTTTAAACACTGTTTTTGTAGAACCTGCAAGTGGACATTTGGAGCGCTTTGAGGCTTATTGTGGAAAAGGAATTATCTTCACCTAAAAACTATACAAAAGCATGCACTGAAACTGCTTTGTGGTGTGTGCATTCATCTCACAGAGTTGAAACGTTCTTTTGATTGAGCATTTTTGACACACTCTATTGGTAGAATCTGCATGTGGTCATTTGGAGTGCTTTGAGGCCTATTGTGGAAAAGGAAATATCTTTACAAAAAAACTAGACAGAAGCATTCTGAGAAACAATTTTGTGGTGTGTGCATTCATCTCACAGAGTTGAACCTTTCCTTTGATTGAGCAGTTTTGAATCACTCTTTTAGTAGAATCTGCTAGTGGACATTTGGAGTGCTTTGAGGCCTATTTTGGAATAGGAAATATCTTCACATAAAAACTAGAGAGAAGCATTCTTCAAAACTTCTTTGCAGTGAGTGTATTGATCTCACAGAGTTGAAGCTATCTTTAGATTGAGCAGTTTTGAAAATATCTTTTTGTAATATTTGCAAGTGGATATTTGGAGTGCTTTGAGGCCTATTGTGGAAAAGGAAATGTCTTCACATAAAAACTATACAGAAGCATACAGGGAAACGTCTTTGAGGTATGTGCATTCGTCTCACAGACTTGACCCTTTTTTCTGATTGAGCAGTTTTGAAACACTCTTTTTGTAGACTCTGCAAATGGATATTTGGAGCATTTTGAGTTCTATTGTGGAAAAGGTAATATAGTCACATGAAAACTACATGGAAGCATTCTGAGAAACCCCTTTGTGGTGAGTGTATCCATCTCACAGAGTTGAAATTTCTTTTGATTGAGCAGTGTTGAAAGACTCTTTTTGTAGAATCTGCAAGTGGACATTTGGCACACTTTGAGGCTTATTGTGGAAAAGGAAATATCTTCACATAAATACTATATAGAAACATACAGAGAAAATTATTTGTGGTAGGTGCATTCATCTCACAGAGTGGAAACTTTCTTTTGGTTGAGCCATTTTGAAACACATTTTGTAGAATCTGCATGTGGACATTTAGAGTGCTTTGTGGCCTATTGTGGAAAAGGAAATATCTTCACAGATAAAATAGACAGAAGCATTCTAGGAAACTTCTTTGTGGTGTGTATATTCACGTCACCGAATTGAACACTTCTTTTGATAGAGCAGTTTTGAAACACTTTTTGTAGAATCTGCAATTGGACATTTGAACGCTTAGAGGCCTATTGTGGAAAAGGAAATTTCTTCACATGAAAACCACACAGAAGCATTCTGACAAGCTCCTTTGTGGTGTGTGCATTCATGTCACAGAGTTGAACATTTCTTTTTATTTAATAGTTTCGAAGCACTCTTTCTGTAGAATCTGCAAGTGGACATTTGGAGCTCTTTGAGGCCAAGAGTGGAAAAGGAAATATCTTCAAATAAAAACGAGACAGAAGCATACAGAGAAACTCTTTTCTGGTGTGTGCATTCTTCACACAGAGTTGAACATTTCTTTTTATTGAGCAGTTTTGAAACACTCTTTTTGTAGAATGTGCAACTGGACATTTGGAGTGCTTTGAGGCCTATTGTGGAAAAGGAAATATCTTCACATAAAAACTAGACAGAAGCAAACAGAGAAACTCCTTTGTGGTTTGTGCATTCATCTCACAGAATTGAAACTTTCTTTTGATTGAGCAATTTTGAAACACTCTTTTTGTAGAATCTGCAAGTGGATATTTGGAGCACTTAGACGCCTATTGTGGACAACGAAATATCTTCACATGAAAACTAGACAGAAGCATTCTGAGAAACTTCTTTGTTGTGTGTGCATTCATCTCCCAGAGTTGAACTTTTCTTTTGATTGAGCAGTTTGGAAACACTCTTTCTGTAGAATCTGCAAGTGGACATATGGAGCGCTTTGAGGCCTATTGTGGAAAAGGAAATACCTTCAAAGAAAAACTAGACAGAGGCATACGGTGAAACTTCTTTGTGTGATGGGTGCATTCATCTCACAGAGTTGAGCCTTTCTGTCGATTGAGCAGTTTGGAAATGCTCTCTCTGAAGAATCTGCAAGTGGACATTTTGAGCACTTGAGGCCTATTGTGGAAAAGGCAATATCGTCACATAAAAAGTAGACAGAAGCATTCTGACAAACTTATTTGTGATGGACACATTCATCTCACAGAGTTGAATATTTCTTTAAATTGAGCAGTTTGGAAATACTGTTTCTGCAGAATCTGCATGTGCACATTTGGAGCGCTTTGGGGCCTGTTGTGAAAAAGGGAATATCTTCACCTAAAAACTAGACAGAAGCATTGTGACAAACAACTATGTGATGTGTGCATTCATCTCACAGAGTTGAGCCTTTCTTTTGATTGAGCAGTTTGGAAACACTCTTTCTTTAGAATCTGCAAGTGGACATTTGGAGCACTTTGTGGCTTATTGTGGAAAAGGGAATATCTTGTCATAAAACTAGACAGAAGAATTCTGAGAAACTTCTTTGTGATGTGTGCACTCATCTCACAGAGTTGAAACTTTCTTTCAATTGAGGAGTATGGAATCACTCTTTCTGTAGAATCTGCAAGTGGACATTTGGAGCACTTAGAGGTCTATTGCGGTAAAGGAAATATCTTCACCTAAAAACTGGACAAAAGCATTCTGACAAACTTCTTTGTGATGGTGCATTCATCTCACAGAGTTGAACCTTTCTTTCTATTGAGTAGTTTGGATACACTCTGTCTCTAGTATCTGCAAGTTGACATTTGCTGTGCTTGGAGGCCTATTGTGTAAAATGAAATATCTTCACATAAAAATTAGACAGAAACATTCTGCCAAACTTCTTTTTGATGATGCAATCACCACACAGTGTTGAACATTTGTTTTGATTAGCAGTTTGGAAACACTCTTTCTGTAGAATCTGCACGTGGATATTTGGAGAACTCTGAGGGCTATTGTGGAAAAAGTAATACCTTCACATAAAAACTAGGCAGAAGTATTCTGACAAACTTCTCTGTGATGGGTGCATTCATCTCACAGAGTTGAAGCTTTCTTTTGATTGAGCAGTTTGGAAGCCCTCTTTCTGTAGAATCTGAAAGTGGACATTTGGAGAGTTATGAGGCCTACTGTGTAAGAGGGAATACCTTCACAAAAAATTAAACAGAAGCATTCTGACAAACGTCTTTGTGATGGGTGCATTCATCTCAGAGTTTAACTTTACTTTTGATTGGGAGGTTTGGAAACACTCTGTAAAATCTGCAAGTGGACATTTGGAGTGCTTTGAGAACTATTGTGGAAAAGGGCATATCTTTACATAAAACCTAGACCGAAGCATTCTGACAAACTTCTTAGTGACAGGTGCATTCATCTCAAAGGGTTGAATCTTTCCTTCAATTGACTAGTTTGGAAACAGTCTTTCTGTAGGATCTGCAAGTGGACATTTGCAGCACTTTGGGGCCTATTGTGGAAAAGAGAATATCTTCACATAAAAGCTAGGCAGAAGCATTTTGACAGACTTCTTTGTGATGCATGCATTCATCTCACAGAGTTGAAACTTTCTTTTGATTGAGCAGTTTCAAAAAACTCTTTCTGTAGAATCTGCAAGTGCACATTTGGAGCACTTTGAGGACTATTGCAGAAAAGGGAATATCTTCCCATAAAAATTGGACAGAAACATTGTGACAAACTTCTTTATGATGGGGGCTTTCATCTCACACAGTTGAAAATTTCTTTCAATTTAGCAGTTTGGAAACACCCTTTTTGTAGATTCTGCAAGTGGACATTGGCAGTGCTTTGAGGCCTATTGTGGAAAAGGGAATATATGCACCTAAAAACAGGACAGAAACATTCTGACATACTTCTTTGTGATGGGTGCATTCATCACACAGAGTTGAACCTTTCTTTTCATTATGCAGTTTGGAGACACTCTTTCTGTAGAAACTGCAAGTGGACATTTGAAGTGCGTTGAGGCCTATTGTGGAAAAGGGATTATCTTCACATTAAACTAGACAGTAAGATTCTCAGACACTTCTATGAGATGGGTGCATTCATCTCACAGAGTTGAACCTTTCTTTCCATTGAAAAGTTTGGAAACCCTATTTCAGTAGAATCTGCAAATGGACATTTGGAGTGCTTTGAGGCCTATTGTGGAAAAGGGAATAGCTTCACGTAAAAACTAGACAAAAGCATTCTGACAAATGTCTTTTGATGTGTGCATTCATCTCAGAGGGTTGAAATTTTCTTTCGATTGAGCAGTTTGGAAACACTCTTTCTGTATAATCTGCAACTGGACACTTGGAGAGTTTTGAGGCCTATTGAGGTATAGGGAATATCGGCACATAAAGATTAGACAGAAGCATTCTGACAAGCTACTTTGTCATGGGTGCGTTCATCTCACAGAGTTGAACTTTTCTTTTAATGGAGCAGTTCGGAAACACTCCTTCTGTAGCATCTGCAAGTGGACATTTGGAGCGTTATGAGGCCTACTGTGGAAAAGGGAATAGCTTCTCATAGAAACTAGAGAGAAGTACTCTGAGAAACTTCCTTGTGATGGGTGCATTCACGTCACAGAGTTGAACCTTTCTTTCAATTGAGCAGTTTGGAAGCACTCTTTCTGTAGAATTTGCAAGTGGACACTTGGTGCACTTTGAGGCCTATTGTGGAAAAGGGAATATCTTCACATAAAAACTAGACAGATGATTTCTGACAAAGATTTTGTGATGTCTGCATTTATCACACAGAGTTGAACCTTTCTTTCCATTGAGTAGTTTGGAGACACTCTTTCTGTAGAAACTGCAATTGGAAATTTGGAGCACTTTGAGGCCTATTGTGGCAAAGGGATTATCTTCACATAAAAACTAGAAGTAGGATTCTCAGAAACTTCTTTGAGATGGGTGCATTCATTGTACAGAGTTGAACCTTTCTTTTCATTGAAAAGATTGGAAATACTCTTTCTGTAGAATCTGCAAGTGGACATTTGGAAAGATTTGAGGCCTATTGTGGAAAAGGGAATATCTTCACATAAACTAGACAGAAGCATTTCGACAAACTTCTTTGTGACGGGTGCATTCATCTCAGAGAGGTGAACCTTTCTTTCGATTGAGCAGTTTGGAAGCACTCTTTCTGTAGAATCTGCAAGTGGACATTTTGAGCGCTTTGATGCCTATTGTGGAAAAGGGAATATCTTCACAGAAAAACTAGGCGGAAGATTTCTGACAAAGATTGTGTGATGTCTGCATTCATCACACGCAGTTGAACCTTTCTTTCCATTGAACAGTTTGGAGATGCTCTTTCTGTAGAAACTGCAAGTGGACATTTGGAGCGCTTTGAGGCCTATTGTGGAAAAAAGAATATCTTCACATAAAAACTAGACAGTAGGATTCTCAGAAACTTCTTTGAGTTGGGTACATTCATCTGACAGAGCTGAAGCTTTCTTTCCATTGAAAATTTTGGAAACACTCTTTCTGTAGAATCTGCAAGTGGACATTTGGAGTGCTCTGAGGCCTATTGTGGAAAATGGAATATCTTCACATAAAAACTAGACAGAAGCATTCAGACAAACTTCTTTGCGATGGGTGCATTCATCTCATAGCGTTAAACCTCTCTTTCAATTGAGCAGTTTGGAAAGACTCTTTCTGTAGAATCTGCCAGTGGACATATGGAGTGCTTTGAGGCCTATTGAGGAAAAGGGAATATCTTCACATAAAAACTAGACAGAAGCATTCTGAGAAACTACTTTGTCATGGGTGCATTCATCTCACAGAGTTGAACCTTTCTTTTAATGCAGCAGTTCGGAAATTCTCTTTCCGTAAAATTTGCAAGTGGACATTTGGAGCGTTATGAGGCCTTTTGTGGAAAAGAGAATATCTTCCCATAGAAACTAGAGAGAAGTACTCTGAGAAACTTCTTTGTGATGGGTGCATTCACTTCACAGAGTTGAACCTGTCTTTCGATTGAGCAGTTTGGAAACACTCTTTCTGTAGAATCTGCAGGTGGACATAAGCAGCGCTTTGAAGCCTATGGCGGAAAAGGAAATATCTTCAAAGAAAAACTAGACAGAAGCATTCTGAGAAACTTCTTTGGGATGGGTGCATTCATCACAAAGAGTTAAACCTTTCTTTTGATTGAGAATTTTGGAAACACTCTTTCTGTGGAATCTGCAAGTGGACACTTTGTGCGCTTTGAGGCCTATTGAGGGAAAGGGGATATCTTCACATAAAAACTAGACAGAAACATTCTGAAAAACTTCTTTGTGGTGGGTGA
The DNA here is from genome assembly GCF_009828535.3 of Hylobates moloch. Taxonomy (NCBI): domain Eukaryota; kingdom Metazoa; phylum Chordata; class Mammalia; order Primates; family Hylobatidae; genus Hylobates; species Hylobates moloch. Next base: position 88,554,300 of record NW_026652278.1, read on the forward strand.
ATGCATTTCACAGAGTTTAACCTGTCTTGGATTGAGCAGTTTGGAAACACTCTTTCTGTAGAATCTGCAAGTGGACATTTGCAGCACTTTGAGGCCTAGTGTGGAAAAGGGAATATCTTCAAATAAAAACTAGACAGAAGCATTCTGAAAAACTTCATTGTTATTAGTGCATTCATCTCACAGAGTTGAACCTTTCTTTCAATTCAGCAGTTTGGAAAAGCTCTGTAGAATCTGCATGTGGACATTTGGAGCACTTTGAGGCCTATTGTGGAAGAGGGAATATCTTCACATAAAAACAAGACAGAAGCGTTCTGACAAACTTCTTTGTGATGGGTGCATTCATCTCACAGTGTTGAACTTTTCTTTTGATAGAGCAGTTTGCAAACTCTCTTTCTGTAAAATCTGGAAGTGGACATTTGGAGCGCTATGAGGCCTATAGTGGAAAAGGGAATATCTTCACATAAAAACTAGTCAGAAGCATTCTGATAAACATCTTTGTGATGGGTGCATTCACCTAACAGAGTTGAAACTTTCTTTCAATTGAGCAGTTTGGAAATACTCTTTCTGTAGAATCTGCAAGTGGTAATCTGCACCCCTTTGAGGCCCATTGTAGAAAAGGGAATATATTCACAGAAAAGCTAGACAGAAGGATTCTTACAAAGTTTTTGTGATGGGTGTATTCATCTAACAGAGTTGAGCCCTTCTTTCGATTGAGCAGTTTAGAAACAATCTTTCTGTAGAATCTCGAGGTGGACATTTGGAGGGCTTTGAGGCCAATTGCGTAAAAGGAAATATCTTCACATAAAAACTTGACAGAAGCATTATGACGAACTTCTTTGGATTGGTGTATTCATCTCACAGAGTTGAATCTTTCAATAGAGTATTTTGGAAAAACTTTTTCTGTAGAATCCGCAAGTACACATTTGCAGCGCTTTGAGCACTATTTGGGAATACTAAATATCTTCACATAAAAACTAGACAGAAGCATTCTGACAAACTTCTTTGTGATGGGTGCATTCATCTCACAGAGTTGAAACTTTCTTTCAGTGGAGCAGTTTGGAAACAGTCTGAAGAATCTGCAATGGGACATTTGGAGCGCTCTGAGGCCTATTTTGGAAAATGAAATATCTTCACATAAAAACTAGACAGAAGCATTCTGACAAAATTCTTTGTGATGGTGCATTCAGCTTACAGAGTTGAACCTTTCTTTTGATTTGGCATTTTGGATACACTGTCCGTAGTATCTGTAAGTTGACATTTCAGCACTTTGAGGCCTATTGTGGAAAAGGAAATATCTTCACATAAAAACTAGACAGAAACATTCTGCCAAACTTGTTTTTGATGATGCAATCACCACACAGTGTTGAACATTTATTTTGACTTAGCAGTTTGGAAACACTCTTTCTGTAGAATCTGCACCTGGATATTTGGAGTGCTTTGAGGGCTATTGTGGAAAAGGAAATATCCTCACATAAAAACTATACAGAAGTATTCTGACAAACTTCTCTGTGATGGGTGCATTCATCTCACAGAGTTGAACCTTTCTTTTGATTGATCAGTTTGGAAACACTCTTTCTGTAGAATCTGCAAGTGGACATTCAGAGTGTTTTGAGGCCTACTGTGGAAAAGGGAATATCTTCACAAAATATTAGACAGAAACATTCCAACAAACGTCTTTGTGATGGGTGAATTCATCTCAGAATTTAACTTTTCTTTCGAATGAGCAGTTTGGAAACACTGTGTAAAATCTGCAAGTGGACATATGGAGCACTTTGGGGCCTATTGTGGAAAAGGGAATATCTTCACGTAAAAACTAGACAGAAGCATTCTGACAAATTTCTTAGTGACAGGTGCATTCTTCTCATAGAGTTGAATCTTTCTTTCAATCGAGCAGTGTGGAAACACTCTTTCTGTAGAATCAGCAGTTGGACATTTGCAGCACTTTGGGACCTATTGTGGAAAAGGGAATATCTTCACATAAAAGCTAGACAGAAGCATTCTGAGAAACTTCTTTGTGATGGGTGCAGTTATCTCACAGACTTGAAACTTTCTTTCCATTGAGCAGTTTAGAAACACTCTTTTTGTAGAATCTGCAAAGGGACATTTGCAGCGCTTTGAGGCCTATTGTGGAAAAGGAAATATCTTCACATAAAAACTAGACAGAAGCCTTCTGACAAACTTCTTTGTGATGAGTGCATTCATCTCACAGAGTTGAACATTTCTTTTGATTGAGCAGTTTCGAAAAACTCTTTCTGTAGGATCTGCAAGTGCACATTTGGAGCGCTTTGAGGCCTATTGCATAAAAGGGAATATCTTCACATAAAAATTGGACAGAAGCATTCTGACAAACTTCTTTGGGATGGGGGCTTTCATCTCACACAGCTGAAAATCTCTTTCAATTGAACAGTTTGGAAACACTTTCTGTAGAATCTGCAAGTGGACATTTGCAGTGCTTTGAGGCCTACTTTTGAAAAGGGAATATCTTCACCTAAAAACAGGACAGAAACATTCTGACATACTTCTTTGTGATGGGTGCATTCATCACAGAGTTGAAAATTTCTTTCGATTGAGAAGTTTTGAAAACTCTTTCTGTAGAATCCATAAGTGGACATTTGGAGTGCTTTGAGGCCAATTGTGGAAAAGGGAGTATCTTCACATAAAAACTAGACAGTAGGATTCTCAGAAACTTCTTTGAAATGGGTGCATGCATCTGAAAGAATTGAACCTTTCTTTCCATTGAAAAGTTTGGAAACACTCTTTCTGTAGAATCTGCAAATGGACATTTGGAGCGCTTCGAGGCCTATTGTGGAAAAGTGAATATCTTCACTTAAAAACAAGACAGAAGAATTCTTACAACTTTTTGTGATGGTTGCATTCTTCTAACAGAGTTGAGCGTTTCTTTCGATTGAGCAGTTTGGAAACACTCTTTCTGTCAATCTCCAAATGGATATTTGGAGTGCTTTGAGGCCAATTGTGTAAAAGGAAATATTGTCACATAAAAACTAGACAGAAGCATTCTGACGAACTTCTTTGGGTTGGTGTATTCATCTAACAGAGTTGAACCTTTCTTTCAATAGAGTAGTTTGGAAACACTGTTTCTGTAGAATCTGCAAGTGGACATTTGCAGCGCTTTGAGTCCTATTTGGGAATAGTAAATATCTTCACATAAAAACTAGACAGAAGCATTCTGACAAAATTCTTTTTGATGGTGCATTCAGCTCATAGCTGAACCTTTCTTTTGATTTAGCACTTTGGATACACTCTGTCTGTAGTATCTGCAAGTTGACATTTGCAGCGCTTTGAGGCCTGTTGTGGAAAAGGAAATATCTTCACATAAAAACTAGACAGAAACATTCTGACAAACCTGTTTTTGATGATGCAATCACCACACAGTGTTGAACATTTGTTTTGATTTAGCAGTTTGGAAACACTCTTTCTGTAGAATCTGCAAGTGGATATTTGGAGTGCTCTGAGGGCTATTCTAAGGAAATATCTTCATGTAAAAACTAGACAGAAGCATTCTGACAACTAGACAGAAGCATTCTGACAAAGTTCTTTGTGATGGGTGCATTCATCTCACAGAGTTGAACTTTCATTTTGACTGAACAGTTTGGAAACACTCTTTCTGTAGTATCTGCAAGTGGACATTTGGAGCACTTTGAGGCCTGTTGTGGAGAATGGAGTATCTTCACATAAAAACTAGACAGAAGAATTCTGACAAACTTCTTTGTGATGGTTGCAATCATCTCACAGAGTTAAACCTTTCTTTCTATTGAGCAGTTTGGAAACACTCTTTCTGCAGAATCTGCAAGGGGACTTTTGCAGTGCTTTGAGGCCTATCGTGGAAAAGGAAATATGAAACATGAAAACTAGGCAGAAGCATTCTGACAAATTTCTTCATGATGGGTGCATTCATCTCACAGAGTTGAACCTTTCTTTTGATTGAGCAGGTTGGAAAATCTGTTTCTGTAGAATCCACAAGTGGACATTTGGAGCCCTTTGAGGTTTGTTGTGGAAAAGGGAATATCTTTACATAAAAACTACACAGTAGCATTCTCAGAAACTTCTTTGAGATGGGTGCATTCATCTGATGGAGTTGAAACTTTCTTTCCATAGAAAAGTTTGGAAACACTCTTTCTGTAGTATATGCAAGTGGACATTTGGAGCGCTTTGAGACCACTTGTGGAAAAGGAAATATTTTCACATAAAAAGGAGACAGAAGCATTCTAAGAAACTTCTTTGTGATGGGTGCATTCATCTCACAGAATTGAATCTTTCTTTTGATTTAGCAGTTTGGAGACCCTCTTTCTGTAGAAACTGCAAGTGGACATTTTGAGTGATTTGAGGCACTTTTTGGAAATTGGAATATCTTCACACAAAAACAAGACAGAAGCATTCTGATAAACCTCTTTCTGATGGATACATTCATCTCAGAGGGCTGAATGTTTCTTTCAATTGAGCAGTTAGGAAACAATCTTTTTGTAGAATCTGCAGTTGGACATTTGGAGCGTTTTGTGGCCTATTGTGGAAATGGGAATATCTTCACATAAAAACTAGACAGAAGCATTCTGACAAACTTCTTTGTAATGGGTGCATTAATCTCACAGATTTTAACTTTTCTTTTGATTGAACAGTTTGGAAATACTCTGTAAAATCGGTAAGTGGACAATTGGAGCACTTTGAGGCCTATTGTGGAAAAGGGAACACCTTCACATAAAAAGTAGACAGAAGCATTCTGACAAATTTGTTAGTGATGGGTGCATTCATCTCACAGATTTGAATCTTTCTTTCAATCGAGCAGTTTGGAAACACTCTGTCTGTAGAATCTGCAAGTGGACATTTTTACTACTTTGAGGCCTGTTATGGAAAATGGGATACCTTCAGATAAAAACTAGAAGGAAGCATTCTGACAAACTTCTTTGTGATGGGTGCATTCATCTCACAGAGTTATACCTTTCTTTCAATTGAGTAGTTTGGAAGCAGTCTTTCTGTAGAATCTGCAAGGGGACTTTGCAGCACTTTGAGGCCTATTGTGGAGAAGGAAATATCTTCACATAAAAACCAGACAGAAGCATTCTGACAAACTTCTTTGTGGTGGGTGCATATGTCTCACAGAGTTGAATCTCTCTTGGATTGAGCAGTAGGGAAACAATCCTTCTGTAGAATCTGCTAGTGGATATTTGGAGCGCTTTGACGCCTTAAGTGGAAAAGACGATATCTTCACATTAAAGCTAGACAGAAGCATTCTGAGAAACTTCTTTGTGGTGGGTGCATATGTCTCACAGAGTTGAATCTCTCTTGGATTGAGCAGTTGGGAAACAATCCTTCTGTAGAATCTGCTAGTGGACATGTGGAGCGCTTTGACGCCTTAAGTGGAAAAGACGATATCTTCACATTAAAACTAGACAGAAGCATTCTGAGAAACTTCTTTGTGGTGGGTGCTTTCATCTCACAGAGTTGAGCCTTTCTTTCAATTCGGCAGTTTGTAAACACTGTATAATCTGCAGGTGGACATTTGGAGCGCTTTGAGGCCTATTGTGGAAAAGGGAATATCTTCACATAAACACTAGACAGAAGCATTCTGACAAACATTTTGTGATGGGTGCATTCATCTCACAGGTTTGAACCTTTCTTTGGATTGAGCAGTTTGTAATCACTCTCTGTAGAATCTGCAATGTACATTTGGAGCGCTTTGAGGCCTATTGTGGAAAAGGGAATATCTTCACATAAAAACTAGGCAGAAGCATCCTGACAAAATTCGTTGTGATGGGTGCATTCACCTTACAGAGTTGAGCATTTCTTTTGATTGCACAGGTTTGAAACACTCTTTCGGTAGAATCTGCAGGTGGCATTTAGGGCGCTTAGAGGCCAATTGGGGAAAAGGGACTATCTTCACATAAAAACTAGACAGAAGCATTCTGACAAACTTCTTTGTGATAGGTGCATTCATCTCACAGAGTTGAACCTTTCTTTTGATTGCACAGGTTTGAATCACTCTTTCTGTATAATCTGCATGTGGACATTTGGAGCGCTTTGAGGCCTATTGTGGAAAAGGAATATCTTCACCTAAAAACTAGACAGAAGCATTCTGAAAAATTTCTTTGTGATGGTACATACATCTCACAGAGTTGGACCTTTCTATCAATTGAGCCGTTTTGTAACTCTCTTTCTGTAGAAAGTGCAAGTCGACATTTTGAGCGCTTTGAGTCCTCCTGAGGAAAAGGGAATATCTTCACATAAAAACTAGATGGAAGCATTCTGAGAAACATCTTTGTGATGGGTACATTCATCTCACAGACTTCAACCTTTCTTTCAATTTAGGAGTTTGGAAACACTCTTTGGGTAGGATCTGCAACTGGACATTTGGAGTGCTTTGAGGCCTATTGTGGAAAAGGTAATATCTTCACATAAATCTAGACAGCAGCATTCTGAGAAATTTCTTTGTGATGGGTCCATTCATCTCAGAGTTGATCCTTTCTTTCCATTGAGCAGTTTGGAATCACTATTTCTGTAGAATCTGCTAGTGAACATTTCCAGTGCTTTGAGGTTTATTGTGGGAAAGGGAATATCTTCACATAAACACTAGCCAGAAGCATTCTGAGAAACTACTTTGTGATGGGTGCATTCATCTCACAGAGTTGAAACTTTCTTTTGATTGAGCAGTTTGGAGACACTCTTTGTGTAGAACCTGCATGTGGACACATTGAGCCCTTTGAGGCATATTGTGGAAAAGGAAATATCTTCACATAAAAACTAGATTGAAGCACTCTGAGAAACTTCTTTGTGTAGTGTGCATTCATCTCACAGAGGTGAAACTTTCGATTGAGCAGTTTGAAAGCACTCTTTCTGTAGAATCTGCATGTGGACACATGGAGCCCTTTGAGGCATATTGTGGAAAAGGAAATATCTTCACATGAAAACTAGACAGAAGTATTCTGAGAAACTTCTTTGTGACAGGTGCATTCATCTCACAGATTTGAAACTTTCTTTCATTTGAGCACTTTGGAAACACTCTTTCTGTAGAATCTGCAAGTGGACATTTGGAGGCCTTAGAGGCCTAATGTGGAAAGGAAATATCTTCACATAAAAACTAGACAAAACCTTTCTGAGAAACTTCTTTGTGATGGGTGCATTCATCTCACAGAGTTGAACCTTTCTTTCAATTGAGCTCTTTGGAAGCACTCTTTCTGTTGAATCTGCAAGGGGATATTTGTTGCGCTTTGAGGTGTATAGTAGTAAAGGAAATATCTTCACATAAAAACTAGACAGAAGCATTCTGACAAACTTCTTTGTAATGGGGGCATTCATCTAACAGAGTTGAACCTTTCTTTCAATTGAACAATTTGGAGACCCTCTTTCTGTAGATTCTGCAAGTGGACATTTGGAGGGCTTTGAGGCCTATTGTGGAAAAGGATATATCTTCACGTAAAAACTAGACAGAAGCATTCTGAGAAGCTTCTTTGTGATGGTGCATTCATCTCACAGAGTTGAAACTTTCTTTTGACTGAGCAGTTTGGATACACTTTCTGTAGTATCTGCAAGTGGATATTTCGAGCGCTTTGAGGCCCATTGTTGGAAAGATAACATCTTCACGTTAAAACTAGACAGAAGAATTCTGACAAATTTCTTCATGATGGGTGCATTCATCTTACAGACTAAACCTTTCTTTTGATGGAGCAGTTTGGAAACACTCTTTCTGTAGAATCTGGAAGTAGACATTTGCAGTGCCTTGAGGCCTATTGTGGAAAAGGAAATATCTTCACATACAAACTAGTCAGAAGCATTCTGAGAAACTTCTTTGTGATGGGTGCATTCACCTCACAGAGTTGAACCCTTATTTCAATTGAGTAGTTTGGAAACACTCTGTGGAATCTGCAAGTGGACACTTGGAGTGCTTTGAGGCATATTGTGGAAAAGAAAATATCTTCACATAAAAACTAGACAGAAGCGTTTTAATAAACTTCTTTGTTATGGGTGCATTCATCTCACAGAGTTGAACCATTCTTTCGATTGAACATGTGCAAAGCATCTTTCTGTATAATCTGCAAGTCGACATTTGGAGCGCTTTGAGGCCTAGTTTGGAAAAGGAAATATCTTCACATACAAGCTAGACAAAAACATTCTGAAAAACTCCTTTGTGATGGGAGCATTCAGCTCACAGAGTTGAACCTTTCATTCCAATGAGCAGTTTGGAAACACTCTTTCTGTAGACTCTGCAAGTGGACATTTGGAGCGCTTTCAGGCCTATTGTATAAAAGGAAATATCTTCACATAAAAACTGGACAGAAGCATTCTGACATACTTCTCTGTGATGGGTGCAATCATCTCACAGAGTTGAACCTTTCTTTTGATTGAGCAGTTTGCACACCCTTCTGTAGAATCTGGAAGTGGAAATTTGAAGCGCTTTGAGGCCTATCGAGGAAAAGGAAAAATTTTCACATAAAAACTACACAGAGGCATTCTGGCAAATTTCTTTGTGATGGGTGCCTTCATCGCAGAGAGTTGAACCTTTCTTTCAATTGAGTAGTTTGGAAATATTCTGTAGAATCTGCAGGTGGACATTTGCATCTCTTTGAGGCCTATTGTGGAAAAGGAAATAGCTTCACACAAAAAGTAGACAGAAGCATTGTAATAAACTTCTTTTTGATGGGTGCATTCATCTCATGGAGTTGAAGCATTCTTTTGATTGAACAGTTTGGAAACACTCTTTCTGTAGAATCTGCAAGTGGAGATTTGGAGCGCTTTGAGGCCTACTGTGGAAAAGGAAATATGTTCACATAAAAACTAGACAAAAGCATTCTGAAAAACTCATTTGTGATGGGTGCATTCACCTCACAGAGTTGAACCTTTCTTTTGATTGAGCAGTTTTGAAACACTTTTCCTGTAGAATCTGCAAGTGGACATTTTGAGTGTTTTGAGGCCTACTGTGGAAAAGGGAATATCTTCACCTTAAAACTAGACAGAAATATCCTGACAACCTTCTTTGTGATGGGTGAATTCATCTCACTGAGTTCAACCTTTCTTTTGATTGAGCAGTTTGGAATCACTCTTTCTGTAAAATCTGGAAGTGGATATTTGGAGGGCGTAGAGGCCTTTGTGGAAAAGGGAATATCTTCACATAAAAACTAGACAGAATCATTCTGAAAAACGACTTTTTGATGGGTGCGTTCATCTCACAGTTGAACCTTTCATTCAATTGAGCAGTTTGGAAACACTCTGTAGATTCTGCAAGCTGACATTTGGAGCTCTTTGAGGCCTATTGTTGAAAACGGAATATCTTCACATAAAAATTAGAGAGAAGCATTCTGACAAACTTCTTTGTGATAGGTGCATTCATCTCACAGAGTTGAACCTTTCTCTTGATTGAGCAGTTTGGAAACCCTCTTTCTCTATAATCTGCATGTGGATATTTGGAGCGCCTGAGCCCTATTGTGGAAAAGGCAATATATTCACATAAAAACTAGATAGAAGCATTCTGACAAACATCGTTGTGATGGGGGCAATCATCTCACAGAGGTGAAGCTTTCAATTGAGCAGTTTGGAATCTCTCTTTCTGTAGAATTTGCAAGTGGACATTTGGAGTGCTTTCAGGCCTATTGTGGAAAAGGAAATATCATCACATAAAAACCAGACAGAAGCATTCTGACAAATTTCTTTGTGATGGGTGCATTCATCTTACAGAGTTAACCTTTCTTTCCATTGAGCAGTTTGGAAACCCTCTTTCTGTAGAATCTGCAAGTGGACATTTGGAGCAGTTTTTGGCCTATTGTGGAAAAGGAAATATCTTCAAATAAAAACTAGGCAGAAACATTCTGATAAACATCTTTGTGATGGGTGCATTTATCTCACAGAGTAGAACCTTTCTTTCAATTGAGCAGTTTGGAATCACTCTTTCTGTAGAATCTGCAAGTGACATTTGGAGCTCTTTGAGGCCTATTGTGGAAAAGGGAATATCTTCACATTAAAACTAGACAGAAGCATTCTGATAAACTTTTTGAGGGGTGCATTCATCTCACGGATTTGAACCTTCCTTTTGATTGAACAGTTTGGAAACACTCTTTCTTAGGATCTGCAAGTGGACATTTGGAACGCTTTGAGGCCTATGTGGAAAAGGAAATATCTTCACATAAAAACTAGACAAAAGCATTCTTAAAAACTCTTTTGGGATGGGTACATTCATCTCTTAGAGTTGAAACTTTCAATTTAGCAGTATGGAAACACTCTTTCTGTAGAATCTGCAAGTGGACATTTGGAGTGCTTTGAGGCCTATTGTGGAAAAGGGAATATCGTCACCTAAAAACTAGAAAGATGCATTCTGACAAACTTCTTTTTGATGAGCGCATTAATCTCACAGAGCTGAACATTTCTTTTGATTGAGCAGTTTAGAGACACTCTTTCTGTAGCTTCTGCAAGTGGACATTTGGAGCGCTTTGGAGCCTGTTGTGGAAAAGGGAATATCTTCACATAAAAATTAGATGGAGGCATTCTGAGAAACATCTTTGTGATGGGTGCATTCAATCACAGAGCTGAACCTTGCTTTCGATTGGGCACTTTGGAAACACCGTTTATGCAGAATCTGAAAGTGGACATTGGAGCACTTTGAGGCCTATTGTGGAAAAGGGAATATCTTCACATAAAAACTAGACAGAAGCATTCTGAGAAACTTCTTCATTATGGGTGCATATATCTTATGGAGTTGAAATTTTCCTGTGATTCCGCAGTTTGCAAACACTCTTTTTTTTTTAATTATTATACTTTAGGTTTTAGGGTACATGTGCAAAATGTGCAGGTTTGTTACATATGTATCCATGTGCCATGTTGTTTTGCCGCACCCATTAACTCGTCATTTAGCATTAGGTATATCTCCTAATGCTGTCCATCCCCCCTCCCCCCACCCCACAACAGTCCCTGGAGTGTGATGTTCCCCTTCCTGTGTCCATGTGTTCTCATTGTTCAATTCCCACCTATGAGTGAGAACATGTGGGGTTTGGTTTTTTGTCCTTGTTATAGTTTATTGAGAATGATGGTTTCCAGTTTCATCCATGTCCCTACAAAGGACATGAACTCATCATGTTTTGTGGCTGCCTAGTATTCCATGGTGTAGATGTGCCACATTTTCTTAATCCAATCTATCATTGTTGGACATTTGGTTTGGTTCCAAGTCTTTGCTATTGTGAATAGTGCCACAATAAACATACATGTGCATGTGTCTTTATAGCAGCATGATTTATAGTCCTTTGGTTATATACCCAGTAATGGGATGGCTGGGTCAAACAGTATTTCTAGTTGTAGGCCCCTGAGGAATTGCCACACTGACTTCCACAATGGTTGAACTAGTTTACAGTCCCACCAACAGTGTAAAAGTGTTCCTATTTCTCCACATCCTCTCCAGCACCTGTTGTTTCCTGACTTTTTAATGATGGCCATTCTAACTGGTGTGAGATGGTATCTCATTGTGGTTTTGATTTGCATTTCTCTGATTGCCGGTGATGATGAGCATTTTTTCATGTGTTTTTTGGCTGCATAAATGTCTTCTTTTGAGAAGTATCTGTTGATGTCCTTCACCCATGTGTTTTGAAACATTCTTTTTGACAAATCTGAAATGGGACATTTGGAGTGCTTAGAGGCCTATTGTGGAAAAGGAAATATCTTCACGAAAAAACTAGACAGAAGCCTACAGAGAAACATTAGTGTAGTGTGTGCATTCAACTCACAGAGTTGAATCTTTCTTTTGATTTACCAGTTTTGAAACATTCCTTTTGTAGAGTCTGCAAGTGGACATTTGGAGCGATTTGAGGCCTATTGTGGAAAAGGCAATATCTTCACATAAAAATTAGAAACATACAGAGAAACATCTTTGTGTTGTGTGCATTTATCTCATAGAGTTGAATATTTCCTTTGATTGAGAAGTTTTGAAACACTCTTTTTGTAGAATCTGAGGCCTATTGTGGAGAAGGAAATACCTTCACATAAAAACTAGAGAGAAGCATACAGAGAAACTCTTTGTGGTGTGTGCATTCATCTCACAGAGTTGAACATTTCTTTTGATTGAGCAATTTTTTAACACTCCTTTGGTTGAGTCTGAGGCCTATCGTTGAAAAGAAACATCTTCACATAAACGCTAGACAGAAGCATTGTGAGAAACTTCTTTGCAATGTGCACTTTCATCTCCGAGAGTTGAATCTTTGTTTTGATTGAGCAGATTTGAAACAATCTTCTTGTAGAATCTACAAGTGGACATTTGGAGTGCTTTGAGGCCTATTTTGGAAAAGGAAATATCTTCACATAAAGAGTACAGAGAAGCATACAGAGAAACTTCTGTTTGGGGTGTGCATTCATCTCACAGAGTTGAATCTTTCTTTGGACTGAGCAGTTTTGAAACCCTCTTTTTGTAGAACATTTAAGTGGACATGTAGAGCGCTTTGAAGACTATTTTGGTAAAGGAAATAACTTCACAACAAAACTAGACAGAAGCATTCTGACAAACTTCTTTGTCGTGTGTGCAATCGACTCACAGAGTTGAACCTTACTTTTGATTGAGCAGTTTGTAAACCCTCTTTTTGTAGAATCTGCAAGTGGACATTTGGAGCACTTTGCTGCCTATTGTGGAAAAGTAGACATCTTCACATAAATACTATACAGCAGCATACAGAGAAACTTCTTTGTGGTGTGTGCATTCATCTCACAGGGTTGATCCTTTCTTTTGATTGAGTAGTTTTGAGAAACACTTTTTGAACAATCTGCAAGTGGACATTAAGTGCGCTGTGAGGCCTCTTGTGGAAAACGAAATATCTTCACATAAAATCTAGACAGAAATATTCTGAGAAACTTCTTTGCAGTGTGTGTATTTATATCCCAGTGTTGAAAGTTTGTTTTGATTGAGCAGTTTTGAAACACTCTTTTTGGAGAATTTGCACGTGGACGTTTGGATCGCTTTAGGTGCAATTGTGCAAAAGGAAATATCTTCACATAAAAACTATTCAGAAGCTGGATATTAGCCCTTTGTCAGATGAGTAGGTTGCAAAAATTTTCTCCCATTCTGTAGGTTGCCTGTTCACTCTGATGGTAGTTTCTTTTGCTGTGCAGAAGCTCTTTAGTTTAATGAGATCCCATTTGTCAATTTTGGCTTTTGTTGCCATTGCTTTTGGTAAAAAACAAACAACCCCATCAAAAAGTGGGCAAAGGACATGAACAGACACTTCTCAAAAGAAGACATTTATGCAGCCAGAAAACACATGAAGAAATGCTCATCATCACTGGCCATCAGAGAAATGCAAATCAAAACCATAGTGAGATACCATCTCACACCAGTTAGAATGGCCATCATTAAAAAATCAGGAAACAACAGGTGCTGGAGAGGATGTGGAGAAATAGGAACACTTTTACACTGTTGGTGGGACTGTAAACTAGTTCAACCATTGTGGAAGTCAGTGTGGCGATTCCTCAGGGATCTCGAACTAGAAATACCATTTGACCCAGCCATCCCATTACTGGGTATATACCCAAAGGAGTATAAATCATGCTGCTATAAAGACACATGCACATGTATGTTTATTGTGGCACTATTCACAATAGCAAAGACTTGGAACCAACCCAAATGTCCAACAACGATAGACTGGATTAAGAAAATGTGGCACATATACACCATGGAATACTATGCAGCCATAAAACATGATGAGTTCATGTCCTTTGTAGGGACATGGATGAAACTGGAAATCATCATTCTCAGTAAACTATCGCAAGGACAAAAAACCGAACACCGCATGTTCTCACTCATAGGTGGGAATTGAACAACGAGAGCTCATGGACACAGGAAGGGGAACACCACACTCTGGGGACTGTTGTGGGGTGGGGGGAGGGGGGAGTGACAGCATTAGGAGATATACCTAATGCTAAATGACGAGCTAATGGGTGCAGGAAATCAACATGGCACATGGATACATATGTAACAAACCTGCACATTGTGCACATGTACCCTAAAACCTAAAGTATAATAATAATAAAAAAAAACTATTCAGAAGCATAGAGAAAAACTTCTTTTTTTGTGTGTGCATTCACCTAACAGAATTAAACCTTTCTTTTGATTTAACAGTTTTGAAACATTCTTTTTGTAGAATCTGCAAGTGGATATTTGGAGCGCTTTGAGGCCTGTTGTGGAAAAGGAATTACCTTCACATAAAAACTATAGAAAAGCATGGAGAGAAAGTTCTTTGCAGTGTCTACATTCATCTCACAGATTTGAACTTTTCTTTTGATTGAGCAGTTTTGAAACACTCTTTTTGAAGAATCTGCAAGTGTACATTTGAAGTGCTTTGAGGCCTATTGTGGAAAAGGAAATATCTTCACATTAAAACTACACAGAAGCATACAGAGAAACTTCTTTGCATTGTGTGCATTCATCTCACAGAGTTCAAACTTCCTTTTGATTGAGCAGTTTTGAAACACTGTTTTTGTAGGAACTATAAGTGGACATTTGGAGCACTTTGAGGTCTGTTGTGGAAAAGGAAATATCTTCACATAAAAACTAAAAAGAAGCATACACAGAAACTTCTTTTTTGTGTACACTTATCTCACCGAGTTGAACTATCTTTGGATTGAGCAGTTTTGAAAGACTGTTTTTGTAGAATCTGCAAGTGGACATTTGGAGCACTTTGGGGGCTACTGTGGAAAAGGAAATATCTTCACATAAATCTAAAAAGAAGCATACAGAGAAACACCTTTGTGGTGTGTACATTCAACACACCGAGTTGAAACTTTCTTTGGATTGAGCAGTTTTGAAACACTCTTTTTGTAGTATCTGCAAGTGGACAATAGGTGAGCTTTGAGGGCTACTGTGGAAAAGGGAATATCATCACATAAAAATTAGCCAGAAGCATACAGAGAAACTAATTTGTGGCGTGTGCATTCATCTCACAGAGTTGAACCTTTCCTTTTTTGAGCAGTTTTGAAACACTCTTTCCTTGTAGAATCTGCATGTGGAAATTTGGAGCACTTTGTGGCCTTTTGTGGAAAAGGAAATATCTTCACATAAAAACTAAAAAGAAGCATATAGTGAAACCTCTCTGTGCTGTGTGCATTCATCTCCAAATGTTAAACCTTTCCTTTGATTGAGCAGTTTTGAAACACTATTTTGGAAGTATCTCCAAGTGGACATTTGGAGTGCTTTGAGGCCTATTGAGGTAAAGGAAATATCTTCACATTAAAACTAGACAGAAGCATACAGAGAAACACCTCTGTGGTCCGTGCATTCATCTCAGAGAGTTGAAGCTTCTCTTACATTTAGCAGTTTTGAAACACTCTTTGTGTAGAATCTGCAAGTGGACATTTGGAGAGCTTTGAGGCCTGTTGTGGAAAAGGAAATGTCTTCACATAAAAACTATATAGAAGCATTCTGACAAACTAGTTTTTATGTGTGCATTCATCTCACATAGTTGAACCTTTCTTTTGATTGAGAAATTTGGGAGTTTGAGAACTCTTTCTATAGAATCTCAAAGGCGACATTTGGAACGCTTTGTGGTCTCTTGTGGAAAAGCAAATATCTGCACATAAAGACTATTAAGAAGAATTGAGAGAAACTTCTTTCTGGTGTGCGCATTCGTCTTGCAGATTTGAACCTTTCTTTTGAGCAGTTTTGAAACACTCTTTTTATAGAATCTGCAAGTGGACATTTGGAGCATTTTAAGGCCTATTGAGGAAAAGGAAATATCTTCACAAAAAAACTAGACAGAAGCATTCTGATAAACTGCTTTGTAATGTGTGCAATCAACTCACAGATTTGAACCTTTCTTTTGAGTGAGCAGTTTTGAAACACTCTTTTTGTAGAATCTGCAAGTGGACATTTAGTGCTCTTTGATGCCTATTGTGGAAAAGGAAATATTTTCACATAAAAACTAGACAGAAGTATTCTGAGAAACTTCTATGTGGTGTGTGCATTCATCTCACAGAGTTGAAACTTTCCTCTGACTGAGCAGTTTTCTAACTCTCTTTTTGTAGAATATGTATGTGGACATTTGGAGACATTTAAGGCCTATTGCGGAAAAGGAAATATCTTAACATAAAAACTAGACAGAAGCTTTCAGAGAAACTTCTTTTCAGTGTGTTCATTCATCTCACAGAGTTGAACCTTTCTTCTGATTGAGCACTTTTGACACTCTCTTATTGTAGAATCTGCAAGTGGACATTAGGAGTGCTTTGAGGACTAAGGTGGAAAAGGAAATATCTTCTCATAAAGAGAAAGAAGAAGAAAACAGAGCAACTTCTCTGTGGTGTGTGCATTCATCTCAAAGAGTTGAAGATTTCTTCTGATTGAGCAGTTTTGAAACACTTTTTGTAGAGTCTACAAGTGGACATTTGGAATGCTTTGAGGCCGAATGTGGAAAACTAAATATCCTCAAATAAAAACTTTATGGAAGCATAAAGAGAAACTTCCTTGTGGTGTGTGCATTCATCTCACAGAGTTGAAACTTTTTTCTGATTGAGCAGTTTTGAAACACTCTTTTTGTAGAATCTGCAAGTGGACATTTTGAGCGCTTTGAGGTCTGTTGTGGAAAAGGAAAAGTCTTCACATAAAAACTAGACTGAAGCCTTCTGAGAAACTTCTTTGTGATGTGTGCATTCATCTCACAGACTTGAACCTCATTTTCGATTGAGCAGTTTGGAAACACTCTTTTGTAGAATCTGCAATTGGACATTTGGAGCCCTTTGAAGCCTATTGTGGAAAAGGAAATATCTACAGAGTTGAAACTTTCTTTTGTTTGAGCAGTTTTGAAACACTCTTTCTGTAGATTTTGCAAGTGGACAATTGGAGCCCTTTGGTGGCTATTGTGGAAAAGGAAACATTTTCACATAAAAGTTATACAGAAACAAACAGAGAAAGTTCTTTGTGGTGTGTGCATTCATCTCACAGAGTTGAACCTTTCTTTTGATTGTGCAGTTTTGAAACAGTTTTGTAGAATCTGTAAGTGGACATACGGTGTGTTTTGAGGCCTATTGTGGAAAAGGAAATATCTTCACATAAAAACTAGACAAAAGCATTCTGAGAATCTTCTTTGTGTTCTGTCCATTCATCTCATAGAGTTCAACCTAACATTTGATTGAGCAGTTGGGAAACAATCCTTTTATAGAATCTGCAAGTGGACATTTGGAGCGCTTCCAGGTCTAAGGTGAAAAATGAAATATGTTCACATGAAAACTAGACAGAAGAATTCTGACAAATTCTTTGAGATATGTTCGTTGATCTCACAGAGTTGAACCTTACTTTTGATAGAGCAGTTTTGAAACACTCTTTTATACAATCTGCTAGTGGACATTTGGAACACTGTGAAGTCCATGGTGGAAAAGTAAATACCTTCACATAAAATCTAGACTGAAGCATTCTGACAAACTTCTTTGTGATGTGTGCATTCATCTCATACTGTTGAACCTTTTTATTGAACAGTTTTGAAACACTCTTTTTGTAGAATCTCCCGTTGGATATTTTGAGAGCTCTGCGGCCTATAGTGGAAAAGGAAATATCTTCAAATAAAAACTAGACAGAAGAATTCTGAGAAACTTATTTGGGATCTGTGCATCCGTCTCATAGAGTTGAACCATTCTTTTGATTGAGCAGTTCTGAAACACTTTTTAGAGAATCTGCAAGTGGACATTTGAAGCACTTAGAGGCCTATGGTGAAAAAGGACATATCTTCACATAAAAACTATACAGAAGCATTCTGACAAACACTTTGTGCCATGTTCATTCATCGCACAGAGTTGAACCTTACTTTTCATTGAGCACTTTTGAAACACTCTTTTTGTAGAATCTGCAAGTGGACATTTGGAGCAGTTTGAGGCCCATGTTGGAAAAGGAAATAACTTCAAATAAAAACTACACAGAAGCATTCTGACAAACTTCTTTGGGATGTGTGCATTCATTTCACACAGTTGAACCTCACTTTTGATAGAGCACTTTTGAAACCCTCTTTAACAGAGTTGAACGTTACTTTTGATTGAGCAGTTATGAAACGCTCTTTCTGTAGAAACTGGAAGTGGACATTCAGAGCGCTACTGGACGTATAGTGGAAAAAGGATTATCCTAAAATAAAAACTACACAGAAGCATTCTGTGAAGCTTCTTTCTATTTTCTGCATTCAACTAACAGAGCTGAAGCTTACTTTTAACTGAGCAGTTCTGAAACACACTTTCTGTTGAAACTGCAAGTGGACTTTCGGAGCGCTAAGGGACCTATAGTGGAAAATGGAATATCCTCAAATAAAAACTACACAGAAGCATTCTGTGAAACTTCTTTCTGTTCTGTGCATTCAACTAACAGATTTGAAGCTTACATTTGATTGAGCGGTTCTGAAACACTTTCTCTAGAAACTGCAAGTGAACATTCCGAGCGCTAAGGGGCCTATAGTGGAAAAAGGAATATCTTCAAATAAAAACTACACAGAAGCATTCTGTGAAACTTCTTTCTGTTGTGCGCATTCAACTAACAGAGTTGAAGTTAACTTTTGATTGAGCAGTTCTGAAACACACTTTCTGTACAAACTGCAAGTGGACATACACAGCGCTAAGGGGCCTGCAGTGGAAAAAGGAATATCTTCAAATAAAAACTACACAGAAGCATTCTGTGAAACATCTTCCAGTTCTTTGCATTCAACTAACAGAGTTGATCCTTACTTTTGATTGAGCAGTTCTGAAACACTCCTGTAGAAACTGCAAGCAGACATTCAGAGCGCTACGGGATGTATAGTAGAAAAAGGATTATCCTCATATAAAAACTACACAGAAGCATTCTGTGAAACTTCTTTCTGTTCTTTGCATTCAACTAACAGAGCTGAAGCTTACTTTTGATTGAGCAGTTATGAAACACTCTTTCTGTAGAAACTGCAAGTGGACATTTGCAGCGCTAAGGGGCCTATAGTGGAAAAAGGAATGTCTTCAAATAAAAACTACACAGAAGCACTCTGTGAAAATTCTTTCTGTTCTGTGCATTCAACTAACAGAGTTGAAGCATACTTTTGATTGAGCAGTTCTGAAACACACTTTCTGTAGAAACTGCAAGTGGACATTCTGAGCGGTAAGGGGCCTATAGTGGAAAATGGAATATCCTCAAATAAAAAATACACAGAAGCATTCTGTGCAAGTTCTTTCTGTTCTGTGCATTCAACTAAGAGAGTTGAAGCTTACTTTTGATTGAACAGTTCTGAAACACTCTTTCTGTAGAAAATGCAAGTGGACATTCGGAGCTCTAAGGGGCCTATTATGGAAAAAGGAATATCCTCAAATAAAAACTACACAGAAGCATTCTGTGAAACTTCGTTCTGTTCTGGGCATTCCACTAACAGAGTTGAACCTTTCTTTTGACTGAGCAGTACTGAAAGACTCTTTCTGTAGAAACTGCAAGTGGACATACAGAGCGATAAGGGGCCTATAGTGGAAAAAGGATTATCCTCAAATAAAAACTATACAGAAGCATTCTGTGAAACTTCTTTCTGTTCTTTGCATTCAACTAACAGAGTTGAAGCTTACTTTTGATTGAGCAGTTCTGAAACACTGTTTCTGTAGAAACTGCAAGTGGACATTCGGAGGGCTAAGGGTCCAAAGGTGGAAAAAGGAATATCTTCAAATAAAAACTACAAATAAGCATTCTGTCAAACTTCTTCCTGTTCTGTGCATTCCACTAACAGAGTTGAAGCTTACTTTTGATTGACCATTTCTGACACACTCTTTCTCTAGAAACTGCAAATGGACATTCTGAGCGCTGAAGGGTCTATAGTGGAAAAAGGGATATCTTCAAATAAAAACTACACAGAAGCATTCTGTGAAACTTCTTTCTGTACTGTGCATTCAACTAACAGAGTTGAACCTTACTTTTGATTGAGCAGTTCTGAAACGCTCTTTCTGTAGAAACTGCAAGTGGACATTCAGAGCTCAATGGGACGTATAGTGGAAAAAGGATTATTCTCAAATAAAAACTACACAGAAGCATTCTGTGAAGCTTCTTCCTGTTCTTTGCATTCAACTAACAGAGCTGAAGCTTACATTTAATTGAGCAGTTCTGAAACACACTTTCTATAGAAACTGCAAGTGGACATTCGGAGCGCTAAGGGGCCTATAGTGGAAAAAGCAATATCTTCAAATAAAAACTACACAGAAGCATTCTGTGAAACTTCTTTCTGTTCTGTGCATTCAACTAACAGAGTTGAAGCAAACTTTTGATTGAGCAGTTCTGAAACACTCTTTCTGTAGAAAGTGCAAGTGGACAATCCGAGCCCTAAGGTGCCTACAGTGGAAAAAGGAACATTTTCAAATAAAAACTACAAAGAAGCATTCTGTGAAACTTCTTTCTGTTGTGTGCATTCCACTAACAGAGTTGAAGCTTACTTTTGATGGAGCAGTTCTGAAAAACTCTTTCTGTAGAAACTGAAAGTGTACATTCCAAACGCTAAGGGGCCTATAATGGAAAAAGTAATATCTTCAAATAAAAACTACACAGAAGCTTTCTGTGAAACGTCTTTCTGTTCTGTGCCTTCAGCTAACAGAGTTGAAGATTACTATTGATGGAGCAGTTCTGAAACGCTCTTTCTGTAGAAACTGCAAGTGGACATTCGGAGCTTCACTTTGCCTATAGTGGAAAAAGGAATACCTTGAAATAAAAACTACACAGAATAATTCTGTGAAAACTCTTTTCGTTCTGTGCATTCAACTAACAGCGTTCAAGCTTACTTTTAATTGAGCAGTTCTGAAACACTCTTTCTGTAGAAACAGCAAGTGGATATTCAGAGCGCTAAGGGACGTATAGTGGAAAAAGGAATATCCTCAAATAAAAACTACACAGAAGCATTCTGTGAAGCTTCTTTCTGTTCATTGCATTCAACTAACAGAGCTGAAGCTCACTATTGATTGAGCAGTTCTGAAACACTGTT
This sequence comes from Hylobates moloch, assembly GCF_009828535.3. Lineage (NCBI taxonomy): Eukaryota > Metazoa > Chordata > Mammalia > Primates > Hylobatidae > Hylobates > Hylobates moloch. The sequence continues at coordinate 88,575,212 of NW_026652278.1, forward strand.
TCTGTAGAAACTGCAAGTGGACATTCGCAGCGCTAAGGGGCCTATTGTGGAATAAGGAATATCTTAAAATAAAAACTACACAGAGGCATTCTGTGAAACTTCTTTCTATTCTGGGCATTCCACTCACAGAGTTGAACCTTACTTTTGACTGAGCAGTTCTGAAAGACTCTTTCTGTAGAAACTGCAAGTGGACATACAGAGCGATAAGGGGCCTATAGTTGAAAAAGGATTATCCTGAAATAAACACTATACAGAAGCATTCTGTGAAACTGCTTTCTGTTCTTTGCATTCAACAAACAGAGTTGAAGCTTACTTTTGTTTGAGCAGTTCTGAAACACTATTTCTGTAGAAACTGCAAGTGGAGATTCAGAGCGCTAAGAGTCCAAAGGTGGAAAAAGGAATATCTTCAAATAAAAACTACAAATAAGCATTCTGTCAAACTTCTTCCTGTTCTGTGCATTCCACTAACAGAGTTGAAGCTTACATTTGATTGACCATTTCTGAAACACTCTTTCTCTAAAAACTGCAAGTGGACATTCTGAGCCCCGAAGGGCCTAGAGTGGAAAAAGGGATATCTTCAAATAGAAAGTACACAGAAGCATTCTGTGAAACTTCTTTCTGTTCTGTGCATTCCACTAACAGAGTTGAAGCTTACTTTTGATGGAGCCGTTCTGAAACACTCTTTCTGCAGAAACTGAAAGTGTACATTCGGAGTGCTAAGGGGCATATAATGGAAAAAGCAATATCTTCAAATAAAAACTACACAGAAGCTTTCTGTGAAACTTCTTTCTGTTCTGTGCCTTCAGCTAATAGAATTGAAGCTTACTTTTCATTGAGCAGTTCTGAAACACTTTCTGTAGAAACTGCAAGTGGACACGCGGAGCTTCAAGTTGCCTATAGTGGAAAAAGAAATATCTTGAAATAAAAACTACACAGAATCATTCTGTGAAAACTCTTTCCATTTTGTGCATTCAACTAACAGCGTTCAAGCTTACTTTTAATTGAGCAGTTCTGAAACACACTTTCTGTTGAAACTGCAAGTGGACATTCGGAGTGCTAAGGGACCTATAGTGGAAAAAGGAATATCTTCAAATAAAAACTACACAGAAGCATTCTGTGAAAATTCTTACTGTTCTGAGCATTCAACTAACAGAGTTGAAGCAAACTTTTGATTAAGCAGTTCTGAAACACTCTTTCTTTAGAAACTGCAAGTGGACATTCGGAGCGCTAAGGGGCCTATAATGGAAAAAGGACTATCCTCAAATAAAAACTACACAGAAGCATTCTGTGAAACTTCTTTGTGTTCTGTGCATTCAGCTGAGAGAGTTGAAGTCTATTTTTAATTGGGCAGTTCCGAAACTCTCTTTCTGTAGAAACTGCAAGTGGACATTAGGAGCGCTATGGGGCTATAGTGGAAAAAGGAATATCTTCAAATAAAAACTACACAGAAGCATTCTGTGAAACTTCTTTCTGTTCTGGGCATTGAACAAACAGAGTTGAAGCTTACTTTTGATTGAGCAGTTCTGTAACACTCTTTCTGTAGAAACTGCAAGTGGAGACTCTGAGCGCTAAGGGGCCTACAGTGGAAAAAGGAATATCTTCAAATAAAAACTACACAGAAGCATTCTGTGTAACTTCTTTCTGTTCTGTGCATTCAACTAACAGAGTTGAAGCTTACTTTTGACTGAGCAGTTCTGAAACACTCTTTCGGTAGAAACTGCAAGTGGACATTCGGAGGGCCAAGGGGCATGTAGTGGAAAAAGGAATATCCTCAAATAAAAACTACACAGAAGCATTCTGTGAAACTTCTTTCTGTTCTGTGCATTCAACTAACAGAGTTGAAGCTTACTTTTGATTGAGCACTTATGAAACACTCTTTCTGTGGAAATTGCAAGTGGACATTCTGAGGGCAAAGGGGCCTATAGAGGAAAAAGGAATATCTTCAAATAAAAACTACACAGAAGCATACTGTGAAACATCTTTCTGTTCTGTGCATTCAACTAACAGATTTGAAGTACTCTTTTGATTGAGCAGTTCTGAAACACTCTTTCTGTAGAAACTGCAAGTGGACATTCGGAGCTCTAAGGGGCCTATAGTGGAAAAAGGAATATATTCAAATAAAAACTACATTCTGTGAAAATTCTTTCTGTTCTGTGCATTCAACAACAGAGTTGAAGTTAACTTTTGATTGAGCAGTTCGGAAACACTCTTTCTGTAGAAACTGCAAGTGGACATTCGGAGCGCTAAGGGGCCTATAGTGGAAAAAGGAATATCATCAAATAAAAACTACGCAGAAGCATTCTATGAAACTTCTTTGTGTTCATCGCATTCAACTAACAGAGCTCAAGTTTACTTTTGACTGAGCAGTTCTGAAACACTCTTGCTGTAGAAACTGCCAGTGGACATAGAGAGCGATAAGGGGCCTATAGTGGAAAAAGGATTATCCTCAAATAAAAACTACACAGAAGCATTCTGTGAAACTATTTTCTGTTCTTTGCATTCAACTAACAGAGTTGAAGCTTACTTTTGATTGAGCAGTTCTGAAACACTATTTCTGTAGAAAATGCAAGTGTACTTTCAGAGCTCTAAGGGGCCTATCGTGGAAAAAGGAATATCTTCAAATGAAAATTACACAAAAGAATTCTGTGAAACTTGTTTCTGTTCTGTTCATTCAACTAAAAGAGTTGAAGCTTATTTTTGATAGAGCAGCTCTGAAACACTCTTTCTGTAGAAACTGGAAGTGGACATTCGGAACTCTAAGGGGCCCATAGTGGAAAAAGGAATATCTGCAAATGAAAACTACACAGAAGCATTCTATGAAACTTCTCTCTGTTCTGTGCATTCAAGTAACACAGTTGAAGCTTATTTTTGATAGAGCAGTTCTGAAACACTCTGTCTGTAGAAACTGGAAGTGTACATACAGAGCGCTAAGGGGCCTATAATGGAAAAAGTAATATCTTCAAATAAAAACTACACAGAAGCATTCTGTGAAACGTCTTTCTGTTCTATGCCTTCAGCTAACAGAGTTGAAGCTTACTTTTGATTGAGCAGTTCTGAAACACTCTTTCTGTAGAAACTGCAAGTGTACATTCGGAGCTCTAAGGGGCCTATAGTGGAAAACGGAATATCTTCAAATGAAAATTACACACAAGAATTCTGTGAAACTTGTTTCTGTTCTGTGCATTCAACTAACAGAGTTGCAGCATATTTTTGATAGAGCAGTTCTGAAACACTCTTACTGTAGAAACTGCAAGTAGACACTCTGAGCGCTAAGAGGCCTACAGTGGAAAAAGGAATATCTTCAAATAAAAACTACACAGAAGCATTCTGTGAAACTTCTTTCTGTTCTGGGCATTCAACTAACAGAGTTGAAGCTTACTTTTGATTGAGCAGTTCTGAAACATTCTTTCTGTAGAAACTGCAAGTGGACATTCGGAGCGCTAAGGGGCCTATAGAGGAAAAAGGAATATCTTCAAATAAAAACTACACAGAAGCATTCTGTGAAACTTCTTTCTGTTCTGTTCATTCAGCTAACAGAGTTGAAGCTTAATTTTCACTGGGCAGTTCTGAAACCCTCTTTCTGTAGAAATTGCAAGTGGAAATTCGGAGCGCTAAGGGGCCTATAGTGGACAAAGGAATATCTTCATATAAAAAATACACAGAAGCATTCTGTGAAACTTCTTTCTGTTCTGTGCATTCAACTAAGAGAGTTGAAACACACTTTTGATTTAGCAGTTCTGAAACACTCTTCCTGTAGAAACTGCAAGTGGACATTCGGAGCTTTAAGCTGCCTATGGTTGAAAAAGGTATATCTTCAAATACAAACTACACAGAAGCATTCTGTGAAACCTCTATCTGTTCTGTGCATTCAGCTAACAGAGTTGAAGCTTACTTTTGGTTGTGCAGTTCTGAAACACTCTTTCTGTAGAAGCTGCAAGTGGACATACAGAGCGCTAAGGGGCCTACAGTGGAAAAAGGAATATCTTCATATAAAAACTACAGAGAAGCACTCTGTGAAACTTCTTTCTGTTCTGTGCATTCAACTAACACAGTTGAACCTTACTTTTGATTGAGCAGGTCTGAAACACTCTTTCTGTAGAAACCGCAAGTTGACTTTCAGAGCGCTAAGGGACGTATAGTGGAAAAAGGAATATCCTCAAATAAAAACTACACAGAAGCATTCTGTGAAACTTCTTTCTGTTCTGTGCATTCAACTAACAGAATTGAAGCAAACTTCTGATTGAGCAGTGCTGAAACACTCTTTCTGTAGAAACGGCAAGTGGACAATCCGAGCCCTAAGGTGCCTATAGTGGAAAAAGGAATAACTTCTAATAAAAACTACACAGAAGCATTCTGTGAAACTTCTTTCTGTTGTGTGCATTCAACTAACAGAGTTGAAGTTAACTTTTGATTGAGCAGTTCTGAAACACTCTTTCTGTATAAACTGCAAGTGGACATTCAGAGCGCTACGGGACGTATAGTGGAAATAGGATTATCCTAAAATAAAAACTACACAGAAGCATTCTGTGAAGCTTCTTTCTGTTCTTTGCATTCAACTAACAGAGCTGAAGCTTGCTGTTGATTGAGCAGTTCTGAAACCCTCCCTCTGTAGAAACTGCAAGTGGACATTCGCAGCGTTAAGGGGCCTATAGTGGAAAAAGGAATATCTTCAAATAAAAACTACACAGAAGCATTCTGTGAAACTTCTTTCTGTTCTGTGCATTCCACAAACAGAGTTGAATCTTACTTTTGACTGAGCAGTTCTGAAACACTCTTTCTGTAGAAACTGCAAGTGGACATACAGAGCGACAAGGGTCCTACAGTGGAAAAAGAATTATCCTCAAATAAAAACTACACAGAAGCATTCTGTGAAACCTCTTTCTGTTCTGTGCATTCAACTAACAGAGTTAAAGCTTACTTTTGACTGAGCAGCTCTGAAAAACACTTTCTGATGAAACTGCAAGTGGACATTCCGAGTGCTAAGGGGCGTATAGTGGAAAAACGAATATCTTCAAATAAAAACTACACAGAAGCAGTATGTGAAAATTCTTTCCGTTCTGTGCATTCTACTAACAGAGTTGAAGCATACTTTTGATAGAACAGTTCAGAAACACACTTTCTCTAGAAACTGCAAGTGGACATTCAGAGCGCTAAGGGGCGTATAGTGGAAAATGGAATATCCTCAAATAGAAAATACACAGAAGCATTCTGTGCAAGTTCTTTCTGCTGTGTGTATTCAACAAAGAGCGTTGAAGCTTACTTTTGATTGAGCCGTTCTGAAACACTCTTTCTGTAGAAAATGCAAGTGGATATTCGGAGCTGTAAGTGGCCTATTATGGAAAAAGGAATATCCTCAAGTAAAAACTACACAGAAGCATTCTGTGAAACATATTTCTGTTCTGCGCATTCAGCTAAGAGAGTTGAAGTTTGTTTTTGATTGACCAGTTCTGAAACTCTCTTTCTGTAGAAACTGAAAGTGGACATTTGTGGCACTTTGGGGCCTATAATGGAAAAAGGAATATCTTCAAATAAATACTACAGAGAAGCATTTGGTGAAACGTCTTTCCGTTCTGTTCATTCGGCTAACAGGGTTGAAGCTTACTTTTCATTGAGCAGTTCTGCAACACTCTTTATGTATAAACTGCGAGTGGAAATTGGCAGCTCTAAGGGGCCTTTGGAGGAAAAAGGAATATCGTCAAATAAAAACTACACAGAAGCATTCTGTGAAACTTCTTTTCATTCTGTGCATTCAGCCAAAAGATTTGAAGATTACTTTTCATTGAGGAGTTCTGAAACACTCTTTCTGTAGAAACTGCAAGTGGACATTCGGAGAGCTAAGGGGCCTATAGTGGAAAAAGGAATGTCTTCTAATAAAAACTACACAGAAGCATTCTGTGAAACTTCTTTCTTTTCTGTGCATTCAACTAACAGAGTTGAAGCAAACTTTTATTGAGCAGTTCTGAAACACTCTTTTTGTAGAAAGTGCAAGTGGACAAAACGAGCCCTAAGGTGCCTATAGTGGAAAAAGGAATATCTTCAAATAAAAACTACACATAAGCATTCTGTGAAACTTCTTTCTGTTGTGTGCATTCAACTAACAGAGATGAAGTGAACTTTTGATTGAGGAGATCTAAAACACTCTTTCTGTAGAAACTACAAGTGGACATTCATAGAGCTAAGGGGCCTACATTGGAAAAAGGAATATCTTCAAATAAAAACTACACAGAAGCATTCTGTGAAACTTCTTTCTGTTCTGTGCATTCAACTAACAGAGTGGAACCTTACTTTTGACTGAGCAGTTCTGAAAAATTCTTTCTATAGAAACTGCAAGTGGACATTCGGAGCGCTAAGGGGCCTATAATGGAAAAAGGAATATCCTCAAATAAAAACTACACGGAAGCATTCTGTGAAACATCTTTGTGTTCTGTGCATTCAGCTAAGAGAGTTGAAGTCTGTTTTTGATTGAGCAGTTCCGAAACTCTCTTTCTGTAGAAACTGCAAGTGGACATTAGGAGCGCTATGGGGCTATAGTGGAAAAAGGAATATCTTCAAATAAAAACTACACAGAAGCATTCTGTGAAACATCTTTC
>NW_026652278.1:88581901-88606999 GCF_009828535.3 Hylobates moloch
GGGACATGGATGAAACTGGAAAACATCATTCTCAGTAAACTATCGCATGGACAAAAAACCAAACACCACATGTTCTCACTCATAGGTGGGAATTGAACAATGAGAACTCATGGACACAGGAAGGGGAACATCACACTCTGGGGACTGTTGTGGGCTGGGGGGAGGGGGGAGGGACAGCATTAGGAGATATACCTAATGCTAAATGACGGGTTAATGGGTGCAGCAAAACAACATGGCACATGGATACATATGTAACAAACCTGCACATTGTGCACATGTACCTTAAAACCTAAAGTATAATAATAAAAATAAAATAAAATAAAAGTGTTTTGCATCCTTACTTAGAAGTTCAGTGATGTTTCTGTGACCAGAAATATATCATAGGAATGTCACTCTTATTTATATCAGTTAGCCTATGGTAAAAGTGGTTTTATTATATGTCTTTCACTTAAGCTCAGTTCCAAGACCTATTGATCATGTTAAGTAAGGACGGACTACATACTAAGCATGAAGGGAGACAGGTTACTGTCAAAGACAGGAGTTACAAATGCAATTGACCCTTGAATGACATCGTGTGAACTGCATGGGTGCTCTTGTTAGCAGATATTTTTGAAGAAATATAAAAAAATTTGGAAATTAATGGAAATTTGAAAAAAACTGTAGATGAACCAAATAACCTAGAAATAGCAAACAAAAATATTTATACAATTACTAGTCTACTTTATGATTGCTACCATGAAATATACAAAATCAATTATAAAAAGTGAAAATTTATCAAAATGTGTGCATACAAAGAACATGATGCTAGCTTCAGCTAAGAGAAATGTAAACAAGCATAAAAATGCAGCATTAAATTATAACTGCAAAAAGTTAACTTTAGTATGTATTGTACTACTATAGTAAGTTTATGCCCACCTGGTACTATTGCAGTGAGCTCAAGTGTTGGGCATATCAGCTCAAAACACCATGTGATGCCAATCATCTGCACAGGAGCAATTCGTTTACCTAGAAAAATGTGTCATACAGTAAAAGGTGATTTCTCATGGTTCTTGCCTGTTTTCCATCATTTTTTTGTAATACCATGAACCTCAAAACATGTGAAGTGCCACTATTGATGCCATAAGTGCTCCAATGATGTAAAGTCATGACTTTTTTGTATGAAAAAGCTAAACATTTCTCCAAAGAAAAAGCTTTGAAAAATATTAAAAAGTCATAACCTATTAAATAGAATGAACCATGAATCCATACTGATACAAATAAATGAATAACTTGAAGGTTTGAAGAGAAAGAGATATTAACATAGTCTCAAATGAACTCCCTACAAAATAGTAATTCATGAAAAAGTGAAAAAATAACATGACAGAGGAGATGTTCAGCAGATACCACCATTAGAAATAAAATCTAGCATCACCAGTAACAGAGCAAATCAAAACTGTGGTCAAACGATGGGATGCAAAAAGATCACAGGAGCATTTTGGTGATAGCCATGTTCAAAAAGTATGATATAAAACTAATTACAGGCCAAGCGCGGTGGCTCACGCTTGTAATCCCAGCACTTTGGGAGGCCGAGGCGGGCAGATCATGAGGTCAGGAGATCGAGACCACAGTGAAACCCCTTCTCTACTAAAAATACAAAAAATTAGCCGGGCGTGGTGGCGGGCGCCTGTAGTCCCAGCTACTCGGAGAGGCTGAGGCAGGAGTATGGCGTGAACCCGGGAGGTGGAGCTTGCAGTGAGCCGAGATTGCACCACTGCACTCCAGCCTGGGTGACAGAGTGCGGCTCCGTCTCAAAAAAAAAAAAAAAAAAAAAAAACTAATTACAAGGAAACATTACAAAAACCCAATTGAAGAACATTCTGCATTACTAAACTTTATCTTCTAAAGATTCAAGGTTATAAATATGAAGGAAAGACTGAGAAACTGCTATAATTGAAAGTCGAAGAGATACAGAAGCTAAATATAACTGATGTCTCTGAATGGAATCTTTTGCAACAAGGAATATTATAGACAAGTAATAAAACTTACAAAGAATCTAAGAATTAAATCTTAGAATGTATTAATGTTAAATTTCTGTGAGATTATATTGTAGTCATGTAGAATGTCCTGACTTGTAGGAATATCCACTAAGGAAATCAGAAATCATGGTAGAGTGTCAGCAATTTACTCTCAAATGGTTCAGAGAAAGAAAGTTCTTTGTAGTAAAGCTTGAAACTTTTCTTTAAATTTTAAGACTGTTTCCAAAAGCTAACCAAAAAATAAATAAGTAAATAACATGAAAGATGAAAAGTCTTAGGAAAACCTTATTTTTTCGTGAGGAAAGATCTATATAAATCAATACTTAAAATTACATAAATTTGATGGTATGGTGTCAATTGTATTACATGCAACCATTGACAATGACCACAGTACTAATATACCAAAATGATGTCAGTTGAAATCTAAATCTATCTCTGTAATTGTAATAAAAATTACAGGATACAAAGCACTAATAACAACTTGGTAGTTATGCTTGTTTAAACAGCTGCCTATTAAATCATTTGAATATGTAAAACTCAATAATACAGGATTTTATTTGTAAGATCCACTAAAAAGTTTGTTAAAGAGGCTTAGAAACATGGTTTAAAATGCCATATAAATTTTCATCAGACATATATGATATAAAAATATTATCCTTTTTAAGAAAAGTTTTTATATGTTTTATGTTAAATAAAAAAACCATTAAAAGCTCAAATAAGCATTCCAGTAAAAAAAATTATAATTTTTATATTATATAATTTTAAAAATAAAAGTTAGTACCTTTTTTTTCTGATGCTTTACTAACTTCATCTTTTATATTTAAATCATTAGTAGATCCTAGAGGAGCCAGTAGCAGAAAATATAGATTCTAGTTCAGTACCACCTGGAAAGAAAAATATTTATGTTCTTTACCCAAAAGATATTATGGTAAACTAAGTGGAAGTCAGGAAAAAAGAGTTGAGAACCTACTCTGTGTTAGCGAGAATAAAAAAAAATGTATATATAACTATGATACAAAATTGCTGTTAAATATAACTCACCCGTAGTTGTGCATTGAAATAATTATCATTATGATTATGTATCAGAGCTTCTGGCTTTCTCATTCTTTATTCATTTATTTAACAACCATGTGACAAACACTGGAATTACAGGATGAAGATGAGATAATCCACTCCTTGGCAATGTTATATTATTATATAACCTGAAAAAACAAACAGGTAATTTTCACACAAAGTAGTAGATATCATGACACATTTAAAATAGGGCACTACTGGAACACACAGGACATCCAGGTTTTCGGTCAATATTGTAGACTTGTTGGTGGAGAAGATATGCAGGTTGATACCAGAAGGACAACAAAAACATATGTCAGATAGAAGGGAGGAGCAAATGCCAAGAGCTGGAGCTGAGGAAGATGACTGTGAAATTCTGTGTAGTCTAGTTGGCTGGATGCTAGAGCAAAGAGGTGGAGTACTAGTAAGTGGTGAGAAAAAGCTCAATAACTTGACAACAACCAAATTGACTTGGGCCTTTTTATTCTATTCCAAGAAATGTAGAATGTTTCCTGAAGACAAAAGTCAACCAATGACAAAGTCAAAGACTGGAGATTGAAAATGTCACCAGTCATGTGACTGCTTATGAACTATGACTGCTTGGCTATGCATTATGAGATGAGTCTTGGGTCTGTTGGCCTTAAATCACTACCATAACCTTGAGAAGAGAATGATGCCTTTGTTTTCTCAAAACAACTGCAGTGTGTAGGCTAAAGGTTCCACAGGGATGGCAGAGAGTTAGAGTCAAAAACAGATATGCTGACTACTTGAGATTTTTCTAAATATATGGAACATGACAAATTAATGAGGCATAAATATACTCGATTATGAGTATGTGTTTATATCTTTCATTAAATATATGTACAAAAATAATTAGCATACTATTAAACAAACAATAGCCAACTGATGTACTTACCAATTAACCAAACTGTAAATAGCCATTTCTTATTTACAGTTTATTTTAGAAACCAATTAATAAATCTGAATTGAATTAATAAATTTTGCAATGTACCTTTCTCCTGCTCTAGTGGTATTTTCTGCCACTCCTGCTGCATTTTAAATAAGTCAAATATTATCTATGTTTAATTTTAAGAAGAGAAATTATCCTGAAAATGATGTCTCACTTACAGAATTGTGCCCTTTAATACTTTCAGAGACTATACCTAACATGAGAATTGCTTAAATAGAAAAACACAATCACATAAATAACCTAAAGTTCTTACTTATTTTAGATTTACATAATAGAGACTATACATGTGTAGTGCTGTTAAATCTGAGAAAAAATTACAAATATTGGTCTATGAGTTTTTCTCTTACTACTACAAAGGTTAGATAACTTAATTCATATTTTGCAATGAATGCATTTCTTTCTAATTCTTAGCAAAACTCTGTCCTTTATTAAAGTTCAGTTTTTTCACTTCAATAGGTTTTTCCTTAAATTAACTTTCCATTCTCCCCCTTCAGAAAATTTACATTTTAATGTATGTTCTATGTTATCAACTTTTCAGCACAGAACCCTAAATACACACACGAAGAAAGTGGTACTCACATAATGTCATGAGAAAATTGGACTGGCAAGAGAATAAGTAAAAATATCATGTGATCTACATTATGATTGATATTTCTTTATATAAGCACATAGATTTCAGAAAATTTGTTTGAAAAAAGGATAAATATAGGTAGAACCAGTTTTCAATGTTAGCTTGATTCATAACTTTCCAGAATTAGAAAGAAGGAAAGTATCATGTAGCTGCATAGTTGTAACTTTGATGTCTTTTCAGAAATTAGTATCAGTTTTAAGAATCATTTAATTATTGTTTTCTACTTAACTATGAAATGTGTGGGAGTATTTCAAGCTCCATTGCAAGTGATTCCATCTGGAGTGTTCCTCTTTACATCTTTTGTATAAGAGGTATTCTCTCCCTGTATGCCATCAAGGTCTGAAATTGTGTACTGCACATACTGGACATTTTATTACCAATGATAATATGATACTTAAAGCCTTCACCATTTTCGGACAAACATATTTTCCTTTATTTTGAGAGATTGTACTTCGTAACATATCTGTGACTATAATGTTACAGACATGCCTGCTATATTTAATAATGTGACAATACACATTACTAGAGAGGTCTTGTAAAGGAAATAACTCAACACCAGATAAAGGAAGGAGGCTTTACTGGAAGAATATTATATTACCTTTAATAAACACTATGAAAATGTACATTTTCACGTGACTTCAACTAAAAACTACTAAGGTAATGCTATTATCTTTTCCCCCAAAAGCTCTTGTTCTAAATATTTAATTCCCGCATTACATTACTTTACTACATTACATTACTTCTTTATATCCTGTTTATGAATATTTTTAGATAATACAAAAATTTGATTAGGTAAATATCAAACACGTTTCTCAACAGATTGTCTAATTTTGTACTGAATAAATATGAACTTTGTAGAGAATACTTTCTTTTAACAAATTTAAGTGAGGCCATTTTTTACCCTCCTAACTCTCAAAAAATAAATGGTAGGAGAGATATACCTAATGCTAAATGACTAGTTAATGGGTGCAGCACACCAACATGGCACATGTATACATATGTAACAAACCTGCATGTTGTGCACATGTACCCTAAAACTTAAAGTATAATAATAATAAAATTAAAAATAAATAAATAAATGGTAGAAGGAGCTGCCTCTCTTGCAGTGCTGAAGTGGCCTCTCCCTACATAAATTATCTTCCAGCCTTTCACTGACCTTTGAACACTTTACCCCACAGAGAACTGCTGAGGGTAACTCCCTTTGAGAAAGCGATACCAGGTCAGATGTGAATGCTCAGAGAGAAAACAGACAAATCCAAAACATGGGGAAGAAGCTGCTGTATGAGGGCATCCAGAAGCTTAGGGAAAGGGTCTTGGATATTGATGGCTCTACCTTTATTGTTATTATTATTATTGGCTGTTGAAAGAGTTGGGTAATTTTATGCATATTTTCAAGTATAAACTTTTGAATGTTACATGACTTTTTATAAGTCCCTTTCAATTTTGTTCTTTCTTTCCTATTAAATCTCATATTTCTCTTAATCAAAATTCAGAATTATTATTTCCAATCAAGCGACCACATACAGTACCTGGTACAAATTATAGAAGGCAAAAGGAGATAAAATTGTCTTCATGACATCAATCATTGTTCTATTCAGAGAGAAAAGGGTGTCATCGATGGCTTTGAAGTGTGTATAGCTTATGAGATTTTAAACATTGCCAGAGAAAATACAAAAGGTTAATAAACTGCTAACCTAATTTTATGAATAACACTAAATCAAAAGTTATATTAGCTCCTTATAGGGTAAAATACATAAATACTACACTGACCTTTTTTTTCTTTTTAAATAGAAGGTGAGAAAATTATACACGGGAGAAAAAAATGTATCCACAATTTTTAGGAAATTAGCAAGCCTCTCGCATAAACAATAGTTTTTAAACCATGTCCCATAGAAATCTAAGGTACTACAGAAGACATAGCAGTATTAAGGGATAATGAAGTCACAGCTTCAGAGCCTCCATCCTTTCTTTAGCAAGTTAGTTCTACTTGTATCTGTTCTGTTTTATATAATATGGTTGCATCTAACTTTTTTTTAAAAAAAGTTCTGTTCTTCAAAAAAATTTTAAGCTATGAAAGTCACTGATTAAGTCAAACTCCCTCATTTTACAAAACAGGCAACACAAACTCAGAGCACTTGTGCCTCACCGTGGGTCACAAAGCCAATTAGCTCCAGGCCAGAAATGGGCTTTAGGTCTTCCGTCTGAGACTGGCATTTGATGCCAGTGATTTCCTCCATATTTAGGAGAAATGTATAGATTTTAAAATATAACTCAGAGAAAATGCATGCATATGGTAAAACTGTCTTGTAGCTCAACCATGTTTAGGTGCAACAGGTTAAAAAGTAGCTCTCCAGCTAAATTGTGAATTCTAAAATTATGAATACAAAGTAAGCAATAGAAATTAATATCATAACATCTGTGAGTGGTAGTCAATATAATCAATTTGTAAAGAACAAGTTTGTTAAACTCCAAAAAAAGGAACTTGAAGGAGAAAAGTGTTATCAAGCCAGGTGATATTGACAAAATTCTTTTTTAGAAAAACTATTAATTTTCTCCAAATAGGACTTGGCTTACCAAAATCAATTAATAAATGAATTATCCATGTTCTGGGTTATTTTTAGCAAAATTGAAGACACAAAACATATTTCTCTTTGCCATCTAGCATACTTCTATCTAATCTCTTGTCATTAGTTGGTACACACAAAGACAAACCTGAACTTAATTTCAAGGAAAACTTAAACCCATGCACAAATAATTGGTGAGCCTTCATTTCCCTGACTTCAAGTTTCCATGTGAGGACTCATGCTCTCTCTACTTTCCTCTTGGGAGGAGGGAAGATTTACCTAATGGGTAAATTTGGGCAAAGCACATTGAGTGTGCTTGTTTGGCTCTGAGTCTCTTTGCAAACATGTGTCTGCCCACAGTGACATGAGTTTGGGTTGGCTGTCATGTCTGCAGGAAGCTGTCTGCTCCTGTGGCCGTGTCAAGCAACTTTTTCTTCCAATTGCAACTGTGTGTAAGAGCTTAGTCTGAGAAGAAATGTTCAGAAGCTCACTCCGGCTGCACATCTGAGTCATGTCTTCCCATTAGTTGTCATGCGTCAGCAATAAAGTGGGTATGTTGATGTCTGTCAATCTAATTCCTATGTTCTGAACTCAGGGAAAGAAATGAGAATCATTTGCAGCCTACCTCACCACAGCCCCAACAAGATGGCTACATAATACTTGTAAAAATGTTTCCTACTTCCTTGACTTTGTAACTTCATATTCTTCAACACAACTGAAATCAGGCCGGTGCAGTGGCTCATGCCTGTAATCCCAGCACTTTGGGAGGCCAAGGCAGGCAGATCACGAGGTCAGGAGATCGAGACCATCCTGGCTAACACAGTGAAACCCCGTCTCTACTATAAATAAAAAAATTAGCTGGGCTTGGTGGCGGGTGCCTGTAGTCCCAGCTACTCGGGAGGCTGTGGCAGGAGAATGGCGTGAACCTGGGAGGCAGAGTTTGCAGTGAGCCGAGATTGCACCACTGTACTCCAGCCTGGGTGACAGAGCAAGATTCTTTCTCAAAAAAAAAAAAAAAGAGAAAGAAATATAGTGAAATCAATCACAATAGTAAAGCCCAACAAATACAATATTCACTATTTCAACAATACAACAATAACTTAGTGACAGGCTACTGTTACATTATACTTGATATTATAAATTTAAAAATATTGCTGTATTGTCTTTTTGAGACCAATTTGATAAATACATATACATCGCACACATACTTTTCCCTAATTAATATATTTTCAAGTAACCATGTTTTTAAAGTAAAATGTAATATCATTCTCTATTTTAAGGAGGACTCAAGTTTCATGACAGTAATTATGCACTCCCATGTAGCATAATCAAATAAGTTTGCACATTTAAACCACTGCAGTTCAAGATCAAAATATCAATAGTTTAATGTCTGAAGGCAATTATACTTGGTAGTTTGTGAGTATTAAATACATGCACTGTGTCACAGAGAAAGAAACTGGGGAACACTTCGTTGACCAAAGAGCTGATAGATTAAGCATAGAGCCACACATATATTTAAAAACATTGTGGGGGAAAAATGAATAAAAGAAGAATTAGAAGAATTTGAGAAATTATCTGAAACAATTCTTAAGGATAAAATGAGGAATTTGCATTTGGCTAAGCAGATAAAAAAGTGGAGACAGGGGAAATTATATAGAGCCTAAAACTGTTGTAATAAGTTTATCAAACTCTGTATTTGCCTTAGAATGATTGCCATAACTATTATTATAGTTTGATTACAGTTAAAATTCAGAGTAGACGGGCACTTCCTTGGTGATGCAAACAGGACTATTTTGTTTGGGAAAAACTGCAACTCAGTATTCTGTGGAAAAAATGCAATTCAACATTCTGATATGACACAATGTTCCACCATGTGACACAAAGTTCCACCATGTGGCACAACATTCCACCATGCGACACAATGTTCCACAATGTAAAAAGTTACAGTCTTAGGAATACTGTTTTATCTTGGACATATCTATACAACTACATTTAGAAAAGAAGTTGCTAAACTGAATGAACATTTGAGAAATAGAAAAGTTACTTAAATAAATTATTAGAAACTTTTTGAGTCAGTAATGCACTGGAAGTCCAAAACCAATCAATGTAGAAATGAGTCTTCCTATCTCAAACATCTAATAAGACTATGAGAGGTGGCACAGATTATGTAAAATAATACAAAAGGTGGGTTTTTGGAGGGAGCATTACAAACAAGTGACATTTAGATATCCATCTCAAACATTTAAAAAAACATGTACCAAGTGACTACTGGGTGCCATGCATTGTCTTAGACACACAGGTACTATACAACTTTCAAACCTAAAAAAAAAACTTTAAACCAGCTAAGTCTTGTCTTTCATTAATGTGGCATAAATCTTTACGATTTCATTTATTACAAAAACATTCTATGTGCAAAAGGATCCAATGACTGATGTATTTTTGAAGCTAATTTTAATTTTTGAATTCTATAAATTAATTTTTTAAAGAACCAATAAAATTATAAAATTCCTTCTCATATATAGAACAAAGCATCTCAGAATTTAAATAAAAAAAGTAAAAGTTTCAAAAAAGTATACATAGTTATCTATGATAGCTATAATAGTGTTAACTGGTAAGGCTAAACTTCATGTGTTGGTGACAGGTGCAAGAGCTGGCAAATGACATCAACATAGAGAACACTGGCTTTGACATCCAGCACAACTTCAATCACATGCAACAAAAATAATGTATTATAATCAGCTTCTTTATAGTTAAAAAAGCTGTATAAGATAGACCTTCAAATTAACAATATTCCAAAATATTACAACCATGCAAATAAAGAAGATAAATTCAGTATCAATGCTTTTTTAACATATTTTATGTTAGATTTAGATATTTTAACATTTTACTTTCTAGAATTATAGCCAAAAATGTCTAAATGTCTTGTTTGTAATGCTCTCTCCAAAAACCCACCTTTTTTTGTATTATTTTAGATAATCTGTACCATCTCTCCTAGTAGTATTAGATGTTTTCCTAGTAGAAATAATTAAATTTTAGCAACTCTAGTAGGCACCTTCTTTCTGTATCTCTAAGAATTCTGTAAACAATTACATAAGAACTTTTTCAGGTCATTCTAAAGAAGTTATGAAAACATGTCACTGAATCTTCATAGAATTATTAAGTCGAACATGATTTGGCAAACCAATTGCCCACAAAGAAACCCTGCACTCCTAGGAAGTACT
Organism: Hylobates moloch; assembly: GCF_009828535.3. Lineage (NCBI taxonomy): Eukaryota > Metazoa > Chordata > Mammalia > Primates > Hylobatidae > Hylobates > Hylobates moloch. The sequence goes on from NW_026652278.1 coordinate 88,592,356, forward strand.
AATGAAGTTTAAAATGAACTGTCTTTCAACATATCTGGAAATACTAAAAATAAATAGGACTTTGCCCCCTAAAAACTAAGAGAAAATATTTTCTCAAAAATCTTTGCTTGCACACTGCATTTGTATTTATATATGTTTTCATTATCTTGTAAAATAATACATGAGCTGATTATTCTGGAAAAAAACAGATAAGAAAATTTCATATGTGCATCATGACTAACACTTCACAGTAGTATTTAACATTCTTCCTCTTTTTGTACCCAGAAGTGCAGTTTTATGACCCTGAAGTACTTAGACACTGACCATATCACTCTTTTTTCAGAAAAATAAAACTAAGCTATCAAAATAATTAAAAACTCAGCTAGCTGGGATCATCTAATTTATGTATTAAAACAATCATTTAATTGTTCCCCTTTATTTGGCAGCAATGCTGTCTGGGAAAGCTTAGATTTGCTCCTCTAGAATTTTTTAGAATATGAAGCCAGGTAAAGAAAAAACATTTCATTTAACATAAGCATACACTATTTTTCTCTGCATTAAAGAGATTATGAAATCACCATCAAAACTATAAGCCAATGTGCATTGATTGAAATGGGTATTTTAGTGACAGTGATACAGTGAAAACTAGTTGCTATCTATTTATTTTAGTTCAAAAAAATTGTGGGTTTTAAAATTATTTATTTATTTATTTATTTTAACAGGGGCTATGTTGCCCAGGCTGGAGGGCATTGGCTATTCATAGCTGTGATTATGATACACTACAGCTTTGAAATCTTGGGCTCAAGTGATTCTTTGGCCTACTCAGCCTCCTAAGTAGCTAGGATGACTGCATATAGTTTTAAAATTTTTCCCCCAGTCAAAAAATGGAATCTCTTTCTCAATCTCTCTCTGTCTCTCTCCATATATATATATATATATATATATATATACACATATATATATATATATATACACATATATATATATAACCAATGCTTCAATTTATACATCTTGTCATTGCTGGCATCATTTTGGGATCTCCAGAAATTGATTCTTACTATGAGTAAAATCACCTGGTTGGATTGAATGATGTCTGTTGCATCATCAGGGTAGATGGGAACCCTGTACAGTTTTATGGAATTCTGGGTAGAAAGAAGATATTGGCTTATGTGTAGTTGTAGTTGCTATTAAAAGACTCAATATCATTGCCATATTAGTCATCGATAATTCAAGTGATAGACATAAGTGAACATCATTTTAAAAATTCAAAAAGTTGATTTAGCTATTTTCAAGCTATTGTAAAATTGCACAGCAATAATAGACACTTTACAAAAACTGAGGGAAAAAGTGATGTAGGTATAGTGGCAATTAAAGATCCAGTCTTGTGTAAAAAAAACCAAGACTTTTAGCTTTAAAACAAAACAAAAATGAATCATTTAAGTGTTCCATGTTTATTTACTTCAAAAATGTATTTATTTTAGATTACTTTAAATAATGAACATCTCCATGTGATTAAGTGTTTGGATGTCAAACACTCACTTCTGATCAGGGGTGCAAAACTTGAGATGGTACAGGAAAACATTAGATGTGTTATGAACCACAGCCAAACTCAAACCAATCAGAAAATAAGCCAAAACATCTCAAAGTATATATTTAGTTACTAGGAAATAATATTCACTTTCTAAAATGTAACTTAAATGCAGTTTTTAAAGCAATTCAAAATGTGTTACTTTAAGTTTATTGAATGAAGTTAACAAATGGGTATTTCATGAAAATGAGAGCTCCAGGGACTTTTAGAAAATTGTAAAATTTCTGTTTTCTTTCTTTGTTAACGCAGGTAATGTTGACCATTATTTAACACACATGAGTCAATTAACTCAGTATTTCACCTACTTAAAAACAAGAATTGCATCAGAAATCTGAAAACCAAAGGAAGAAAGATAATATAACTAACCGTGAACAAGTAATTCTTCACACCGTTATTTTATGTCTGTAGGCTTCAGGAAGAAATCATGAATTTTTCTTCTAAAGTAAGTATTCTGTTGACACAAACTATTGGTAAGATTTTCAACATAAGGTGACACTAGGACTGGCCTCCTAGCATGAGTTGTGAATAAAGATCTGGTCTGTTGTTTCTCCAAAAGAAGTTTCTTACTGGTCTCTGCTTGTCTCTCATGAGTTCTGTGAAGATTGCAAAAGGAAAATGCTTAGTATTTTATTTTTTCCTACATAATTAGAAAATGACTTGAATTTAAAAAGAAAACCCTTCTATAAGAATAAATAACATTTCCCACTAAACTGTGCTTTAACAATGAAGATGTGTGAGAGCATGCCTAGTGTATACAATTATAGGTTTTAAATTGTTCTTAAAAAGTACATATAGTTTTAGGAGGATTTCTAACAAAAAGTTTTTTTTTTTTGCCGCCATGACTATTTCACTATGTAGAAATATATCAAAACATCATGTTATATTTCTTAAATACGTACAGTTAAAAAACTAAAACTAAAAAAGCTATAAATATGTGTTTATTAAACCAGTTTAAAGATTTTTAAAAATTATCCCTCAAAGATATTTTCAGGCATTTGATTTAACATTTCTTGTACATTTTCACTCATTATTTGGGATCAGTTACGCATTTGACACTGAGAAGTAATTCAGACAAACAACTCCGAGGGGAGACAAAGATAGCTGAGTGGGAGATCAAAAAGAACTAAAACAGCTTCAAAGACAATTAGCTACTAACATTGTGACCAAGGCATTGGAGGTGGGGCCTGTGCCTTCTGTCTTCCACACACACCTTCAGGCTAACCAAGGTGTTATTTTTAACCATTTTGTGTATTGTACATCCCTTAATCTCTGTATTATTAATTCCCCATTTCACAAGGATGCTTTTATAAAGAATGAAAAAACTATACAGGGTGTTTTCTCAGGGTGCTGTCTAATGATAATACCCAAGATCACTATCAAAGAAAGTTAACTTACCAAGTGTCAGAAAGTGAAATGTAGTAGTAATTGTACTTGACCATTTTGGTCTCAATTTTAATCCTCTAAACAATAGTTAATCTTATTAGTATTTCTATTTGGGGACATGCTGAAAAGCCATTTAACGACAATACTACAGTCAAATTAAATGCTTCAAAAATACTTAGCTGAAAGGCTAACAGATCAGGTTGACTAGATGTGAATCTGAAGGGGAAAAAAAGCCATATTAAACCAACAAATGGGGAAGAGACATAAACTCTCCTGGACAAACTCTTTGAAGGTCAGTTCATTTACTAACATCATGTTTCCATAATTATATTATCTAGTTAACTTCCACTTCCCACTGATGTTGTGAAACTGTTTCACTAAAAATTAAACTTTTAAGGCAAATTAATGAGCTTAATTTACTTTCTATAATTATATTCTGACTGACTTGTTTAGTTCATTTGACAACAAATCCCTAAATTTTAATTCCTCTAAATAGAGGTGTTTATATTTTTCTAATTCTGTTTTATTAAAGTCTTCTACAGTTTTCATTTTGGAGAGTTCAGATTCCAGATCTTGAACTATCAGCTCCATCTTATTTATTGAAACAATGTCATGCTCTCTTAAGTGCTATAGGTTTTCTTGAGTTTCTGCTTGTGTCTAAACAAATTAAAAGTCCTGTAACAAACAATTTAATTGTACATTTAAGAATAACTCAAAGAGTATAATTAATTTGTTTGTAACACATTGGATAAAAGCTTGAGGTGACGAATACCCCATTTACCCTAATGTGATTATTATGCATCTGATGCCTGTATTAAAATATCTCATGTAACCCATACATACATATATATACATATATGTATATATACACACACCCTACTGTGTACCCACAAAAATTAAAATTAAAAAGAAAACAAATCAAAAGGGTACATTTTAAGATAATTATAAGCTGCATAATTATTGTATATTTGTTTCCTTTTAAGTCAGTGATTCAGAAAGCAATTTTAAATATGTGAAAAAGAAGCTGAAGCTTGAAATACTTATCAGTAATATTTACTAAATTGATAATAGCTAATAACTAGATAGGAGGATGAGTTCTGGTGTTCTGTGGCATTGTAGAGTGAATACAGTTAACTATAATTTATGATATACTTCCAAAACCTAGAAGAGAGGATTGGAAATGTTCCCAACAGAAATAAATAATAAATGTTTGAGGTGTTGAATATACTAGTTATCTTGATTTGAGCATTACACATTGTATACATATATCGAGGAGATATCACTGTTTCTCTATATCCCATAAACATGTATGTACATGTCAACTAAAAATATAAAACAATTCATCTCATTAAAAAAATAATAACATGGGCCAAACTTAGTGACTTAACTGCTAATGAATAGAATGTGGCCTGACCATCCTCACTCCAAACAGGAGAAGGGGGTACCAAGGGCAAGCAGTTTGAGATAGAGAGCCTTTTCTAAACTAATGTTGCAAATCTCATGGTATAACTCTTACCATATTCCATTTATTCAAAGCAAGTTCCATCTATGAATGCCTAGAAGCTCCAATGTAGGTGATCTGGCTGCCTGCCACAGCCAACATTCTAGGCAATGGCCAGCATTAACAACAAGACATATAGCTGAGCAAACCTTCAGATTATTGTAGTTACCCAGTCTTTGAGCTGTCCCCAGGAAAGTTAAGAGGAACAGTGACAAGCTGTCCTGGCCGAGCTTTTCTCCAATGGCAGATTTATTAATAAAACAAATATTGTGGTTTTAACCCACGAAATTGTCCGCAATTGTTAGGAAACAATCAAAAGAAAATTTGATTTAAAAAATGACAATAGAAAACTTACACAGTAGAAATTAGTCACCTTTAAAGTACAATCTAATAGAGGTCGATATTAATTTATTCATGACAAACAATGCTAATGAGAAGCAGTAGAAAAGTAGAATACAGACAGACGTAAGAGCTACTGAGGAGAAAGATTTCCTAAAATTCCTTTTCATTAAAAATCTTATCACTAGGCAAGTGTGCTTCTTTAGGATTTCCCCTCAAGTTAGGAAATCAGTAAGACAGGGAAGCAAAGAGGCAAGTTTTGAAGTGCAACAGCTGGAAAATTAAAAATATTTGGTTTAACAATCAAAATCAGATGTTATCTGCTTTCATGGAAGTAAAATCTTAAAGCTAAGCAGTATTGAGTATTTATTAATCAATCTGGCATTCACTATTCATTTTCCTTTCCTCAATGAGAAAATAAAGAGAACACTATAGAATCATTTTTAATCATCTCAGAAGTAAAATAAATGTAGTGGGTTTTGAATGTTAATAAATTAAATACAATTTCTCCTTCACTGTACTTCAAGTTTGTCTATATGAAGAAGTTAAGACCATTTAATCTTTATGTTGTACCACAATGCTTCTACATATCATACAAAAAAATTAGCTTTGATATTTTGAAATTCAAACAACTAATTTCACTATTATTTGTCTCTTATAAATTGCCTAAACATAACCTGATTTTTTAGTGCTGCACTTCTGAAAGTTTTTCCTTGAATAGGATAAAATATTTATTCCAAAAAATATGTATGAAGCTATAAAATATAGCTGTGCATCTCGATCTATTTAAGTAGAGGGAGGTATTACAGAGAATTGTGATTTCTGGGAATGCAGGAACTGTACCAAGAAAAGATCATCCCAGGTGTTATACGTAAGAATCAGGTGCCAGGTCAAAAGAGGATCTACCTGTGAACTGCGAGATGATGAATTAGCTCCATTTCCAATAAGAAAAGCTTACAGTCTGGACTGACTCTTCTCTTCCCAGGATGGATAACATCTACAGATGACTGTACAAATTACAATGAGTTAATAAAACCTAATGCATGAAATAGTAGACTGTCAGATGATGTGACCAAGATTTGTTAGAAATGGGACTCTAGAGAGAGTCATTCAATGAGAGACTAAAGGTTTGAATAGAGAAACAAAGGAATGGACTCTTGTCTTTGTAAGCTTGACTTCCCATCAAGTCATGGAGTCAGCAATGCATAAGCTGGCCACGGGCTCTTTTAAGAAACAAAAAGTAAAGATGTTTCTCTATACTGAACTTTTATCATGTATGATAATATACAACTGGTACTATGCAACATGACTGAAAAAGAGTTCTAAGTTGATTTGGTACTGGCATAAGAATAGAGAGATCAATGTTTTAGAATTTAGAATCCAAAAACAGACCTGCACATCTATGGTCAATTGATTTTCAGCAAGGATAATAAAATGACTACATGGGAAAAGAATAGTATTTTCAACCAATGGTTCTGGGACAAATGGATATCCATATGCAAAAGAAAAAAGTTGGAGTCCCACCAAATACTGTATTTAAAAATTATCTCAAAATAAAATAGCTAAATTTAAGAGCTAAAACTATAAGTTTCTTCAAAGAAAAGAAAGGAATAAATCTTTGTGACTACATTTGGCAGTGGCTTCTTGGATATAACAACTCAAAATATGGATTAACATTAGAATTTAAAACTGCTATACTTGAAAATATACTAACAGTAAAGTAAAAAGGCAAGAACTGAGTAGGAGAAAACATTTGAAAACTGTATTTCTGATAGAAAACTTATATTTAGGATATATAAAGAACACTTACCATTCAGAAAGAAGAAGACGGCCCAATTAGAAAATGGGCAAAGGATGGAAAGAGACATTTCTCCAAAGAAGATATACACATGGCTAAGATGCACATGTTTTAATTAAAACATCCTTAAAATTATTAGTCATTAGGGAATGCAAATCAAAACCACAGAGGGGTGCCACTTCCCACCACTAGGATGGAGTCTTTCCTGGTAAAAATGTGGAGAAATTAGAACTCTCATACTGCTAATGAAAAATGGTATAGCTGCTTTGGAAAATGTACTGGCATTTCCTCCAAAAGTTAAACATAGACTACCATATGACTCAGCAATTCCACTCATAAGTATATACCCAAGAGACGTGAAAACATAGGCAAACACAAAAACTTATACCTGAAAGTTCATAGCAGCACTATTAATATTAGCCCAAAATGGAAACAACCTAAAGATCTATCAACTGATGAGTGGGTAAATAAAATGTTTGATGTATCTAGACAATGAAATATATTCAGCAAAAAGAAGAAACTAAGTGCTGATACTTGCTACAACAGAGGACCTTGAAAATGTTATGCTATAGCATCTGCACATGAGATGGGTTTCCTGAAAACAGCACACTGATGGGTCTTCACTCTATCCAATTTGCCATGGATGAAGCTGGAAACCATCATTCTCAGCAAACTATCGCAAGGACAAAAACCAAACACCACATGTTCTCACTCATAGGTGGGAATTGAACAATGAGAACACTTGGACACAGGAAGGGGAACATCACACACCTGGGCCTGTTGTGGGGTGGGGGGGGGGAGAGGGACAGCATTAGGAGATAAACCTAATGTAAATGACGAGTTAATGGGTGCAGCACACCAACAGGGCACATGTATACACATGTAACAAACCTGCATGTTGTGCACGTGTACCCTAGAACTTAAAGTATAATATATATATTATATATATAACATATATAATATATAAAATATATATATTATATATATATTAAAATATATATATAAAAAGAAAATGTTATGCTAAGTGAAAGAATCCAGTCACAAAAGGCCACGTACTGTGATTTGAACAAGATAAAGCTTCCAGAACAGACAAATATATACAAACAAAGTAGATCGGTGATTCCCTAGAACTGAGCAAGGAATGGGAAACTAGTAGGTGACAAAGAATGCAGAATTTCTTTTTAGACTGATAAAAATATTCTAGAATAGATTGTGGTGACGATTGTATAATTCTGTGAAAATACTAAAAGCCACTGCAAAGAGTGAATTGCATGGCATGTTAATTATATCTCACTAAAATTGTTAGCAAGAAAATCAATTTGATACTAGTGACTTGAAGTCATCATAGGATGGTGTACTGCTTGCTTTTATATCATTGGCCAGTGTTCAAGACATAGAATGAGCAGTATGCCTGCCTTATAGAAAAATAATACATTAAAAATGTATTCTTTCCATTAGAATCAAGTCCATAAAATAAAAAAAATCTCTTTCACTGTTCAAAGCACTGACAGATTTTTACTTCCCCAAAGTATGTGGGTACTTCTTTTGGTCCCCAAACTAGTTAAAAAGTACTTCATCTGTTAGCTTATTCATCTGAATATCCATTTCAAGTAGACTGGTTTTAAAATCTCCATGGAAATTAAGCTTTCCATTTTAACATTCTTTAACTTCTTTTCTGTAATTTCTAAAACCTTCTTATATCTGCAGGAATGTATACAATGACTAAGTCAAAATGTTTCAGACTAATATTTAATAATTTCTTAAACAAACATGTTCTAACCTACAAAGAAACAAATCAATAAATTATGACCCTCTCTCATTGGTTTTAATGTAACAGAGTTTGAAAACATGCTAACAAAATTTATGTAAGTAATATGAAGAAAATTTTACAGCATATATGACAGATAAAGGATTGATATTATAACCATATATAGAGTTTTTATAAATAAACTATTAATATTTATTTTAGTATTTGGTTGGGGGAGAAGTAATCACGTTTTCGAGCCATGATTCCTTTTGCATCAACCTAATATGTTAATATAAAACACTAGCCTATTATTAAATATGAATTTTCACTCAGAGATCAGCATCAAAGGGGAAAAGCACATTTATATATGAATGTTTGCAAAAGACACAATGCATTTTTTATACCTTTTGACCACAGTCTGTATAAGAAAAGAACACATACACACAAATTATCACAAAGATTATTCAAAGTAGAAAAATAGAAAGAAAACAGTCTGAGTTGAGGAGGGAAAATGAAACAGGCAGTTTTAGAAGAAAAGAAATGAAAAGAGAGATCATGTGAAGACTTAACGACTGTTGTAGGAAGAGATCTAAAGATCTTTGCTAGCACAGTGCTAACAAAGTGAAAGGCATCCAAAACCATGCAGAGAAAGATAATGAGAGAAAAATATTAATTGGAATCAGAGAACAAATTAAAGTTCTCAGCAAATAGAAAAGCAGCCGTGTTGGGGGCTTCAAAGGCACTGAGGAAAATTCTATTTTTAATCTGAGTGGCAGAAACACAATTACTCATTTACTCTTTTTTAGGTCATACATATTTTTTATTATAACATACATATGTATATACATATAATATATGTGTATATATACACATACGTGTGCGTGTGTATCAAAAACAACAGAAGTTTAGTGATATATATATGTAGCTCACATATGCATGGGAGATATCAGTAGAAAATAAGTAAATATCCATAATATATTTTAAAACTAAAAAAAACAAAGAGACTAAAAGTTAATCAAGATAATTTTTGATGATGTTTAAAAATAACAAAGACATATTTTTAGATATTAAAGAATAGCAGATATGCACACTACCAAGAGGAAGATTACCAAATACAAACAAAAATATCTTCAGAAATAAAAATTCAAAGTAGATAATGAAGAGAGCAGTTGGCATTATATGCCAAAGGCATTGTCATTATTGTTTTCAAAATCATTAAAGAGTAAGTGTGATATTTAGGTATTCAAAAAAAGTTTCGGTTTGTGCTGTGACTCTGAAAAAACATTAAAATAGAATAATTTGTTTAATTATCAAAATGCAGATATAGGTCAAACTTGTACCTTAGTTTTAATAAATATATTGAAATTATAGTTAATAAATATTTTTAAAGTTCTAAAATATTGAAATATTACCCAGTTATTTCTTTTCCTAATTCATTTTTTCTCTATTTCTTGATCCAAATTATCCTCCCAAGACTGCATTTAGTCAATACATACGTTTAATTTCTCTTTTCTATCTTCAGTCTTTTAAAGAAATTTAATTATTATTAAAAATCTAGAGATACTCTTCTTTCCTAAAAATGTTATTTCTCTTGAGTTCATGAGTTATATATGTGCAAGCCATTTTATAACATGCAGTTTATACACTTTATTCCAATAATGACAGATTGAAACATAACTTTTTTAAAAACAATGCAAAATAATTTATACTTTCATTAGTATCATTTGTGGAATTTAAACTTCCAAAATTTATTTGGTAAAAAAGTTTTTATGCATAAAATACTAAATGCTAACAATAAGTGAATAAATAAATAGTTATATTTACATTTCGGTTTCCAAAGATGCGCTCAAAGCATTGTCATCAATTGTTCACAATATTCCAGGTTTGTTCATTCAGATCTAACTAAGATAATTTTTTGAAAGCTCTCATTTGTTCCCCATAACATTTCTGATTCTCACCTAACTTCAGGATAAGGTAACTACGCTCATTCTCTGTAAGCATTCTTTTATAGTTTTTTTTTCTTTTTCTTTTTCTATTAACCATTTTTCTTTAGATGAAGTGTATGTGTTTTCTATGTTTCTCATTCTCAATATTCTCAACTTATAATGGGTTTATCAAGATGTAATGCCACTGTAAACTGAGGAGACCCAGTACCGTGGGTTGAAAATCCCTATTCTAAAATCTGAAGCTTCAAAATCTGAAACTTTTAAAATGCAGACATAATTTTTCTCAATAGTCAGAAAAAATATGAGTATTGACTAGAACAATTGTCCTCTACTAGAGTGGTTTCTGTTTTATATTTATTGATTAAAATATATTTCAAATAAAACTTTATTATGTCAATGTCTGAAAAAATTAATTATCAGTATATTTAATCGTGTCGTAACATCTGGTAAGATAGAATATTTTCAATTTATACAATAACAGGTAGCATGTATGTCAGATATTATCCCCTGCTTAGGCAAATTTATAATAAGACATGATTATGTCTCATGAAAAAATAAAGCAATGTACAATTGAAAGTTAAATTTTTCTGCACCAACTAGAAAGCACATCCTGAAGCATAAGGTCAATGAGAGTCTGAACAGTCAGAGAAGCTTTATGAAACTGGAAAATGTGTCCACCAAGTCTGAATGAATGAGGATAGATGAACAAAAACTGAAAATGGAGGAACAGCATGAGGAAGGCAGAGAGATAAAGAAATCGGCCCAGTTAACTAAATATAAAATCCAGTGGCAGAGAAATAAAAACAGAGGCCCACACAATAACTTGTAAGTGAATGCTTATAGCAGCATTATTCATAATGGCCACAAGTAGAAGCAACCTAAAGATCTATCAACTGATGAATGAATAGCTGCTGTAGCCATGCAATAGAATATTATTTGATAATAAATAGAAATGAAGTACTGATATGTACTACAAAATAGATGAAACTTAAAAACACTTTGCTAAGTAAGAGAAGCCACTCATTAAACACCACAAATTGTATGACTCCATTTCTATGAAATGTTCAGAACAGGCAAATCTATAAAGACAAAAACTAGATGATTGTTGCCTAGGACTGGGGAAGGTGAAGAAACATAGACATGGATGGTGGTGATGACTAAGGGATGTGAAGTTTCTCTTTAGGGTGATGAAAATGTTCTGAAAATGATTGTGGTGATGGTTATACAACTTTGTGAAAATATTAAGAGATATTGAGTTGTACAATTTAAATGTGTGAACTATATGATATGTGAATTTTATCCCAATAAAGTTCCTTTTTAAACATCCAACGGCAGTATCAAGATAATTTCCTTTATTTTCTATTTTGAATGTACATACTACACATGATCTAAATATTTATGTTTATACAATATAATTAAAAACAAAAAATACTGTGTATATTAACCTAAACATTTGCATTTTGGAGAATAGTGTAATGTCCTTGGCATCAACTCACAAAAGTGGAGCTAAGAAATAAGATAATTTTCTGGAATATTCCATTATACATTCTTCTCTGATTAAATATGGCTTGCCTCGCCATGGCAACATAAATCACTGAAAAATACTGTTTATCTGAAGAATAGTCTCCCAACTTGTGGGCTAAACAATGTATGATTCTTAATCTTCTTAAGGGTAAATATTATGATAAAAAATATGTAATTATAAGAAAAACATTACAGAATGACAGCCACAGTTTAAAAAATAATGGAACCAAAAAACAGCCTGCATCGCCAAGTCAATCCTAAGCCAAAAGAACAAAGCTGGAGGCATCACACTACCTGACTTCAAACTATACTACAAGGCTACAGTAACCAAAACAGCATGGTACTGGTACCACAACAGAGACATAGATCAATGGAACAGAACAGAGCTCTCCAAAATAATGCCACATATCTACAAATATCTGATCTTTGACAAACCTGACAAAAACAAGCAATGGGAAAAGGATTCCCTATTTAATAAATGGTGCTGGGAAAACTGGCTAGCCATATGTAGAAAGCTAAAACTGGATCCCTTCCTTACACCTTATACAAAAATTAATTCAAGATGGATTAAAGACTTAAATGTTAGACCTAAAACCATAAAAACCCTAGAAGAAAGCTTAGGCAATACCATTCAGGACATAGGTGTGGGCAAGGACTTCATGTCTAAAACACCAAAAGCAATGGCAACAAAAGCCAAAATTGACAAATGGGATCTAATTAAACTAAAAAGCTTCTGCACAGCAAAAGAAACTACCACCAGAGTGAACAGGCAACCTACAGAATGGGAGAAAATTTTTGCAACCTACTCATCTGAGAAAAGGGCTAATATCCAGAATCTACAATGAACTCAAACAAATTTACAAGAAAAAAACAAACAAACAACCCCATCAAAAAGTGGGCGAAGGACATGAACAGACACTTCTCAAAAGAAGACATTTATGCAGCCAAAAAACACATGAAAAAATGCTCATCATCAGAGAAATCCAAATCAAAACCACAATGAGATACCATCTCACACCAGTTAGAATGGCCATCATTAAAAAGTCAGGAAACAACAGATGCTGGAGAGGATGTGGAGAAATAGGAACACTTTTCCACTGTTGGTGGGACTGTAAACTAGTTCAACCATTGTGGAAGTCAGTGTGGCGATTCCTCAGGGATCTAGAACTAGAAATACCATTTGACCCAGCCATCCCATTACTGGGTATATACCCAAAGGACTATAAATCATGCTGCTATAAAGACACATGCACACCTATGTTTATTGTGGCACTATTCACAATAGCAAAGACTTGGAACCAACCCAAATGTCCAACAACGATAGACTGGATTAAGAAAATGTGGCACATATACACCATGGAATACTATGCAGCCATAAAAAATGATGAGTTCATGTCCTTTGTAGGGACATGGATGAAACTGGAAAACATCATTCTCAGTAAACTATCGCAAGGACAGAAAACCAAACACTGCATGTTCTCACTCATAGGTGAGAATTGAACAATGAGAACTCATGGACACAGGAAGGGGAACATCACACTCCGGGGACTGTTGTGGGGTGGGGAGAGCGGGGAGGGACAGCATTAGGAGATATACCTGATGCTAAATGATGAGTTAATGGGTGCAGCAAACCAACACATGGATACATATGTAACAAACCTGCGCGTCGTGCACATGTACCCTAAAACCTAAGGTATAATAATAAAATTTTTTAAAAAGCACATTATAAAGATAATAAAATTGTAATAAAACTAATTATAATGACATATAAAAGAAGTCTTCCCATGAAAATTAGTATCATAAAACAATTTATATTATTTAACCAGCTATAGATTCACTGTTGGCATGTTACATTTAATACATACTTGACTTTTGATTTGAGATCATTTCTTCATTAAATCCTGTATCTCATCTTTGAGATTAATGTGATAATGTGATGTAACCTCTAGTGAAGCCTCAGACACACACTGTTTATTGAGATCAGCCAAGTTTTTTTGAAGTTTTCTCACAATGACCTGACAAGACATGTTTGTTATTGATTTTGTAAATCACCTTATCAAATTAACAATATTTAGTTTCAAAAATATCCCCAAATATATTGATTCAGCTTATTTTCTTCATTTGTACACATTGCTACTTATTACTGAATCCACTTAAGGAGACAAGAAGATGTTATCTTCCTGCCAAACTGGTACTCTCTTACTAGACACCAGATTCATCCCACTAGTCATTTGTCCCCTAATTAATCTGTAATGCTTCACAGCCTACTGAAGTTTCAAAAAAAAAAAAAATGTGGGAAGGACTAGTGGTGGTAAATTCTACATAGTGGAATGCTTTCCTTCTTCTGTATTAGAAGCACAAATCAACATCAAAGCTCCTCACATATTCAATCACCTGCTGAAATTTTTCCAATAGATTTCTATCTCAGAATAAAAGTATTTTTATTTCAAAGGCTTTAGAGGCCCTAGGTAACCTGGTCTCCTCATCCCTCCTGACCTCAGCTGCTGTGTTTCTCTCCTCTACTCACTTCTTTTGTACTATACATGAACCCTGCCACCCCTCATGAATTGTAAAATGGGGACCCAATGCAAAGCTAATAAATCACAGAGAGATACAATGATCTTTCTCTGGGACATGATAATCTTTGAGCCTTGAAATAGAAATTATGAGCAAATTATTTGTAACAATACTCAAAATAAATTACAAATACCAGTGGGGTGATTAAGTCAAATTTGATATTGCTAAAATTCACTACATTTGTCCTAAGGTATTATTTAATAAAACGCAGATGCCTTTAAAAAATTGAGAGGTTATAACAATACATAATTTGAGGTTCAAA
>NW_026652278.1:88607009-88617788 GCF_009828535.3 Hylobates moloch
AGTAGTGCCCTATTTTAAATGTGTCATGATATCTACTACTTTGTGTGAAAATTACCTGTTTGTTTTTTCAGGTTATATAATAATATAACATTGCCAAGGAGTGGATTATCTCATCTTCATCCTGTAATTCCAGTGTTTGTCACATGGTTGTTAAATAAATGAATAAAGAATGAGAAAGCCAGAAGCTCTGATACATAATCATAATGATAATTATTTCAATGCACAACTACGGGTGAGTTATATTTAACAGCAATTTTGTATCATAGTTATATATACATTTTTTTTAAATTCTCACTAACACAGAGTAGGTTCTCAACTCTTTTTTCCTGACTTCCACTTAGTTTACCATAATATCTTTTGGGTAAAGAACATAAATATTTTTCTTTCCAGGTGGTACTGAACTAGAATCTGTATTTTCTGCTACTGGCTCTTCTAGGATCTACAATGATTTAAATATAAAAGATGAAGTTAGTAAAGCATCAGAAAAAAAGGTACTAACTTCTATTTTTAAAATTATATAATATAAAAAATTGTAATATTTTATTACTGGAATGCTTACTTGAACTTTTAATGGTTTTTTTTATTTAACATAAAACATATAAACATTTTTCTTAAAAAGGATATTTTTATATCATATATGTCTGATGAAAATTTATATGGCATTTTAAACCATGTTTCTAAGCCCCTTTAACAAACTTTTTAGTGAATTTTACAAATAAAATCCTGTATTATTGAGTTTTACATACTCAAATGATTCAATAGGCAGCTGTTTAAACAAGCAAAACTACCAAGTTGTTATTAGTACTTGGTATCCTGTAATTTTTATTACAATTACAGAGATAGATTTAGATTTCAACTGACATCATTTTGGTATATTAGTACTGTGGTCATTGACAATGGTTGCATATAATACAATTGACACCATACCATCAAATTTATGTAATTTTAAGTACTGATTTATATGGATCTTTCCTCATGAAAAAATGAGGTTTTCCTAAGACTTTTCACCTTTCATGTTATTTACTTATTTATTTTCTGGTTAGCTTTTGGAAACAGTCTTAAAATTAAAGAAAAGTTTCAAGCTTTACTACAAAGAACTTTCTTTCTCTGAACCATTTGAGAGTAAATTGCTGACACTCTACCATGATTTCTGATTTCCTTAGTGAGTATTCCTACAAGTCAGGACATTCTACATGACTACAATATAATCTCACAGAAATTTAACATTAATACATTCTAAGATTTAATTTTTAGATTCTTTGTAAGTTTTATTACTTGTCTATAATATTCCTTGTTGCGAAAGATTCCATTCAGAGACATCAGTTATATTTAGCTTCTGTATCTCTTAGACTTTCAATTATAGCAGTTTCTTAGTCTTTCCTTCATATTTATGACCTTGAATCTTTAGAAGATAAAGTTTAGTAATGCGGAATGTTCTTCAATTGGGTTTTTGTAATGTTTCCTTGTAATTAGTTTTATATCATACTTTTTGAACATGGCTATCACCAAAATGCTCCTGTGATCATTTTGCATCCTATCATTTGACCACAGTTTTGATTTGCTCTGTTACTGGTGATGCTAGATTTTATTTCTAATGGTGGTATCTGCTGAACATCTCCTCTGTCATGTTATTTTTTCACTTTTTAATGAATTACTATTTTGTAGGGAGTTCATTTGAGACTGTGTAAATATCTCTTTCTCTTCAAACCTTCAAGTTATTCATTTACTTGTGTCAGTATGGATTCATGGTTCATTCTATTTAATAGGTTATGACTTGTTTATATTTTTCAAAGCTTTTTCTTTGGAGAAATGTTCAGCTTTTTCATATAAAAAAAGTCATGACTTTACATCATTGGAGCACTTATGGCATCAATAGTGGCACTTCACATGTTTTGAGGTTCATGGTATTACAAAAAAATGATGGAAAACAGGCAAGAACCATGAGAAATCACCTTTTACTGTATGACACATTTTTCTAGGTAAACGAATTGCTTCTGTGGAGATGATTGGCCTCACATGGTGTTTTGAGCTGATACGCCCAACACTTGAGCTCACTGCAATAGTACCACGTGGGCATAAACTTACTATAGTAGTACAATACATACTAAAGTTAACTTTTTGCAGTTATAATTTAATGCTGCATTTTTATGCTTGTTTACATTTCTCTTAGGTGAAGCTGGCACCATGTTCTTTGTATGCACACATTTTGATAAATTTTCACTTTTTATAATTGATTTTGTATATTTCATGGTAGCAATGATAAAATAGACTAGTAATTGTATAAATATTTTTGTTTGCTATTTCTAAGTTATTTGGTTCATCTACAGTTTTTTTCAAATTGCCATTAATTTCCAAATTTTTTTATATTTCTTCAAAAATATCTGCTAACAAGAGCACCCATGCAGTTCACACCATGTCATTCAAGGGTCAATTGCATTTGTAACTCCTGTCTCCCTTCATGCTTAGTATGTAGTAAGTCCTTACTTAACCTGATCAATAGGTCTTGGAACTGAGCTTAAGTGAAAGACGTATAATAAAACCACTTTTACCATAGGCTAACTGATATAAATAAGAGTGACATTCCTATGATATATTTCTGGTCACAGAAACATCACTGAACTTCTAAGTAAGGACCCAAAACACTTCTAACAAACATTAAACATTGAAATCAATGTGTGCTTTACATATATTTTTTAAAGGTTAATAAAAATAAGTAAGATATTTTTTACTCAATTTCTGGCGAACCACCGAGTGGTGGCAGTTGTAGTGGTGGTGGGTAACATCAAGCAATCAACGTCAGTAGATTGCAGATTGTAAGGAGCACCACTTACCATTATGCAGTTCATAAACAAACAGTCACAAGTATGTCAGCCTCACGGAGTGCTTTTGTATGGCATCATTGTCAACAACAGCATTTGTGTGATTATCATAGTTCTCACAGATTTTTATTTTACAGTACTTTGCATTCGTTCACTTGATCCTTTTCCAACCTGCTTATTGCAGTTCAGGTTTGCAGATGGCAGGAGCTTCTCCTGGCAGTTTTGGGTGCCAGGAGGGAACCCTATTATTATAGAGTTTCTTTGTTAATGCTGGTCAGTGATTTAATCTAAATTAGAAGTGTTTGAAAAGGATTAATTGTCCTACATCAAACTTGTAAGCAATGTCACGTACATCATGACATTGCAGGGTCACTCACACACACATCCACTGTTAGTCAGACTGGCACCATGTAGACATATCAGTTAATCTCATGTACAGAGCTTTGGGATGTAGGACAAAAAGAAGAAGAGTCCCTGAAGAAACCCCATACAGACATAACAAGAACATTTAAACTCCTCATGGACAGAGACCTCAGATGAGATTTGTTTTTCATCCATGTTATAATGAAATGGCATTATTTAAGGACCTGGTATACTCACTTATTTGTTCAATACCCTTCTGTGTGACCAGTCTCTTGTGTCCCTGCCCTTAGGCGAGTACTCATTCCCTCTGGGACTTCAGCATCCTTCATCAGGTTACCTTTGCTGGTTTCCCTCTGTCTTCACCCCATTCTTTCTCAGATATTTTGTGCCAAGCTGCCCTTTTAGACAGAAAATTTTTCCTGCTCAGGTGCTGAAAACCCATGCTAGGCTGTCCTTCTCCATCTCTGCATGGATGCCTCCTGACTCTATTCAGTTTTTGATATTTTATTCTATTTCACCCACCATTCAGGGGTGCTCTCACTTGATTCTTAACATTGTGCAGGGTGGTGCTCCCACACTTAGGTCTTTCTCATTGTCTCCAGGCCCCAACTCCTCACTCTGGACAATCACAGCTTTCTGTTTTATCTCCATGCTCATGAATAAAAATGCTCAGAAAGAGAAGAGAGGGAATATGCCATACACATTTTATAATCAATACACAAAGCTCTGCAGAGCAAGGATTTTGATTGGAATTTCATTGAATTAATAATTTGGGAAGAAAAGAGATAATATTGTATTCTCATACTACTAATATTTCAATTGTCTTACTAACTTAATTAATTTATAAAAATTTCACATAGAGATCTTGCCTATTTTAACATCTATACTCAATTATTTGGTATAGTTGATCCTATCACAAAGTTCATTTTTATATATATTTTTTCTTTAGTTACTTGCTTATAGAAATAAAATTGATATTTTGTGTATTGAACTTGATTAGTTAAGCTGTCTTGCTAAACTCCTTGTTATTATCTGAATATTTGATCTGTACAATATTTAGGATTTTCTATATACACATACCATCTGTAAATAGTAACAGTCTTCTTTATAATTCAAGAGTTTTTATTTCTTTTTTTTTCTACTGCAAGAATAATGTTGAATAAATGTGGGTACAGTTGATATCCATGTCTTGTTGAAATTGTAATGGGAAAACAATATATTTCAATCTCTATGTAGATAGTGGGTTTTTGTTTTCATAATATATATCTTTTAGTTTACTGTATGAGTTTTGCAGGACTGCATAATAGATCACCACAAACATAACACGTTAGGACCACAGACATTTATGAGATCATGGCTTCTGTGGGTTAGAAGTATGCTCATGTCTTAACTGGGTCCTCTGCTCAGTCTTATCTGGCTGCAATCAAGGTGTCAGCTGGGCTGAATTTTCATTTGGAATCTTGACTGGGAAAGAGTCTGCTTCCAAGGTCATTAAGTTTGCTGGCAAAATGTATGTTTTTGTGACAGTATGACTGAAATCCCAAGCTATCTCCTGACTTTTGGCTGGGTGATCTCAGGTCCTAAATGTTGCCTACAGTTCCTAGAGACTGGTCACAGTTCTTAGCCATGTGGATTTCCTCAACATGGCTGCTTGTTTCATCAAGTCAGCAAGAATAGCCTGTCATATCAGGATGTATATCAGGCTCACTCAGGATAATTTCCCTACTGATGAACCAAACAGTAACTGATTTTAGAGCTTAACTACATCTGCAAAATTCTGTTCACCAGAGGCAAGTCATATTCAGGGAAAGAGAAGTGTACAAAGTGAGAACACCAAGGGGCAAAAATCACTGGAGCTACCATTATAATTGTAGTAGTAAAATTCTCTTCTCATACAAGTTCTCAAAGTTTCATTGTGAATCAAAGTTCAATTTTACAAAGTACTACTTATTTTGCATCTATTGAGATGATTTAAGAAACCATTTGTTACTTTTGTTGAATTGCATTACATTCTTTCCTCTTGTTAATCTAACCTTGCATTTGTCAGATAAACTGAACTTGATTGTGATAATACTTTGTTTTTATTCATTGCTACTTTTGGTATGTTGATATCCTGCTTAGGACTCTTTTTTAATCTGTCTTTTCACGTGATGATAACAAAGAGAATTTTCAATACTTTAACTCCGTGTACACCCTGCCATTATCCTTAGCAAACTATTTCTTTGCATTTTAAGTCTCTTATAATTCTTAAAAACACTAGACATTTTCATAGTTTATGCATGAAACTGTCAGTGTTGAAGCAATTCTCCTACTTTGGCCAGGCTAGTAGCCGGGGGTTCTTTCTGTTTCCAAGAGCTAGCTTTAGTACCTGTGGTAGATCTGTTTGTCAGGCTCTTTTCAGAAATGAGTGGAAGATATAGAGGCGTTAAGGATGGTTCTAGAGAAGGATTTTCCAATCTTAGCCTTGTCAACATGTTGGATGGGATGATTCTTTGTGTACGGTGTTCCCTTGTACATTGTAGGATGCTTACCAGATCCTGCCCACTAGAGGCCAACGCACCTCATCATCATAGTACCCCTTCCCTCAGTGATAATAAAAAATGTCTCCAGACATTGTTTGAGTTAATAAATGTGCCCAGAGCCCAGGCACAGTGGCTCAGGCCTGTGATTTTAGCTCTTTGGGAGACCGAGGTGGGTGGATCACTTGAGGCCAGGAGTTCCTAGAAAGTTCCTCTGTCAAAAGACAAAATTACAACAATTTAAAATCTAATTGGCTGTTATTGGCCATTCTAGAATTGGTTGACATCTCATTCTATGAAATAGAATGAGTGCTCTTCAATAAGCTGAGCAGAGGGGGGTTAGCTTTATTGGCAGAAAAGGGCTAAAGAAAACAGAAACAGAACAAAAAGTGATTGGTTGTTCCAAAGTTACTTTCCTTAAAGAGGTAAAGCGCAGAGGACCCCCTTACCATCCTGGCTCAGGTAAACTGGGTCCCTTCTGGGGCCCAAGTAAACTGGCTGCTGTGAATCTCCATTTTTTAAAAAAAATGGTCCTGTTTCAAAGTTTAGTTTGACAATGCATCTCTCAGCATGAGTGACTTTATTCTGGCTTGGTCAGGACTGCTGAGGTCAAGTGCAGGAACTCAGTCCAAACAATGGCCTCCTGTAAACTTTGTTCAACACCTCCATACCAGCTGGCTGATACCCTGGAGCTTTCAAAGGGGTGCTTCTCTCATGGGAATGCTTCCTCACCTACATCCGTGTTATATTGTCAAATTCTGTCAGTCCAATACCTTGCATGTTAGATACTCTTTGGTGCAAGAATCCTTTCATGACTCTCCCTTCTTCTTCTCCAGCCTCTCCCCCATGGGTCATTTTGAAGAGCCCTGTGTTTTATCTATCTATCTATCTATCTATCTATCTATCTATCTATCTATCTATCTGTCTGTCTGTCTGTCTGTCTGTCTGTCTATCTATCTGTCTATCTGTCTATCTATATCTATCTATCTATCTATCTATCTATCTATCTATCTATCTATCTATCGCCCCACTTTCCTTGCTGACTTCTGTAGTAGGTGGATTCCTGGAGGTCTGGGACCTGCTTCCATTTCTTATTTCTTCTCTTTGTAGGTCTCTATATTCCTGGTGCTTATTACAGTATCTGGCCCATAATTCATTTATAGCAAAATTCCTTAAATTTTATTATAACATCAAGATGGGAAGTTGTAAAATTGTACCTCAGCTAGTACAAACAGAAAACAAAACAGAACTTCACCCAGCTAATGGTGGTGTCATTCCACATCAGCCCTTATTTTACATGGGAAGGTAGTTGCTAATTTAACAAGATTTCATGGCCAATAAAATATGATGCTTTTAGTGTTCAATGCACTTATCTTATAGTGATTATTATAAAAATGGTATTTTATTTTCTTTTTTTGGAGGGTGTTCTGGGCATTGTGAATCATGGAATCTCATGGTTTGTACTTGACTGGATTTTAATGGACACATAGAGAGGAACAACATACACTGGGCTTTGCAGAGGGCAGAGGGTGGGAGGAGGAATAGTATCAGAAAAAATAACTAATGAATACTTAGGCCTAATACCTGGGTGATGAAATAATCTGTACAACAAACCCCCATGACATGAATTTACCTTTGCAATAAGCCTGGTCACGCACCCCTCAACTTAAAGTAAAACTGAAAAAAAAAATCATTTGGTAGAAGGGAACACTGAAGCCATGTGAATTGGAAAGGCCACTCTTAATGGCTTATTGTTCTTCCTGCAGATTTTCACCGCTATACCTCCTTTCACTCTGGGAGTCTTCTAGAGGTCTTGCACTTGGGAGAGCATGCTCAGGTTTCCCCAACTCTAAAAATCACCCAGAATGCCAAAGACTTCAACATAAGGGTAAATAAGGTTGATCTCAGAATTGTCACCTCAAAAAGGCCCTGCCTTCCGCTGTTCAATACTGGTCATCTGCCTATGAGATATCTGAAGCTTGAAAGAGAACACTTGAAAATCACTGAGATCGTGACTCCCACCCCAGCACACACAGCAAGCCAAGTAGGTTATAGAGATTTCTTCTCAGGTGATGAGTTCACGCCACATGGGGTGTGTTCTCCAGTTCCAGTGTGTTGACTCCTTCCTGCTTCTCCCCATCAGCCCCTGAGGTCAATGTGGGCAGCAGCCCCTGTGGCCCAAGTTCAAGATCCGCTGTCGAAGACTTTTTTTAGGCAATCACACAGCCCTGCATGGAGGCCTGATGAGAGCTTGCCTAACTGTTGCTGGGTTTGTCATTTTAAAAACAGTGTTTCTTTAGCTAGTGAGTAAAACTGGCTATATAGGAACTCAGAGATCACATGAGTCCCTTTTTTTTTTTTTTAAATGAACCAGAGAATCAGCAAAGAGACCACAAAAGATATAGGTAATTCTCAGAAACATATGCAGACGCTGAGTTGGATGTTAAAGTTGTCACATAGTTTCAAACTGCAGAGGGGTCTGTCACATAGGGGTCTGTCACACAGATGCCTTTGACAGCTGAAAGAGCTGAAAGTGGCAGAGCGGTTGGGTGACCCTACCCAAAGGAAAGATAGATGTGTTCCTGGCCAGCGCAGGGGTGAGATGTGAGCACAGCTGCATGGCTGTGCTGCTGTCTTGGGTCTTTATCGGAGGGGATTCAGAAGTTTAGACAGAGGTCATTGCCCAGATCAGTTCCAGTGCTGCATGATGCTGGTGGTCATGACTTGCAAGGGTGGTTCCTGGGCCATCAGTGAGAATAACACAGGGAGTTCCCTCTCTAGGTCTCAGTGAGAGAACAGTCTCTGAGGCCCTGGCTTCTGAGCCGGATATTCTTGATGGGTACCCTTCACAGCTGCTTTCTTCTGGGAAGGCTTCCTAGTTATATTCAAGGCTGGGAACAAAGAGATTCTTATTGTTTCTATTGTCTCCCATATCTAAAGATACTTAAGTGACTAATTCTATTAGTCCTTGTTGACTGTGATTCTATTAATGGCAAAATATGACCCATTTTCACTGGATTATTTACGGAAATCCATTTTCTACAGAATTTGAATTCTAAGGCCATTTGAGGTGGGAAGTAAGTAAATAGAACTAAGAATGCCTGGAAACCTCAGGCACTTAGAATTTTTTTTTTTTTTTTTTTTTTTTTTTGTAGAGAGGTCAGGGATGGTGCAAAATAAATATTTAAAGTAGAGGAAATTCCATTATGTTATAATAACATTTTTCATAATTTTATGTTGTTTAATCACTACTGAGGACCAAACTATATGATTCCCCGAACAACTTGTAAACTTTTAAATAAATTTAAGCTTGGCTTTAACAGTTATGTCATTGCAGTGACAAAACTATTAATGAAACTAAAGTGGGGAAATTTAGGGCAGGTGTGGAAAACTGTGAGTAGATCAGGACTTAGAGAGTGGAAGATGGGGAAGTTTAGGAAGGCAGTTGAAAACTAAATTGTAAAGGCTTTGAGTGTGAGGTTAAGAAATTGGGACTTAATTGCTTAGGCATTGAAGGGTCAGTATAGAATTTAAATTAAAAAATGTTTATGATCAGACCATTTTGGGGAAATGAGCCAAATGTGTCTTTTAAGGTGAGTGGTAGAAGGAAAACTACTGGCAGAGATTCAAGGGGAGAGTTTAGGGAGAATTAAACCCGGGAATGGGTGGGAATGTGTTTGGAGAGGAGGGAGCATGTTTTGAGAGGAGCGTCTTTGTTCATCAAGATTGTGGCATATCTATGATGTAAGAGGCTCTCTGAGAGCACAGTGGATATAGATGTTAATACGCCAGGCCTTGCCTCTCTTGCCCTCCGGGAGCTTACCTAAGGTCAGAGTTGATGGTCAAAAATTGTGTACATATTGCTTATTTACCAATGTGATGAGTCCTGGGGTCTGTGGGTAGAGCTTATATAATAAAAGAACGTAAGTTTAGTAAGTTCAGGAGAATCTTCTCCAAGGAAGTGATACTGAAGTTCTTGAAAGATGAGTAGGGGGTGGCCATACAGGACAGTGAGGTGTGGGGAAGGATTCAGAGAAGGAGCATTCACAGCCAGGATCAAGCAGAGGCATAGGAACTGAGTTGCTGTGGCTATGGGAACTGTTTTAGTGGGGATGGGAATGCCTGAACTTGACTTTCCTTTGCCAGACTCTGATGAGGGCTTCAGGACACTGGGCACCCCTGATCCTGGCCAGTAAATATGGTAACGTCCTACTGTGATCTGAATGTTTGTGCTCCCAGACCCTGGCATTTTATATGCTGAAACCTAAAACCATAAAGTGATGGTATTAAGAGATGGGGCCTCTGGGAGATGATCAGGTTTTGAAGGCAAACCTCTCACAAATGGGATGAGTGCCCTTATAGAAGGGACTCCAGAGAGCTTATTGCCCCCCGCACCATGTGAGATACAGCAAAAAGACACCATCTATGAGGAGCGGGCCCTTGCCGAACACCGAATCTGCCAGTTCCTTCATCTTGGACTTCTCAGCCTCCAGAACTATAAGAAATTAATTCTCATTGTTTATAAACCATGCAGTTTATAGTATTTTGTTACAGTAGATCAAAAAAACTAAGACACTTTCACTTTCCCTATCCTTCTGGAGCTACTAATCAAAACACACCTCTACACATTTCTAGCATCCCCTATGAGGTGGACAGCCACCCCAGTCAAGATGACTACAGCATAGAGAGGAGGTGGGGGCTAGAAAAGGGGGCAAAGAAGTGAGAGAGGACTTTATCACTAACACCTGGGTGGAGGGACTTCTTCTCAATGAAAGTTGGTGATAGGAGAGTCACATGATGAGATTTGCTTCTGAAAAAGATAGGACTGCTCTGTAGAGAAAAACATACAATCTGGCAAGAGTAGGGGTTGCTGTTGGGTTGAGGGGAGTGAAAGGTGGTAGGAATAAGGATTGTGAGCTCCAGAGAACCAGGATATGACAACTGATTGGAGTACTTGTTTATAAGTGTGCTGATTTGCTGTCCTAAGTACAAGTGAGTTCTTATTACACCCTTAATTGTCATTTAGAAGAATTTATTCTCCTCACTCCCAAAAAAGCATAGAAACATGGCACCAATTC
>NW_026652278.1:88617798-88635670 GCF_009828535.3 Hylobates moloch
ATTTAGTTACTAGGAAATAATATTCACTTTCTAAAATGTAACTTAAATGCAGTTTTTAAAGCAATTCAAAATGTGTTACTTTAAGTTTATTGAATGAAGTTAACAAATGGGTATTTCATGAAAATGAGAGCTCCAGGGACTTTTAGAAAATTGTAAAATTTCTGTTTTCTTTCTTTGTTAACGCAGGTAATGTTGACCATTATTTAACACACATGAGTCAATTAACTCAGTATTTCACCTACTTAAAAACAAGAATTGCATCAGAAATCTGAAAACCAAAGGAAGAAAGATAATATAACTAACCGTGAACAAGTAATTCTTCACACCGTTATTTTATGTCTGTAGGCTTCAGGAAGAAATCATGAATTTTTCTTCTAAAGTAAGTATTCTGTTGACACAAACTATTGGTAAGATTTTCAACATAAGATGACGCTAGGACTGGCCTCCTAGCATGAGTTGTGAATAAAGATCTGGTCTGACTTTTTAATGATGGCCATTCTGAGGATGTGGAGAAATAGGAACACTTTTACACTGCTGGTGGGAGTGTAAACTAGTTCAACCATTGTGGAAGTCAGTG
This sequence comes from Hylobates moloch, assembly GCF_009828535.3. Classification (NCBI taxonomy): domain Eukaryota; kingdom Metazoa; phylum Chordata; class Mammalia; order Primates; family Hylobatidae; genus Hylobates; species Hylobates moloch. Next base: position 88,618,376 of record NW_026652278.1, read on the forward strand.
TGGCGATTCCTCAGGGATCTAGAACTAGAAATACCATTTGACCCAGCCATCCCATTACTGGGTATATACCCAAAGGACTATAAATCATGCTGCTATGAAGACACATGTGCACGTATGTTTATTGCGGCACTATTCACAATAGCAAAGAGTTGGAACCAACCCAAATGTCCAACAACGATAGACTGGATTAAGAAAATGTGGCACATGTACACCATGGAATACTATGCAGCCATAAAAAATGATGAGTTCATGTCCTTTGTAGGGACATGGATGAAACTGGAAAACATCATTCTCAGTAAACTATGGTAAGGACAAAAAACCAAACACTGCATGTTCTCACTCATAGGTGGGAATTGAACAATGAGAACTCATGGACACAGGAAGGGGAACATCACACTCCAGGGACTGTTGTGGGGCGGGGGGAGGGGGGAGGGACAGCATTAGGAGATATACCTAATGCTAAATGACGAGTTAATGGGTGCAGCACACCAACATGGCACATGGATACATATGTAACAAACCTACATATTGTGCACATGTACCCTAAAACTTAAAGTATAATAATTAAAAAAAAGAGAAGAATCTAATTTCTCTACATCTTCACCAACACTGGTTATTATTTGTCCTTTTTTATTGTAGGTACACTATTGGGTGTTAAATGATGTCTCCTTGTGGTTTTGATTTTGTATTTTCTTGATGGCTGGTGATGTTAGGTTTTCCTTCATGCACTTATTCGACACTTACATCTTCTTTACAAAAAAACCTATTTAAATGTTTTGCCTATTTTTATGTTTTTTTTGTTTTTACTGTTGAGTTGTAAAAGTTCTTTGTGTTTTTTAGATACAGATTTCTAATCAAATATATAATTTGCAAACATTTTCTCCACTTTTCTGGTTGTCCTTTTCTTTTTTCTTTTTCTTTTTTTTTTTTTTTGTTTTTTGAAATGGAGTCTCTCTCTGTTGCCCAGGCTGGAGTTCAGTGACTTGATCTCAGATCACCATTCTCCTGCCTCAGCCTCCCAAGTAGCTGGGACTACAGGCGCCCGCCACCACACCCAGCTAATTTTTTGTGTTTTTAGTAGAGACGGGGCTTCACCGTGTTAGCTAGGATGGTCTCAATCTCTTGACCTCGTGATCTGCCCACCTCGGCCTCCCAAAGTGCTGGGATTACAGGTGTGAGCCACTGCGCCTGGCCCTGTCCTTTTATTTTCTTTGTTATGTCCTTTGAGGGACGAATGTTCTAATTTTGATGAAGCTTGGTTTGTTTTCTTTTATCACTGTGCTTTTGGTGCCATATCTAAGAAACTCTTGCCAAACCCAAGGCCATAAAGATTTATTGCTATTTTTTATCCTAAGAGTTTTATAGTTTTGCAACTCAGAAATATAAAATCAAATACTGCATATTCTCACTTAAAAATGGGAAATAAATAATGTGTACACATGAACATAGAGTGTAGAATGATAAGACACTGGAGACCCAGAAGGACGAGAGGGTGGGAAGGGGGAGGATGATGAGAAATTGGTGAGTGTACATTGTTCCAGTGATAAACACACTAAAAGCCCAGACTTCACTCCTACCCAGTATATCCATATAACAAAATTGCACTGGTACTCTTTAAATATGTACAATTAAAAAAATGGGTTTATGGTTTTGGTTCTATGATTAATGTTACAATGTTTTATTGTGGTAAAAGCATATGTAATAAGCTTTGCCATTTTAACCATTTTAAACATAAAATTCAGAGGCATTAATTACATTCAGAATGTTGTGCAATCATCACAATGATGTATTTCCGAAAATTTTTTATCACCCCAAACTGAAACTCTGTAGTCATTAAGCAATAACTCTCCATTCTCCCTTTCCTCCCAAGCCCCTGAGAGGAATAAATTTTTATGGCATTTTAATTAATTTAAATGTAAACAACTAAATGCAGCTGGTGGCCATCATATTGGACCTCACAGTTTTACCACCACCAATGTCAACCCCTGGACAGATATAATCATTTCTAAGCTGCCTTGCATTTATTATTATTCTATTTCTGGTAATCTATGATCTATTCTCCCATAAAAGCTGAACTATTCCTGTAAGAACGTATCTTATACCATTTCATTCCCAACTCTGAATCCTCCACTGGTTACCTATCACAATTAACAAAGAAATCCAAGCTCTTTACTATGGTCTGTGTTTATCTGCTCCTCGGACTGTGTGTATTCTCCTTTCCTCCTCCCAATGCCTGCAGCCTGACTGGTCTTTGTAGTGATCTTTGAGCTCATCAAATGCTGTCTGTATTCAGACTCTGCACAGTGTCACTTCTTTCTGCCCTCTAGACATTCACTTAACTCACTCCATCATACCATTCTGACCTGCTCAAGTGTCACCTCCTCAAAAAGATTGTTCCAGAGCTCCCTATCTAAAGTAGCAGTCCCTGTCTCCCTGAATGTGATTACTCTACCTTATGTTTCTTTGTATTATTATGCTTTTTTATTTAGACAAGGTCTCACTGTGTCACCAAGGCTGGAGTGCAGTGGCACAATCATGGATCACTGCAGCCTCAAACTCTGGGGCTCAAGCAGTCCTCCTGCCTCAGCCTCTCAAGTAGCTGGGACCACAGGTGAACACCACCACACTTGGCTAATATATTTCTTCATAGCACTTATTACACCCATCATTTTAGTGTGGAACTGTTTATGAATACATGTTCTATCTCTGTCACTATACTGCAAGCTCCATAAAGACAGACCTTCTCTCTCCAGTTCCCATAATAGTACCCAGCATAAAATAGGCTATAAGTAAACATTTATTGGTACATAAAAGAAGAATCTTATTCATTTTAAGGCTATAATCTATGTTAGACTCAAAGAGATAGACTAATCTGTGTTAATCTATGTTAGACTCAAAGATTATTCTCCTGAATAAATGGAAGTGTTTCTTTATTGAAGCGTGCCTTTTAAAAAAGTATTGCATATGGTGGATAATCTTTTGGATGTGCTGTTGGATTCATTTTGCCAGTCTTTTATTGAGGGTTTTCACATCGATGTTCATAAGGGATATTGGCCTGAAGTTTCCTTTTTTTGTTGTGTCTCTGGCAGGCTTTGGTATGGATGATGTTGGCCTCATAAAATGAGTTTGAGAGGAGTCCTTCCTTTTCTATTGTTTGGAATAGTTTCAAAAGGAATGGGTACCAGCTCCTCTTTATACCTCTAGTAGAATTCGGCTAAGAATCCATCTGGTCCTGGGCTTTTTTTTGGTTGGTAGGCTATTAAATACCGGCTCTATTTCAGAACTTGTTGTGGGTCTATTCAGGGATTCAACTTCTTCCTGGTTTCATGGCGGGAGGGTGTGTGTGTCCAGGAATTTATCCATTTCTTCTATATGTTCTAGTTTATTTACATTGAGGTATTTATAGTATTCTCTGATGGTAGTTTTTATTTCTGTGGGATTAGTGATGATATCCCCTTTATCATTTTTTATTGCTTCCATTTGATTCTTCTTTCTTTTCTTCATTTGTCTAGCTAGTGGTCCATCTCTTTTGTTAATCTTTTCAAAAAAAACAGCTCCTGGATTCATTGAATTTTTGAAGTGTTTTTCGTGTCTCTATCTCCTTCAGTTCTACTCTGTTCTTTGTTGTTTCTTGTCTTCTTCTAGCTTTTGAACTTGGTTGCTCTTGCTTCTCTAGTTCTTTTAACTGTGATGTTAGGGGGTCGATTTTAGATCTTTCCAGCTTTCTGTTGTGGGAATTTAGTGCTGTAAGTTTCCCTCTTAACATTGCTTTAGCTGTGTCCCAGAGATTCTGGTACATTGTCTCTTTGTTCTCATTGGTTTCAAAAAACTTCATTATTTCTGCCTTAATTTCATTATTTACCCAGTAGTAATTCAGGAGCAGGTTGTTCAATTTCCATGTAATTTTGTGGTTTTGAGTGAGTTTCTTAATCCTAAGTTCTAATTTGTACATATACAAATTAGAGTACACCATGGAATACTATGCAGCCATAAAAAAGAATGAATTAATGTCCTTTGCAGGGACATGGATGAAACTGGAAGCCATCATTCTCAGCAGACTAACACAGGAACAGAAAACCAAACACTGCATGTTCTCCCTCATAAATGGAAGTTGAACAATGAGAACACATGGACACAGGGAGGGAAACATCACACTCGGTGGCTTGTCAGGGGTTGGAGGGGAAGGGAAGGGAGAGGATTGTGACAAATACCTAATGCATGTGGGGCTTAAAAGCCAGATGATGGGTTGATAGGTACAGCAAATCATCATGGCCCATGTATACCTATGTAACAAACCTGCACGTTCTGCGCATGTATCCCAGAACTTAAAGTAAAATTTTAAAAAAGGATATAAATATCATGTACATTAAAAAGATACAAAATGCTTATGAACAGAAAGATTCTATATTGTAAATAAGTCATTTCTATTTACTAAATTATGGTTGAATACAATCCTGCTCAAGATCCCATCAGGTAATTTGAAAATTGACAAGCTAATTTTCAATGTGTTTGAAAATTTAAAAGACCAAGAAGAACCAAGAAAGTTCTGAAGAAGAACAGAGCTCAAGAATGTATGTCATCAGATGTTTCAATCTTTATTACGGTTACAATAAGATGGTATTAGCAGAAGGACATACAAATAAAGAAACCAGAAACAAACTCATATTTATACCATCACCTGATTTATGACAAAGATGAAACTGCAGGGTAGTGAGGAAACAATAATCTTTTCAATAAATGTTAGTAGATCACTTGGATATCATTATGGGGGAATAAAAGAATTTGACCCCTATCTTACATCATAAACAAAGGTCAGTCGTGGGTGGGTTATAAAGCTAAATGTGAAAGGTTAAAAATTAAAAAAAAAAAAAAAAAGCTTCTATAATGGCCATGAGCCGTGGCTCATGCCTGTAATCCCAGCACTTTGGGAGGCCGAGGTGGGTGGATCATGAGGTCAGGAGATTGAGACCATCCTGGCTAACAAGGTGAAACACCTACTCTACTAAAAATACAAAAAAATTAGCCAGGCATGGTGGCGGGCACCTGTAGTCCCAGCTACTCGGGAGGCTGAGGCAGGAGAATTGCTTGAACTCAGGATGAGGAGGTTGCAGTGAGCCGAGATTGTGCTACTGCACCCTAGCCTGGGTGACAAAGTGAGACTCCATCTCAAAAAAAAACAAAAACAAACAACAAAAAAAAACAACCAAGCTTCTATAACATAAGAGAGTATCTTTATGACACTGGGGTTCACAAAAATTTCTTGAGCAAGACTAAATAAGCATTAACTGTACAGAAAAGGTCTGATAAATCAGACTACATTAAAATTAAGAACTATGTATTGAGAAAGTCACGATTAAGAGAAAGAAAAGGCAAGTTAAAGTGGGAGAAGATATCTGCAATGTTTATGTCCAATAAAAAACTTATATCCAGAATATATAAAAAACTTCTACAAATCAGTTACAGAATATATTCAAAGAGCCAGTTAAGCATCAGAAAATGTCTTCATCAAAGGCACGCAACTTACAATGACAATGGGATACCATGACACACAGACCAGTCTGGTCAAAATAAAAAATACAGATAATGCCAAGTGACAGCAAGGATATGGAGCAACTAGAACTGGTGAAGGTAAAATAGCACAACCACTTTGAAAAATTCTTAGGCAGCATTTAATGAAGTTAATATATACATATTTACATATGTACATATATTTACATATATACATATCCAGCAATGTCATACTTGTTATATACCCAACAGAAATGCATACAAGTGTGTACCAAAAGACATATAAGAATGTTCATAGCATCATTATTTGTCATAGTCAATAGCTGGAAGCAACCCAGTTGTGCATCAGTGGTAGAATGGATGACTAAGTTGTAGTGTATTCTTACAATAAAATACTATAGAGTAATGAAAATAAATCAACTGTGGCTATATGCAACAACATGGATAAGTCTTACCAACAATGTTAGACAAATGTAGCTAAACCAAAAAATACACATATTCTATGAATCCATATATGCAAGGTTCACAATAGGTGATAGTGGCTACTCTTTTGGGAAGGAGTAAGGAAAGGACTAAGAGAGTACTACAGAGGGGGCTCTGGGTGTTTGTAATTTCTGTTTCCCAATGCAGATGTGGTTTACATGAGCATGTTTACTTTGTGGAAATTCACTGAGCTGTAACTAAATATACGGAATTATTTATGAATGAAATGATATATAATTCAATGGGAACCTGGGAGGATACGGAGGAGGTGGGGGAGCTGAAGAAACATGAGTGGCCAAATGCTTACAATTGTTATTGTTGGATTATGGATACCTGGGGGGTTGTTGTACTATTCTTTCCATTTGTGTATGTTTGAAATTTTCCATTATAAAAAGGACAAAAAAAAAAGAGAGAAAACTAAAAAAGAAAATATAAAGTGTTGCACTTGTTAGTAAAACCAATCTTAAGGCCAGTTACTAAAAAGTAAACTCCTATAATTTCGAGTAGCTATTTGCTAATACATTGATTTGCTGCATTCTTGGGGTTAGTTTAGCCTGTCCATTCCTTTTTTAACTTGCTCTCTTCCTTCGCTTTTAATAAAGTCCTGCCTAACTTCCAGGCTCTATTTTCCACCTCTCCCCTAAGATTTAGGATTGTTCTGTTTTAAGTCAGTGGCCATATCTCTCCCTGTTCTCCTAGCGTAACTCTTACCTTACCCAGCAGCAGGCCCTCTGTTTAGCGCAGCCCATAATATTGCTTTTATGATTAATCTTCCGTTATCTACAAATTTAACTGTGGAGAAACAGGAGAAAGTGTGTGCCCAGGAGCTGGATTCAGGGACCCACGGTTACCCACTTCTACTTATGATTCCATCATTATTATTGTTTTAGGAAAATAAACAGATCTTGATTCTTTCATAAGAGTCGATTCTTCAACAAGCAAATGGGAAAATCGGCAGGCCCAGATATGTGTGTATAGCAGCTACTGGTTGGAAATTTGAACACAAAAATCTTTATCTACCCCGCCTGTGAGCAACAAATCTGGAATGAGTATGAAAAAGAATAAAACTAAATACCACATGTTCTCACTTATAAGTGGGAACTAAACATTGAGTATGCATGAACATATAGATGGGAACAATAGACACTGGGGAACGTGAGAAGGGAGGGAGAGAGAAAAGGGTTGAAAAACTACCAATTGTGTGCTATGCTCACTACCTGGATGATGGATTTGTTTGTACTCCAGCCTTAACATTACACAATATATCTTTGTAACAAACTTGCACTTTACCCCCAAATTTAAAATAAAAGTTGAAAAAAATATAAAAGAATAAAAGATGGTTGGCTGTGTCATACAAAGATACTGTGGCTTATCTTAAAAATAGGCTGTGACCCCCCAGGACAAAAATCAGGCTTCTCCGTGCAGGTATAGGTGACATGATTAGACAACTCTCCCAGAGTTCTGCCTTAGTGGTTGTCATATACTTTGTTATAGACATCCTTGAAAAAACAAGACAAGATAGGAAAACTGAAGCTTTGAAATCCTTCCTATATTTTCTAAACATCTCTCATTGGATTGCTTGCATTCCTCCAACTGATAGATTCCAGAAATTCATATAGTTGCAAATAAGAACATGAGTAGTAAATATCCCCCCAAATTATTTCAGAACTCAGCCATTATAAATTGATTTTATATTCATATAGTTATCTTTTTATTGATCTGTAATACAAATTTAGCAAAAAATTAAAGATGAATCGTAAATGAACACTTGAAAAAAGGTTCAATGTTGGCATTTTATAAAAATAGGTTAGTAATTTCTTATTCTTTTCTCAAAAAAACTGGATAAATAGGAATTTTAATCTTCATAAAAATGTAAATTACAATGCAGATCAAGTGTTTGGTTGTTTGGTTTGTTGAAAGCTTGACTTTGTTTGCTTCATTTAGACAGACTATAAGATGAAAAACGTTAGCCCTAGAAACAAAATTAGGCATTAGAATCACAGAGAATGGAATTTTGAAATGCCCCTGTGAGTTTATAGATGTTTCTAAAGTTCCATGTTTAATATTTTGAACAAAATAGGTGGCTATGCTCAGGATCTAGGAAGTTAACAGTAGCCTCTTTCTTTTTCAGATACTGTGTTGACCAGTGGTCATGCCACTGCCTATTTATTTGTTGAAAATATTGTTTACACAGTAAGTTTATCCCTGTTTACTGAGTCATTCTTAAGTAGCTTATGTGTGGCTTGTACTTCTCTAAACCCTTTATATAAGACCTTCCTTGTTATTATTCCTTATTTTAAATCTTCAAAACGTATTTGATAGATCCTTTAAAGGCCTGAATGGTTATGAAGTGCTTACATTATTGTTTTTGAAGGTTATACAAAGTCAAAGTTTCTTGACAGGTGATTAGCAGATTTCCCCATTCTTCAAATGACCATTTCACATCTACCTGCAAAGGAGAACAACACTCACAAAGGTGATGTCTCCCAAATCATCCAAGCTAACAGAAAGTCTTCCTCTACTATTTATGAGAAGGTCCATCACAGATTGAGATCTCTTCTGGAAGTGAATCTGCCTGTATGTTCCCTTAAAACAACCCCTAGAGAGTTAGCTGCTGAGATGGCTATATTTTCAAACTTGAGCTGCCTTGGAGAAAGCAGATCTGTAGTGGAGACATGGGATTTCTCATGGAAAGTGAAAATTACTCACTCAGAATAATGTTTTTTCAAACTCTTCTGTCTTTCCACAGTATGTTCTTGTTACTGATTGTCAGAAAGCTGGTTTTGAGACTACAGCTTGGACTAAAGTAAGTTTTGTCTAGAATTGTTTCTCTATTCAGTATAGACATTTTCATGCTATGATTTATTTCTAAGCCTAGGGGAAACAATAAACAACATCTGGCTATCTTATTTCAAATTTGGTATGTAAAAATTGTGGATTGATTTTTATTGGAGCAAATTTGCAATCCACATTCTCTTGGTGATTTATTTGCTTGGCACCTAATACACCTGTAAGCTAACAACAGTCATCTCATTTTAAATATAAAGCCTCATTGTAAAAACAAAAACCATGTACATACACAAATATATAGAAAATAAAGACTAAAAAAATGTAATTTCCATAATTTTATCATCAAGAGAAGCCACTACTAATGCTTTGCTGGGGATCCTTCCAGACATTGTTCTATGTCTGTGTGTGTGTGTATTTTTAAATAAGATGATGCATTACAGAACACAAGGCTTTGTTATTAAAAAAAATAGAAACAATTTCTATGCCTTAAAATATAATTCAACAAAATTATTGTTTATGATTAAAGATTAAGTTTTATAGATGTTCCATCATTTATTTCGGCAGTCTCTTATTTTAGACATTTTCATTATTTCCAGCATTTAAAGATTATATGTAAATCTTTGTCTCTCATGAAGTGTCATGACCTGCCTGATGTTTAAATGCTCTGCTAAAAAAAAAAAATGAGTATGAGGTGGTAAGTCAATGTGGAATAGGTAATCTAAGATAGCAGTCCCCAACTTTTTTGGCACCAGAGAGTGGTTTCATGGAAGACAGTTATTCCATGGACAAGGGGACTTCCATGAGTCTCCTAGGAGCTGGTTTCAGGATGATTCAAGAACATTACATTTATTATGCACTTTATTTCTCTTATATATTACATTGTAATATATAAGAAAATAATTATACAACTCACTATAATACAGAATCAGTGGGAGTCCTGAGCTTGTTTTCCTGCAACTAGATAGCCCCATCTGGGGGTGATGGGAGATAGTGAGAGATCATCAGGCATTGAATTTTCAGAAGGAACACACAACCTAGGTCCTTTGCATGCGCAGTTCTCAATAGGGTTCATGCTCCTATGAGAATCTAATGCCATTGCTGATCTGACAGGAGGCAGAGCTTCATGTGGGAATGCCAGTGATAGGGAATGGCTGTAAATACAGAGGTAGCTTTGCTTCCTCACCTGTTGCGAATGTCCTGCTGTGTAGCCTGGTTCCTAACAGGCCATGGTCTCGTACCAGTCCATGGCCTGTGTTGTGGGTTGGGGCCCACTGCCCTAAGAGACAGTGGCAATTAATCCAGGTTAAATGTGATGATGTCTTAATTAGCCTGGGATGTTAGAGGAGAAGGCAGTGAGAAGTGGTCAGAGCCTGCATTTATTTTACCTTTTTAAAAGCTAACAGAACTTGCATATGGATTAGATTGTGAGTTGTGGAAGGAAGAAGAAGTCAAGGATCATCATATTAAGAGGACAAAGGAGGAAAAATGAACAACTCAGTAGATGCATAAAGAAACATTGTTAAGAGGCAATATCCATTTCAGATTTTTTTTAAAAAAAGTCTTTGCAAATTGAACAGAACAATTGAAGTCCCAAAATGATCAATAAAAACATCTTATTGATTTTGTCCATTCAGCCACTCTTTTACCAGATTAATGAATCCTTGTTGTATACAGCCTTAGGTTGGAGCAAACACTTGCCATGAACTGAGAGGGGCCCGCTGTCACTATGGGATAAATCTGAGAGAAAGGCCAGCCATGACAGCAAAAGCATGTTCATCTTCAGAGTACTTTGGGGACACTCATTACTTGAAGTCATTGTTTAAAATTCTGAGGCAAGGGAATTAGGAAGATTGACCTCCCCAGTAAGCTGTGAGTCATGAGAATCCTTCCATAAGAAGAGATAGCTAGGATGCAGGGATTCTGTAGAAGGTGGAGTTTGGGTGAATCTGCCGTGCCAGCTGAGAAGCCCTGTCTGAGTGACTGTTTTCCTCTGCAGTTCAGTCATCTGGCTGTCTTAGAAAAAACTTTGAGATATGCTTTCATCATAACCCTGTTCACCCTTGCTTGAGGCCCATTGGTGGATTAGTGTTTTTCTAAAAAAGAACAATTATCTGAGGCTTGGTATAGGTTTTTGTGCACCTTAGCTCTTTTCTTGTGGCGTTTTGTCACTTTCACTTCTGCATCTTCCTTCCTAAATGTGCGACTTCTCCTTAACCTTCATGATGGTCACTGTCCTGGCAGCACTTACTTCTGCCCATTCATTCCTTCTAAACATTTTTTCTCTTTTGCTCCTGAAGCATAATTCTTTTCTAGCTTTCCTTACTGCTGTTTGATTAGTTTATTCTCCTCCATCGCTCATCTCTTAAATTGGGCTGAAGAATTTTCAATTTTTTTGTATTTTAAAATATCTTTTACTTTCTCCCTAGTTTACATCATATATACCAAGGCTTCAAAAACAACTTCCAAATGTGTATCAGTAGCACAACACTATATATAGTTGCCTACAACTCAATTTACTTTGAAAGTGGAGATAGATCTTTTTTATCTTTTGTATATCTTTAAATACCTAATAGAATACTTGGCACACAAATATTAGGTAGAAGAAAATTATGCATCAATTAAATTTTTAAAATAATTTCTATATCAATTTCAGGATTGTATTTTAATGAAATATTTTCTAGTGATTCACTGGACAAAACGAATGCTGTAGATATTTTTCCTCCAGATGTGTATTTGTACTTATGTCCTAATGACCAATAGACCATCCTCAAAATTGATCCATTTTTAACTCAAGCCTCTAAGAGACAGAAGTGCATGTTAGGGACTTAGATGACATTTTACGCAGTAATTGTTTTCTTTATTCTTGTGGGACATACTGATTTTGAGCATAAGTCTGTGGAGTAGAAATAAGAAAATATTTGGAAAATCTTTTTTTTTTGGAGTTGGAGGTGGTTTTTTCTGTTTTTTTTTTTTTTTTTTTTGAGACAGCGTCTTGCTCTGTCACCCAGGCTGGAGTGCAGTGGCATGATCTCGGCTCACTGCAACCTCCACCTCCCAGCTTCAAGTGATTCTCCTGCCTCAGCCTCCCTAGTAGCTGAGATTACAGTTTCCTGCCACCATGCCTGGGTAATTTTGGTATTTTTAGTAGAGACGGGGTTTCACTATCTTGGCCAGGCTGGTCTCAAACTCCTGACCTCGTGATCCACCCACCTCAGCCTTCCAAAGTGCTGAGATTACAGGCCTGAGCCATCGCGCCTGGCCTGTTGGAGCCTTTTATTACTAAAAGTGAATATTCCATAGCGGTAAAGAAAGACCTATGTTTTTAGCATTTAAAAACAGAGCTGCATTTAAATTCTGTGGAAACGGAAGATATTGAAGATATTGGTTAAAAATGACATGGTAGATGTTATGAAATTTGTTTTAAAGCATTACTCCCAGGTTAAGTTATGTCTGCCAAATTACAACCTAAAACACATTTTTACAAATCAGCAAAACTCTGAATTGAGAGTCTGTGATGATAAAAGGGTGCTCACATTCTGTGATGGGCCATAAGTGCTCTGTCAAGCTATGGATGAGGAAATGAACCTTACATTGCCTTAGAAACGTGCTGTGTCTCTTCCTGAGTGGACTTAGTGAAGCCAAAGATGGTCTCTGAGATTTACTTTGTTTAATAAAAGCGTGTTTTAATACATGTTGTTCATTGCTTTACTCAGTTTTAGATTGATCTGTGTTTTTCCTCAACACGTATTTGATGTTTCTTTAGGGCAAAGTTCTGCCCCACAAAAATGATCTGATTGAAATTGCATTATATTCCAAGTGGGGTAGAAATTAAGTTGCTTCTTAGATCTGAGCCATTTGATCCCTGCCTTCACCCCTATTAACTTACAGTATATAAATATCATTAGTGGACTCTGTGAGGTGGTTCAGACCAATGTTGGAGAGAATATGCTACAGTTCCTGCCTCTGCATTTAAGAGTATAAGTGTTTCACAGGGATGGCCAAAGTGTCCTACTCTGGGAAAAGAAGAAAAAACAGGCCAAAGAAGGTTTTCTTTTGTCTGATACATTTTAAAAATTCCAACATAATATATTTAACAGATTTGTTGTATGGAATTGTTTTTGTGTATGTGTGTGGTTTGCTTGATTTTGAGATTCCATAGTCTTTTAAAAAGATGGAGCTGTGTGACCTTCAAAGCCTTTTTCTCATTTTTATTAGTAGGTGTTGTCAGCTTGAGTACCTTATGCGCAGAGCCTATCTTGCATACCACTTACTAATCTCTTTGGTTATGAGACATTTAATTTGTCTTTAGGGGTGGAATTTTCTTGATGCCTATGAAAAATAAGCTAAAAGACAATGGCAACAACAAATGGAAACTTTCACCTCTCTCTCTCTCTCTCTCACACACACACACACATACACATACACACACACACGAATTAGTCATCTTTTTTCTTCCACCTGTTTCACACAGGTATTCTGGGACACTGTGTTTACAGAGTGTAATGCTCTCTCATTCGTGGCTTGAAGCTTCCCTTGCATCCCCCTACTCTGTAGTGGCCTATTTGATGACACTGGTGACTGTATGGGGCCGCAGGTTGGATCTCACCTTTGTGTGAAGCACAGTGATTTTGTTCGTGTGTTTAGTTTTTTGTATCAATATGAGGACTGAAGGATTTTAGAACTCCTTATAGAAAATATTCTTCAAAGAATATCCAGGGCTGAAAGCATAAAAAGTTAGCACATAGTGTTAAGTGGCTGGTAATATTAGATAGACCCGAGTTTGAGACTATTTTCTTAAAACATATTGGACATATCAATAAAATACAGTTTTAGCATAAGTCCAGAGAAGTTTATTACTGACAAGCATGGCTGCATGCGTGCATTGGTTCCTAGCCTGAATGCTGGAGCTCTGTAGACCCAGGACAGCTTAAGATGGCCTGCCAGTGTGCCCTGGCAATTCTGTATTAGAGGAGCTGTTCTTTCTGCTCCTTGTGATGTGACATGCCACAGCACATGTAACTCCCTGAGCCTGGGTATGTCTGATAAATTGAGGATATAGGGCTTAATTTATTTAGAGTTTTGCCAGGTAACACATAAATGTGTCTGGTATACTTCCCTGAAAATATACTATGGTTATGTCGAGAATTACAATAGCGAGGGACTGGGTACTTCCTGCAGATCACGGAAATCATGGAAGCCTCCCAGGGGAGTCATCATCTCGGCAGCGATCTGAGTGAGGAACAGATCTGGTGCTTCCCATGCCAGGGGAGGCCAGGCTGAGCCAAGGACACAGAATATGGTATGTTCTGAGGACAGGGCCACAGCCAACCAGGCAGGCAGGAAAGAGCAGGTGGTAGGGAGAGTGGCAGAAAGGAGAGAAGAGGGGTGCACAGCACCTGGACCATGGGGGTCTTTGTAAAAGACAGAGCAAGAAACTTGACTTTTCCTGGAGATGGGATGGAGAGCCTATGAAGAGCTTCAGCAGGAAAATGACATCCTCTGATGTTCACTTTAAAAGCTGACTCTGACACTCTGTGGGAAATAGATGGTACAGGGAAAGGAGTGGAGGCAGGGAGGCCAAGTGGCTCTTGAAGACTTGCATTTGGGAGTCAGGTGGACATGAGGAACATGGCTGTGTTTAGGATGATAGCACCTGTGGAGGGACTGGAGTAGAAGATGTCAACTGAAGAATCACGAGATTCAAAATTTGGGAAGAACTTTATTTCTCATGAAGGGTTACAGACTGAGGGCTGGCCATCCTGCTGGCTGGGAGGCATAGCTGAGAGGAAGCACTTGGAGGGAATGGAAGGCAAGACAGAAATTCATGCTGAGTGGGTGGCCAACTATACATATTTAATGAGCTATAGGAGGAGTTACAAATATTTATGAGAGGAGAAACCTGTTCAGGAACAATTCTTAATGCCTCTTCATGGATTGCATGTTTTAAAAAATGGCAGCATTAGTGTGATCTGAGGTGGAGTTTTCAGCCTTCTGACATCAAAAGGTAAAGCGAAGGATACCAAAACCCTCACTGCATCCTTTGAGAGTCAGCCAAAACACATCCAGAGATGGTGGCCACTGTTTAGAAAGAAATGCATTGTGTGACGGGTGAGCTGTCACTTGGAAGAAGTGAAGAGAAAGGGGAGTCTCGTAGCAGCCTCAGATGGTTGGCTAAAAATGATGAAGAAACGAGTCATCTATTTATTGTTTTCCAGAGCTAGTCTCTGCTTACTCCTTACAAAGGAGTTTTGGCTAAAGGTTGATAAGGAAGGGGCATACTGAGGCACGCTTGACCTCCCATCTGTCATGGCCAATAACTCAGTTTTTAAGGTTTCTCTGGAATCCTCTTGGCCAAGAGGGGTCTTTCCAGTTGACTAAGGGGCTTAAGATTTTATTTGTATTTCTCAAAGGTTAAGGAAAGAGAAGAATCAAAGGCATCTGCTAGAGTTTTGTCTAAGCGAGAAGCCAGGGAGGTAGTAGAGCTGTTGGCCAAGATGGAAATCACTTAGGAAGGGGCTTGTGGGGAAAGCACACCTCCATTCTAGCCATATCAGTTGCTAATGTAGGTGATACCAAAAAACAGCAGAGCGCCCATGAGTGTCTTCATGTTTGGATCATGATGGGATAAAATACTATGTGTTTGGTACAAGAGAAGCTAGGGAGTGGTATAATTAGTGCTGAAAGGGGGACTATGGGGTGGCTTCATTGCTGTAGTGAGGAAGGAGGAGCTGAACAGGCAAAGCAACTGGTTAGGTTTGTGTAAGTACACTCCAGGATGTTCCCATAATAATAAAATCCCCTAAGGATGTGTTTCTCAAAATGCATCTCCATTGTTAAGTGTATGCCTCTGTATTTTGTAAACTGTTGATCCCCTCTGGTATGATTTGAAGACTAATCTTACTTTTACTTCATTGGTATCAAACTTAATAGGACTTGTCCTACTAAGGAATAGTGAGGAACCATGAAATCCAGTAAAATGTGATGGACTGTTTAGATTCGCAATCTTCTATTTATGAATGAGCTTTGTGTTGCTTATTAACTGAGTACCAAGATACAGCAGCTTTTGCTTTATGAATGATGCATGACTAGTTGCTCACATAGCACAGCTGCAGTGTGCTGGAGGAATAGCAACACTCCTTGAAAACAGTCCAATTATTTCATTTATCATTTTAAACTGTTGCATTTTAAGCAAAATAGAAAAAGACAATAGTCAGGAATATAATAAAATGTGTATGAGAGAAAGTCAGACTAGGATTGCTGGGCTAAAAATTGAAGCTATTTTATACAAATTGTAAGGCTTGCAATTGATGAAAATAAAAGTTATAAAAATGGTAGCAAATCATAATATAGAAAATAATAAATTATGAGCTAGAAATTAAATCCATTGTCTACTAAACATATAGGTCTGCAGGAGGATGACTTGCTTGAGCCCAGGAGTTCTGGGCTGTAGAATGTGATGCTGAAAGTTTACTGGCGCTAAGCTCGACATCAATATGGTGACCTCCTGGGAGCAGGGGACCATCAGGGTGCCTAAGGAGGGGTGAACAAGCTCAGGTCAGAAACAGATCAGATCAAAACTCCTGCACTGGTCAGTAGTGGGCTCACACCTGTGAATAGCCACTTGCCTCCAGCCTGGACAATATAGCCAGACTCTGTCTCTCATAAAAGTTTTATTAAAAAATATATATGTGTGTGTGTGTGTGTGTGTGTGTGTGTGTGTGTGTGTGTGTGTGTGAGAGAGAGAGAGAGAGAGAGAGAGAGAGATACCATGAAACAGTCACAGACTCTAGCATTGGAGAGACCTGGATTCAAATCTTGCCTCGATCCTTTACTATATGACATTGGATTGAACCCCTGAGCCTTATTTGCTTCATCTGTGGAATGGGAATAATTAGTATCTCTATTGCAAGGGTTTTGAAATAATATATGTGGGAGTACCCAAGAAGGGGTATGGATACAAAAGACTAGAAACTGAAACCAAGACCCACCTTTCACTTATGCCTGAGGGCAGTGTGTTATTGATGAAAATAGGAATTACTAGGGAAAAGGGGGAGAAAGTGAGGGTTGATTTTAGACTAAATTTGAAAGTGTTTATGATTTGGAAAACTTTTGTTGGAAGTTTGGAGTGATTGCAGGGTGTGCTGGTGAATCCTCCTGTGCACCCAGAAGCGTGTGTGTATAAATGAATCACTAGTCTCAGATACACATCCCATTCTGTCAGATGTGTAGAGCCTGTGCCTTATCAGTAAGCTTTGGGGACTGTGCTTTCTTCATATTTGTGTCTCCGAGAAGCAAACAAGAGCTTGACGTGCAATAAGTGTTCAAAAACTGCTGGTGGAAGAAAGGCATGGTTGTAGTGGTTGTAACATTATTCATTTTATAAAGGAAATAAATCAATGTTAAAAGTAGATAGCATGATTTTAACTTTTAAATTTGGACATTTTTTACAATTTTCACTGGTGTTACCATGATATCTTTATTAAATCTTTTCTTCCCCAAGAACATCATTCCATT
>NW_026652278.1:88635787-88671794 GCF_009828535.3 Hylobates moloch
TTTTAGGTTGTCTAGTTTTTCTTATTACCAGAAACAGAAATTCTTTCAGTGATTTATTTTTTCAAACCAATTTTTAGTGACCTCTACAACTACAACTCCACTCAAGTCAGGAATGACTTTCACGTTGCCAAGTCAGTAAATATTTTGACTTCATCTTAGGCAAGATTTCATCAGAAACGTTTTCATTGAGACATTCCTATTAGAAACACTTTTTACTTTAATATTTTAATATTTTTGCTTTTGTTACAGTGTGCTTAGCTTGGCTTTCCTATTCTTTTTTCTTTTACTTCACTTTTATATTTCAGGACTGCATGTGCAGGTCTGTTATATAGGTAAATTAGTGTCATGTTAGTTTGTTATACAGATTATTTTATCCCCCTGGTATTAAGCCTATTACTTATTCATTTTTTTTTCTGATCCTCTCTCTCATCCCACCCCACCCTCTGCCTTCTGATAGGTTCAAGTGTTTGTTGTTCCCCTCTGTGGGTCTATGTATTAATGTTTAGCTCCCACTTATATGTGAGAATATGTGGTATTTGGTTTTCAGTTTCTGCATTGGTTTGTTAAGTGTAACAGTCTCCAGCTCCATCCCTGTTTCTGCAAAGGACATAATTTCATTCTTTTTATGGCTACATAGTATTCCATGGTCTTACTATTCTGACAATTTTTAGTTTTCCTCTAGCTTTGTTGTATCCTAAATTGTATAAAAATTCCTTGGGCATTTGCCTTTCTCACTCCACAATTTTTACCAGATTTTAGTACTTAAAATATTTTTTCTCCAATATGACAACAGCTACTGAAGTGATCTCCCTGACTCTACTCCTTTGTTGTCTTTCAAGGCATTGTCCACACTGCAAAGTGATTTTCTTTTTGAGGTAAAGTTTCACTGTTTTTTTTATTTTCTCGAGATGGAGTTTCGCTCTTGTTGCCCAGGCTGGGGTGCAATGGTGCGATCTTGGCTCACTGCAACCTCCACCTCCTGGGTTCAAGTGATATCTCATCACCAACAGCGGCTAGCAAGCAGATCTCAGTATGATTTTTATATTCCTAGGAAGAATTTGGAATTTTTAAAATCACCTTCACTATTTCTATAAATCTAGGAAAAACTTGTTCCAATAGACATTATACAGCAAAAATATGTAATCTTTATTATGGTCTTCAATGATATCACATATTTCTAATTCATATTTTATAAAAGTTGGAATAGGCTGTATTTTGCTGGTAGTTTTTCTTATTTAATGAATAATTAACGATTAATCATATGATTCTTCAATGTACACAGACAAAAAACACACCTACCCATGCATACATACACACACAAACACACAGTAACAGCCAGAATTGATAATTAACATTTTCAAAGATGAAGAAATAAAAGTTTGAGATGACTGAATTTATTTACAGTGCACCTGCTTTGTGCAAATGCAGGGGAAACTGCCTCACACATCTCATATTGACCTTACAATAGCTTGCTATTGTTTGTGGTTTAATCTACACATGACAAACATTTTGTCTTTGATACTTTCCTGGATTTTCACATGTGCTGAACTTCGACAGCTGGGCATTACTCTGTCAGATCCTATCATGCTTTGAAAAGAAACTTTCGTAGTCTGTAATGAAAGAATAAACTATTTCTCACTACATTCTATAATTTTTAATATTTTGGGAGAGACTACAACTTTGGAAAAGTCTGGAAGGAGTGATTGTTAGACCTAGAAATTGTACTTTTGCCACTGGGAAGTAGGGGAGGCTGCATAATGTTCCTTTCAGCAGGCTTCTAAGAATGCCTCTAATTGTGCTTCGGAAATGTCCTTTAGTGTTACACTGTTCCTGTCTCCACTGGCCCCAAGACTGTGTGACTCTGTTTGATAAGCATGAGATAGTAAGAATCACACCAGATTGTCCATCTGTAATTTGAGATTCCTGGAAGAAAAGTAATACACAGTACCTTATGTTGGACTTAAATAGTTGACTTTCTCTCAGAGTGTTGGTGACAGAGGATATGTTTCTCATGCCCTGAATGGAATGTCCAAAGAGTTAGGTTTCACAGTCAGGCAAGTATGGGTGCAAACCCCAGAACTTGTTAATAGTAAGAGTCTGGGCAAACAATTTAACCACATTGAGCCTAACCTTCCCCGTTTAAAAAATTAAAATAATGCTACATAAACCACAGGATGCATTTGAAAGTGACTGGCCCATAACAGGCTTTAAAAATAGTAGTTTGATTTTCTCAATTTATTATTCATGATACCAAAACAATTATTGCAGGGAAAATGTCTTATAGAGACAAAGAAATGATTTAATTGTTAATTAAGTTGTTAATTTATATTATATAATTTAATTTAATTTTTACTCTTCAACTGTCTGCTTTAGTAAATTAGAGTCTTAGAAAAGGTTAAGAGGTTTTCAAATTAAAAACATCCTTTTATTGACTGTAATACTGTTAGTAATTAATAATAGCATCTTGATCAGTTCTAGATTTTTGCCTAATAGAAAAGTAGTCAGTTATTTATTGAATAAGAAATTTAAAAAATAATGTCACCCCTTATTAATTTTTGGGCATTTTTCAGCTGTTAGTTTGGAATAAACATCACAGAATGTTTAACCCTGCCCCCTAGCAATACATCACCCAAACATAGATAATTTTGGCAACACATAGAAGCAATGTTTGTGAATTGTGTACAAGTGATAGTTTTGACTTGTTTTGGTTTCTGCTACATCTGCTTCTATGTAAGAGATAGCTCTAGTTCATTTGAGTGCCCGTGACAGTTCATCTGAAATCTGGCGGGGGTGAAAGCGCCAGCAGCTGCGACAAGCTTCAGACAGACAGTGGGACTTCTATTGACAGCATGACAACGAAGGCTTCTCACTTACCTGGAATTTAGTGGTTCCAAGTGATTGCATTTTTTCCCCCAAACTTGAGCCAATAGTATCATGAGTAGACTTAGAAAATTACAGTGTCACATATTCATGAAAACTTTGACAAGGCTCGTCTTTCATATGTTATTCACTCCTTTGATAAGTGCCTGGTAGGTATTAGACTTGGTTTATGCTAAAAATCAATTCCATTGTTGTAATCCAATCTATTTGATACAGATATTGACATCTGCACAATGTCATGTACCCGTTTGGGCAGATCGTTAGCTGTTTCTATATCCTACTAAATGCTCAAATAGTAAACAAATTTTGTCAAATAATCATTTTACAAGAAACTTTTATGTACAGATATAGTCCTAGTAAAACTGCAGATGCAATGTAAGGATACACATTGACTTAGTATCAGAAGTGAAAAGGGATATAAAAACCTGTGATTATTAGCTTTAGGAAGTAAAGGATCCAGTTTAAGATGTTTACCCCAGATACCATGGAAAGAAGCAAATGGTGTCAAGAAAAACCTGACTCTATCCAAGATAATCATGATTAAATAATGTGTCTGGGAATGTGCACTGTTACCCCGCAAAAATTCAAACTATTATAGACATTTCTATAACTGTATCATGAATATTTCCTTTACTTATTTTTTTCCTATTTTTGTTATTTAGATTTTGTTTCCTTTCAGGAAAAAAAGGATGAGAGAAGATTATAAATTGTATATATTTCTTTATTAATTCCATTTAAGTCTTCAGAATTCAACCCATCATACATCCTAAAGCTTCAAACCCACTTATTATTTCATTCACATTTATATCATAGTTTTCACTGGTTTGCTCTCTAGCCACAAAAATGCAAATTTTCCTGAGTTACTGTGTCTTTCTAGCCTATTAGCCTGACTGAGCACAGCTTTTTTCCCCCAAATTTTCTCTCAGTAAGATTTTCAGGCCAGGCAAGATGGTGCACACCTGTAATCCCCACACTTTGGGATGCCAAGGTGGGAGGATTGCTTGAGGCCAGGAGTTCAACACCAGCCGGGGCAACATAATGAGATCTTGTCTCTACAAAAAGTAATAATAATTTTAAAAATAGCCTGTAATTGAGCACTTTGAGAGGCGAGGCAGGAGGATCACTTAAGGCCAAGCATTTGAGACCAGCCTGGAAAACATAGTGAGACTCCATCTCTACAAAAATAAAAAAAGAAAAAAATCAAAGGGGTGTAGAGGTGCATGCCTGTGGTCCCAGCTATTCAGGAGGCATAGGTGGGAGGATTGCTTGAGCCCAGAAGGTTGAGGCTGCAATGAGCTGTGATCACACCACTGTACTCCACCCTGGGTGAGAGACCAAGACCCTTCTCAAAAAAAAGAATAAAAAGAGTAATATTTTCATGCACCTCATAAATTATTAGCAGATCTCCAGTGTTAATGATAACAGACTCACCGAGGAAGGCCATGGTGTGAAACTGATACAGCTTAGAAGGAGGAGCCAGAACACGTGGGTCTGCAGCACTTGCTCCATCACATCTAGCAGTGTCTGGGTGAAAACACCCTGCCAGCAACACACTGGTCAGCAGGAGCTGCCTCTCCAAAGAGTTCATTGTCAACTACATCATTTAAAAGGAAGGCCCCATGGAGTCCCAGAGGACATGTCAGAGGTCATATACCCAGCCTACCACTTTATACAAACAGAAAGCAAGACCTGAAGAGGCGTGGGACTGGACCATTGAGCAGAGCCGACCATCAAGATCCCACCCCTGACTCCTTATTCTGTTCCTAACAGGCCCCATTTTAAGCAAAATGGAAACTCTTGGAAGTGATGCTCTGACCTGAAAAGCTGAACCAGTGAACGAAATTCTCAAGACTGCCAGGATTGGAAGTGTATGCAGACAACTGTTCGTTGCCCACCAAGGAGACATTCCTCCACAGCTTCTGGCTCCTGGGCCGCAGTTCAGCTCTGTGACATGTGGCCATGTGCTTCAGGGAAGATGGGCTTTCAATTAGCCAAGGAGTGGATCTTTAAAGAGCCAAAGTTGCAGGTCTGGCTCTTGAGGTACAAGATTTCTGGTAATTCTTTGATTCATTTTCTTTTTTTTTTTGTTATTATTTTTTCATTTTTAGAGACAGTGTTTCATTCTGTCACCCAGGCTGGAGTGCAGTGGCATGATCGTAGCTCACTGTAGCCTCAAACTCCTGGGCTCAAGCAATCCTCCTGCCTCAGTTTCCTGAGTAGCTGGGACTAGAGGCACCTGTCACCACGCCTGGACATTTCTTTAAGATAGGGTCTTACTATGTTGCCCTGGCTGTTCTTGAATTCCTCGCCTCAAGTGATTCTCCTGCCTCAGCCTCCCAAAGTGCTAAGTTTACAGGCATGAGTCACTGCATCTGGCTCTTTTCTCAAAAGTGGAGCATGAAAAGGGATGAGCTCCCTTTCCTCCTCTGGCCTTTGGACAATGTTGTATGAGGACAGGATGCTTTGAGCTGCCACCAGCCACATTGCAACCATGGAGGAGCAGGTCTGAGAATGAAGGGCAGTATGTTGAGGGTGGCAGAGAGAAAGGATGGGGAAAAAGCTTGAGGTAGTGCTGTCGAGCCACAGAACGAACTTCTCCAGGATCTGCTCTTCCTCCTAGCTTCCTGTGAGACACGATAACTTTTGCTTACTCTTAAGTCACTAGAGTTGAGTTTTCTGTTCTTCACATCTGAATACATGCTGGTACAAAGTATTTCAAACACTTTTCTCTTATGAGACCAATTATTGAATCGTGCCCAATTTTGACACTGAAAGAATATACATAGTCACTATACTATGACATAAAAAGAAGTACTCTGGAGTTGCTGAGATTAAAAAATGAAGGATGATTGGTGACATGGCTAAGAAAGAATTCCTCTTAGGACACTGGAACTACCATGGGATTCACAAGGTCCTACAATAATAAACCTATGTACTAAGTACCTTCACGTTCCTTCTATGGAGAGTAAGCATATTTTCTATGATTGGGGTATCCTACCAACATGCATTCCCAAACTGAAGTATTGAGTTGTAGGTTCAGCTGGCCAACGTTAGGAAAACTTAGGAGCAGGTGCGTTTCATACATTGCCGGCTTCCCAATGACCCTGTTAGCACCCCAGTACCACCTACAGGACTCACATATCAATCGCCACTTCTCATGCTGTAATTAATAGAATGCTGCCTCCTTCTCTTCTGATAAGGGCATGAGATACAATTTCAATCTATTGGGTTTTATGGAAAGATTGACAGACAACACACAAACATCCTGTAAAGAGGAATTTAGGAAACTATTTGGGGCCTGGGATCCTCCCAGTGCCGCTAAGCTCCCCTCACTAGTTAAGGGCTGCACGGCATATAATGCAGCTGACCCTGGAGAGTGTGTGGGTACTGCTCCTGTCTGACCTTGGCCCAGACGAAGAAGCCCCCAGGAACATTTGTACACCCATATAGTTCAAATGAAATCTGTACATCTGTGGTGGGCCTTCTTCTTTTGCCTAAGGTAAAGTGGAAACATGATAAAATTAACTATTGTCTTAAAAACGGATTTCTTAAAATTCTGTTATGTGAATAATCAAACCGGATCAATCCACTTTAAAATAATCAGCTCAACCATGTCATGAACTGACTCAGTTTAACGTATGCGACTAAAGAAAACAATAGAATTATAACTTATGGTTTTTATTTTTAGTAAATATGATATATTTCAACTATTGGAAAATTAAATATATTTTCCATGGAATTACCTAGATAACAGCCTCTCACATCTCTATTTCCCTGTACTCTGCCAATTTAGATAGGGCCAAAGGGGAAGATAAATATGACGTTTTTAGCAAAATTATTTTACCATGTAAACAAAGCAAATATATAGTCAACTTTTTAAAATTCTGTACTGTAGGTATTTCTATAATATCAGCAAAATAGAACATTTCTTGGGATCTTTCATGGCTAGAGAATATTTTGCAGTCCCTGTCAAGAAGCCACATGCCGATGTGTAATAATACACTTCTGGAGTGTAGATGTGAAACATGAGATAAAATACTGGATTTAAGTTCAAGTCTTGTGGCCCCAGACAGAGCTGATAGATTTGCACTGAAGGATTCTCATCAGCCCCCAGGTTCCCCAGGGGGGATTAAGAATGTCCAGGAAAAAATTAGTTGGGAAGGATTCTTCTTTCTTTTTAAATAGGATTTCCCCAAACCAGATAACAACCCAAATATTTAATGTTAAAAACTCAAATTTTATTCAGCAACAAGGAACAAAGTAATTAAAAGGCAGCTGGTGCAATGCAGAGATCCTATCCTGAGAAGAAGGTTGTATTTCCAATTCTGTCACTCACTCACGGGTGCCCTTAGGGAAGTCATGCCCAGGCCTCTATTCCCTCAACTTGAAAGTGGGCAGGATGCCCTCTTGCGTGCCTCCTATGTCTATCACACGGTAATTGTACTCAGTGGCCTGGTGGGAATGTACAAAAATGTATCTGTAGACCGGGCACGGTGGCTTACACCTGTAATCCCAGCACTTTGTAAGGCCAAGGCGGGCAGATCACTTGAGGTCGGGAGTTTGAGACCAGCCTCTCCAACATGGCAAAACACCGTCTCTACTAAAAAATATAAAAAAAATTAACCAGGCGTGGTGGTGGGTGCTTGTAATCCCAGCTACTCAGGAGGCTGAGGCAGGAGAATCACTTGAACTCGGGAGGCAGAGGTTGCAGTGAGCCAAGATCATGTCACTGCACTCCAGCCTGGGCAACAGAGCAAGACTCTGTCTCAAAAAAAAGAAGGCCAGGCACGGTGGCTCACACCTGTAATCCCAGCACTTTGGGAGGCCGAGGCGGGTGGATCACCAGGCCAAGAGATCAAGACCAGCCTGGCTAACATGGTGAAACCCTGTCTCTACTAAAAGAAAAAAACAAAACGAGCTTGGCATGATGGTGAGCACCCGTAGTCCCAGCTACTCAGGAGACTGAGGCAGGAGAATCGCTTGAACCGGGGAGGCAGAGGTTGCAGTGAGCTGAGATCATGCCACTGCATTCCAGCCTGGCTACAGAGTGAGACTCCATCTAAAAAAAAAAAAAAAAATATGTATATATATATGTGTATATATATATGTGTATATATATATCTTTTGTTGTTTTAGTTGTATTATATTTAGGAATATAAGATATATATATCTTTATAATATATATTATATATAATATATAATATATTATATATTATATATAATATGTATAATATATTTACATTATATTATATATAATGTAAATATATGCACAGGATTTGAAGAAAATATACCAACATGTTAAGAGTGGTGATTGGTTTCCCATGACCTATAATGGACTTTTGACATTTTCATTTTTAGTATTTTTCAAATTTAAAAGGAAATGAGAATAAATCAAAATGAAAATTGAGAACACCCTTTTTCATTTTAAGACCCTATGCAGAGGCATCCATGGGACTCCGCCCAGCTGTCCCACCAGTTTCCTCAGGGTTTGCTGTGCTGGTACCTTTTATCTTGCACTGTGCTCTTTATCCACCCCACAGAATTGCACAGGGCTGGAAATGTTCACTTTACTCTTCTCAATTTAGTTTTGCATTTTGAAAGTGGAGTTTATCAAATACATGAGTGACTAACTGGTAGAATGTGCGATAGAAGAACCTTGTTTTATTCTGGAGTCCATGCCCTTTGCTGTCCCCATATGCACAACTGAAGGAGTTCATGCCAGATACTGTCATTGATGCCCTTTGACCTTGCCCAAATTGCTTCACCCCGGGCCCGTTTCCATATTTTGAAAAATTAAAAGGTTGAATTGTGTAAGTCTATAAAGTCATTTCCACATTGAAACATGATGTAGAAGGAAAACTTTTTGCATCATTTAAAAATTTTGTAACTATCTACAGGATAGTTTTGGGTGAATTTTTTCCCCTTTTGCTTTGATATCATTCCCAAATTTTTGATGAAATGTTTTTCATGGTTAATTCTTCTCTCACTAAACAATATGTAAGTTTGTTCTTTGGTTGAAGGAAATAACACATGTTTAATTTTATTTTTCACCTTATGTACTTTTTCATTTGTCACATATTAGGGGACAAATGAGGAGGTTTGTCTTCCTTAGAAGTTTTTAGGACAGTAGTTTTTAAAGCTTTTTGGTTCAAGGGTCATACAACTGCCACTAAAGACTCAAGAGAATCAACTCATTAAGTATTTGGAAGTCAGAAAATGTCAAGCTTTTAGTGAGTTGCTAGTGAGCTGATAAGTATTTTTGCTAAGCCATTACTTTATATCAATGACACCTATAGAACCTTATCATTTAGAAAGCACTAATAACAAAATTGGTAGAAGAGAGCTTAGAGATCATCTTATCTAACTTTCTCATGTTAAAGAAGAAAGGGAAGGTGAAGAGATTGGGCAGCTGGTCCAAGATTCTAGAACTGATTAGTGGTGGAATTCCTGCAATCTCCCCTACTTGACTGGTAGAACCTCCACCACCAAATCCAAAGATCAGTTTATAACAGATGCTAAAATATAGGTAGCATGGGTCAAGGGACACATGTTATGGTCATCCCTAGATCCCTACTGCCTAGAACATTGCTTAGCATGTAGTAAGTATTTGTTGGATGATTTAACACTGACCAATGATCCATGGATCACTCTAAGAATGTTAAACTTTTTTCCTGGACTGAATTTTGATTAGTACAAAAGGATTAAAATGTAATATAAATACTCGCTATGAATGGTAATATTAATATTTAAATGTGAATGTTTTAATTCTTTAAGTTTAAAAATAAATATGCTGTTAAATGAGTACATTTTTAATGGAAATGCAACTTTTAACAAAATTAATAGGCTTTAAGGATAGTGTATGTCTCTGTGGATAAATGTGACTTTTTGCTAATATGAAACAAAATTAAACCTGAATTTGTCATAGTTTCAGCCTGAACAGTTTTTATAGATGGAAGTGCTGAAATATTAATTGCCCATGCAAATACATAGGTGGGAAAGGAAGTTTTGTTGTAGCAGTGTCACTCAATTATTTGACTGTCTTTCAAGTTATACATCAAAAATCAAAAACTGATCTATCATTTAAAATTATTTTATAAATATATTGTATATTTGAAAGTTGCTAAGAGATTTCAAGTGTTCTTACCACAAAAGAAAGTACATGAGGCAATGCATATGTGAATTATAATAGCTTCATTAGGCCATTCTACAATGTGTTCATATTTCAAACATCATGTTGTATACCATAAATATATACAATTTTTATTTGTCAATTTAAAAATAAAATTATTTTAATAATATATCAGCTAACAATTGGATCTTATTTTTTCAATTTTGCCTTTTTAAGAGCAATGAACTGGAAAACATCTTACATATAAGGTGATTTATTACTAGTTATTAGAGTAATTTTTCTATTTTTGGTATATACACCAAATAGTTGTTACCAAGAAGTAGATACCTGTCAATTGTACTAGTTACCCTTTCACTTAGGGACATATTGTTTATTTTTATATATTAAGAAAAGTTTCAGAAAATAGAAATGTTTAATCTCATGAAACTTTTGGGTTTTTTGTTTTCTTTAATATAATAAAATGTATCTTATTACAAAACATTACAGCTGCGTATTTGTCTTATTCAGTTTACAAAAAGTGCTTTTATGTAACCTAACTGGCAAAGCCAGATCTTTTTTTGTGGGTATATACTAGGTGTATATACTTATGGGGTACATGAGATATTTTGATACATGCATGCAATTCATAATAATCACATCAGGGTAAATGGGGTATCTATCACCTCAAGCATTTATCTTTCTTTGTGTTACAAACAATCCAGTGATACTCTCTTAGTTATCTTTAAATGTACAATACATTATTGTTGACTGCAGTCACCCTGTTGTGCTATCACATGCTAGATCTTATTCATTCTATCTAACTATATTTTTGTACCCATTAACCATCCTCACTCCCCCTACCCCCTACTACCCTTCTCAGCTTCTGGTAACTATCATTCTACTCTCTATCTCATGAGTTCAATTGTTTTAATTTTTAGCTACCACAAATAAATGAGAAGATATGAAGTTTGTCTTTCTGTGCCTGGCTTATTTCACTTAACATAATGTCCTCCAGTTCCATCCATGTTGTTGCAAATGACAGGATCTCATTCTTCTTTGTGGCTGAATAGTGTTCCACTGTGTATATGTACCACATTTTCTTTATTAAATTTGGTTTTCCATAACCTTCTTGTACTTGAATATCGATATCTTTCTCTAGGTTTATGAAGTTCTCTATTATCCCTATGAATAAATATTCTACCCTGATCTCTCTTTCTACCTCATCTTTAAGGACAAGAACTCATAGATCTGCCCTTTTGAGACTATTTTCTGGATATTGTAGGTGTGCTTCATTCTTTGTTATTTTTTTTCTTTTGTTTTCTCTGACTGTATTTTCAAATAGCCTGTATTCAAACTCACTAATTCTTTCTTCTGCTTGATCAATTCTGCTAAGATATTCTTCGTACTTCTTCAGTATGTAAATTGCATTTTTCAGCTCCATAATTTCTGCTTGATTCTTTGTAATTATTTTAATCTCTTTGTTAAATTTATCTGATAGGATTCTGAATTTCTTCTTTTATCTTTAATTTCACTATTAAACAATAGTGAAATAAGTATTTCAAAACAGCTATTTTGAATTCTCTGTCTGAAAAGTCACATGTCTCCATCTCTCTGGGATTGGCCACTGTCCTTTATTTAGTTTGTGTGGTGAGGTCATGTTTTGCTGATGGTCCTGATGCTTGTTTGTTGGTGTCTGGGCATTAAAGAGTTAGGTATTTATTGTAGTCTTCACAGTCTGGGTGTACCTGTCCTTCTTGAAGAGGATTTCCAAATATCCCAAGGGACTTAGGTATTGTGATCTAAGTCTTTAATCATTGCATCCATATCTGTATTAGGCAAAGCTGAGTCATGCTGTGGCTCTTACAGACTTACGGAGGTACCACCTTGGTAGTCTTGGGTAAGATCCGGGAGAATTTCCTTGATTACCAAGCAGAGACTCTTGTTCTCTTCCCTTATTTTCCCCCAAACAAATGGAGTCTCTCTCTGGGCTGAGCTTCCTGGAGCTGAGGGAGAGGTGATACAAGCACCCCTGTGGCTACCACCACTGGGACTGTGCTAGGTTAGACTCAAAGCAAGCAAAGCACTGGGTTTTGCCCAAGGCACACAGTGACCACTGCCTGGCTACCACTAATGTTCATTCAAGGCCCAAGAGCAGGGAGTGAATCCAGCCAGGCTTCTATTCTTCCCTTAAGGGTGGTGAGATTCCCCTGGCCCTAGGCAGATCCAGAGATGCTGTCTGGGCATCAGGGCCTGCAGTTCAAAACCATAGGAACCTACCTGGTGCTCTATTCTAGTACAGCTGAGCTGGCACTCAAGCCTCAAGGCACAGTCCTTTCTATTCTTCTCTTCCCTTTCCTCAAGCAGAGGAGTCTCTCCCCATGGGCACCGCTGTCCTAGGCCCACAGCAAGTACTGTCTGGCTACCACTGATGTTCACTCAAGGCCCAAGGGCTCTTCAGTCAGCTGCGGTGCATGCTGTCAGGCCTGGGTCTCTCCCTTCAGGGCAGTGGGTGCCCCTCTGGCCCAGAGCAGGTCTAGAAATGCCATCCAGGAGCCAAGGCCTGGAATTGGCAACCCCAGGAGCTAGCTTGGTGCTCTACTTCACTGTAGGCAAGCTGAAAGACAAAGTCTCCTTTATTCTTTCCTCTACTTTCCTCAAGCAAAAGGAGGCTCTCCTGTAGCCACAGTAAGTGGAAACATCATGGGTCACACCTAAAGCAAGCACTGCTCTGAGTTTCACTCAAGGCCCATGGCGAGTACTGCCTGGCCACCACTCACGATTATTCAGGGCCCTGGGGCTCTTTATTCAGCAGGTGGTGAATCCTGCTAGGACCGAGTCCTTCCCTTCAAGGCAGAGGTTTCCCTAC
Organism: Hylobates moloch; assembly: GCF_009828535.3. Lineage (NCBI taxonomy): Eukaryota > Metazoa > Chordata > Mammalia > Primates > Hylobatidae > Hylobates > Hylobates moloch. The sequence continues at coordinate 88,648,642 of NW_026652278.1, forward strand.
TGGCTATGGGTGTGTCTAGAAATGTCACCAGGAGCTAAGTCCTGGAATGGGGGCCTCAGGACTCTGCCTGGTGCCCTATTCCACTATGGCTGAGCTGGTCTCCAAGTTGCAAGAGAAAGTTCTTTTTCCTCTCCCTTTTCCTCTCCTCAACAGAAGGAAGGACTCTCCCCTGGAGCTGTGACCTGTATTGCCTGGACTTGGAAGAGGGGCCATGCAAGTACTCCTTTAGCCGCCCAGGCTAGGTCACGTGTCCCCCAGGTCCACTGGCTGTGAGCCCAGCACAGCACCAGGACTTGCCCAAGAATTGTAGTCTTTGAGGCCTAGACTGACTTTCAAGTTTATTTAGGATCCCAGAGCACTTTCCTTCATGGTGGCAGGACTTGTTGGAACTTAGGTTTTGATGGCTGGGATTCTCGAATCACCTCTGGCTAGGGCTGGTCTAAATGCCCCCTCCACAGGCTCTAGCTAAATTCTGCCCTATGATGCTTTCTGCTGTGACAGGGTAGCACTGAGTTCCAATGTAAAGTCCCGCAATCACTATGCTCTCCATCCCCCCAAAGCACAGATTCTGTCTTTGTGCCATGCAGCCACTGATGGAGGATGAGGGGAGAGGTGGTGTAGACAATTCAACACTGTCTTTCCTACCCTCTTCAGTTCCTCTTTCCTTAATATTGATGTTAAAACCAGGTACTGTGATTGCTCACATGATTTTTGATTCTTATGAAGGTGCTTTTTTGTGTGGATAGTCATTCAATTTGGTGTTCCTGCAGCAAGGAATGATTGCTGGAGGCTTCTATTGGGTCATCTTCCTTTACCCTCATCTCTGATACTTTGCCTTCCAAAACCAGATCTTATAGCCAAATATGTTGTAAAGTGTTTACCTATATTTTTCAAGTAAATGTGTAGTATGAATTTCAATGCACTTCAAAAAAAAACTCTCAGGAATATATTGCCAAACGTGCTTTAAAAATATGTTATTGGCTGGACGCGGTGGCTCACGCTTGTAATCCCAGCACTTTGGGAGGCCAAGGCGGGCAGCTCACAAGGTCAGGTGTTCAAGACCAGCCTGGCCAACATGGCGAAACCCCATCTCTATTAAAAGTACAAAAATTAGCTGGGCGTGGTGGCGGGCGCCTGTAATCCCAGCTACTTGGGAGTCTGAGGCAGGAGAATCACTTGAACCCGGGAGGCGGAGGTTGCAGTGAGCCGAGATTATGCCACTGCACTCCAGCCAGGGTGACAGAGTGAGACTCCATCTCAAATTAAATAAATAAATAAATAAATAAATAAATAAATAAGTTATTAAAGCAGTCAAGATTAAAATGTGTATTTAACATAATTTATTGGCTGGGCATGGTGGCTCATGCTTATAATTCTAGTACTTTGGGAGGCCAAGGCAGAAGGATTGCTTGAGGCCAGGAGTTTGGAACTAGACAACATAGAAAGACCCTGTCTCTACAAAAACAAACGTAATTTATCAATCTTGTAGATTAGTAAAGTAATAAATAAAAATGTCCCTTCTCATTACTTAATAATAATATGAAATATAGATAAAATTTTTTATTAATTTGTGAAAAGGAAAATAAAGTATATCTTTCCTTTAGTTAATGTGTGTGGGTATGCATGTATATAGTACATCAAACTTCAATGTTTGAATTTTTGGAATCATTAGATGACAGTTAGATATAAAAATCAAGAATAACTCCATTACTTTATCTGAATATTATAATCAAACATTTCTTATGTATTTCATGGAAGAGGAAATACATACACTGCTAAAACTTACTGGTCCAGCAGCTATCATAAGATTTTATTTTTCTGTTAATATGACAAAGGAGATAATAAACATTTTACAAGATGAGAATTGACTATAAAGAAAATAAATATTTCATAATATAATTTGTAAAGATTTCATTACCCAATTGAATAACATACCATGATAAAATATTTATTTTTCTGTTTTATCTAAAGCGTCTTGACATTTTTGATAGTCCCATATTTCAAGTAGTGACCACACATTAAATACGTATTTATTTTAATAATGAAGGAACCAGAATATGGGCAACCTGGTTTAAAGGAATATAGGATAGACTGGAGAATATACAGTCAATGCAAGAAAAATAACACTAGCATAAGAATGCAGAATTTCAGTGTAAAGTTGATTAAATGATCTGCAGGCAATACAACTGTAATTTGGAGGTTATCATTCTGCCTGGAACAAGTTATTTTCTTTTTTTTGAGATGGAATCTTACTCTGTTGCCCAGGCTGGAGTGCAGTGGTGCAATCACAGCTCACTACAACCTCCACCTCCCAGGTTTAAGCGATTCTCCCACCTCAGCTTCCTAAGTAGCTGGGATTACAGGTGTGCACCACCATACCTAGCTAATTTTTGTATTTTTAGTAGAGATGGGGTTTCACCATGTTGACCAGGCTGGTCTGGAACTCCTGACCTCAAGTGATCTGTTGGCCTCTACCTCTCAAAGTGTTGGGTTTGCAAGCATGAGCCACTGCGCCTGGACCAACAAGTTATTTTCATCTCTGCTAAACAAAAGTTATTTGTATCAATGTTCTACAGGTTAACATTTAACTTTACCTAATTTGAGCCATAAACATTAGTAAGTTGCAAGTCAAATGTGCATTCATGGCTGGGTATGGTGGCTCATGCCTGTAATTCCAACATTTTGGGAGGTCAAGGCCAGAGGATCAGTCAAGGCCAGGAGTTCAAGACCAGGCTGGGCAACATAGTGAGACTACTGTCTCTTTTTTGAAAAGATAAACATTAAAAAAAAATTATGAAGGTACATTCCCTGAGAGAATTAGGCATTCTTTAGGTTGGTCTATAAGACAAGACAATGTTTCAGAATGACTTTAAAAGGCACATAATTATCATTTTGCCTTATTTTCATAATGTGGATAAGTTTTCTTAACACAAGAAGTATTTCTGTTATATTTAAAAGAGTTATCACGAACCTACAGTTCTTCAACTGTCCAAAAGTACCTGACTTTTTAACCAATGACATTCTAACTGTAATTTTCAAGTAACTATGTAATATGGATGAATGTTGATAATAGCCAAAAAGAATTATTTTTCAGTTTAAACACAGGAAGAGGCAAAATCATATAACAAAACTTGGTACCACTTTAACAATCCATTCTTTCATATATTTAAATTAATAATATCCCAATATGGCCCCAAATACCCTGTTTTTAACAGGCTTCACATTTACAGAAATAAATGTGAGAATGGAAGAGGCAGGAAGCTCCAGAGATTTATGGGGCTTTCTCATTAAGAAATGCTCTCCCTTTATTTGGAGCCCAAGGAGTTTTATATATCCTTGTAAAATATCTTTTTTTAAGATTTTGGATAAGTAAAATATAGTACTTGCCTTTGCAAAATGAGAGGCTCATTTTCAAGCTGAACATTTAAAAAATGTACACATATGAAAGTTGAACATCTGGAAATTGATTCTTTTACAATTATCCTTGCCTGTATACCTCTTGGAAAGCATTTACATGTGGGAACACATGTGTGTTCTTTAACCTTTGTTTGAGAAATTCTGTATTAAAACATGTTATCATTCATAATTTGAGCTACTTAATAACTTCGGTCAATTATCAGAATCTGAATGGTTTTATGGTGTGCGGGGTATCTTCCATTTGCCCCTTGTTACCACTCATCACCCTTCACCTTGCTTCTTACTCTGTGAGGCTAAACTTTAATGGATTAAATCAATAGGAGCCTCTGCCCTCTGACTAGCAGTAGGGTTTGGTCACTGGGAATCCCTGGCAGGAAGCAAGAGAATGAGGACAGGGTTTCTCCTGAGGAGCTCCCTTGAGCTGGCCATGTCCCTCTTCTAAAGGTCACTGTTCTGCTCAATCTAATTTTCTCTCCTGGGTTTTGATCATCTCTGCCTTCAGCCTTTTGGCCCTAGAGGTGGGATAGTTCTGCTGCTGTTAGCCCAAGTTATTTTGTGGCTTTCCAACACTGCCACACCTTCTCAATTAGTCCCTCTGTAAATCAACCCTCCTTGAATTTGATCGCAATTTGAGAGTGCCATCTGCTTCCTGTTTGAGACCCCCAACTGATAACTCAATTTAGAGATTACTGGCTATGCCCAAATTCCCTCAGGAGAGTAACTCCAAACATGTTTTGGAGCCAAGGAGCTCAAATTGAGTATGGATGAGAGATACAGAGGCACAGGGCCATTCTGTTGGTTTCCTATCCCATCATCCGCTGCTACACCAGAATGAACAAGCATAAGGATTGTCTAAATCTGGAAGACCGCTGGGTATTGTGGAGGCCTTGCTGGATGGGCAGACTACACAGTATCCCTCAGGGTCATGGCAGACTCTGAAGTGATGGCAAAGACCACAGAAGGGCCATACAGTCTAGAAGGAGATTCCTGACAATAGGGTAGACATGTTTAATTTTAATGAAGATTAGGGAAAATAAAAGGAATAACAGCAGAGGAAGGAACAATGTAAAACGATTCCTTGTGGTACTGGGACATAAAGGTTTGAAGGAAAAAATAACCAAATAAAATAAATAGACAAAAGATTCCTTAGCTATAACTTTCCCATGCTTAAGGGACACAAAGGTTCAAACACCATTTCTCATGTTCTAACACCAAAGAAGTTGATGAGTTTACCTAGAATTATCCTGAAGATGGTCTCAGTTTCTAACTTGTGTTTTATGCCCCTGTCCCCCTCCAGGGGGTTTGTTTCCTTTAAATTCTGTGCAAAATTTTTACTTGTCTCTGGAGAATTCATAACTGCATACTTATCAGAGTTTGTTATTATCCCAGGATCCAGCCTCTTTTGTCTTATAGTTAATATCCCTAAACCTGGGTATTCAGGGTTTTTTTTTTGTTATTGTCATTGTTGTTTGAGATGGAGTCGTGTTTTATAGCCCAGGCTGGAGTGCAGCAGCGCAATCTCAGCTCACTGCAACCTCTGCCTCCCGGGTTCAAGCGATTCTCCTGCCTCAGCTTCCTGAGTAGCTGGGATTACAGGCGTGCGCTACCATGCCCGAGTAATTTTTGTATTTTTAGTAGAGACGGGGTTTCGCCATGTTGGCCAGGCTGGTCTTGAACTGCTGACCCCAAGTGATCCCACCCGCCGCAGCCTCCCAAAGTGCTGGGATTACAGGCATAAGCCACCACGCCCAGCTGGTATTCAGTTTTTTTTTTTGTTTTTTTTTTTTTTTGAGACGGAGTTTTGCTCTGTCGCCCAGGCTGGAGTGCAGTGGCACAGTCTCGGCTCACTGCAAGCCCCGCCTCCCGGGTTCACGCCATTCTCCTGCCTCAGCCTCTCCGAGTAGCTGGGACTACAGGCGCCCGCCACCACGCCCGGCTAATTTTTTGTATTTTTAGTAGAGACGGGGTTTCACCGTGGTCTCGATCTCCTGACCTCGTGATCCGCCCACCTCGGCCTCCCAAAGTGCTGGGATTACAAGCGTGAGCCACCGCACCCGGCCTGGTATTCAGTTTTAATAACTTCAGCAGACCAGTCCGGGATAGGCTTTGGCCCTCCAAATCTCATCAAAAAGCCAAAGTGGAGAAGTGCATTTGAAATACCTTTTGCCTTTATCTCATGAGGCTGAGTGCAGAGCCAGCCAAATAGTAATCTCTGAAACAAGACAGATGTTAGTTCTAAGAGTATAGACTTTTTAGACCCTTAAGGAGAAAGATAATCACTTTCCTAACTTCGTCCTTTGCCAGGCTATCTACCCCTGCCTTCCACAGGGTTAGCTTTTACATTACTATGCAAAATGTTTAAATTGCTCATGTTCAATGGAGTTAACCTTCCAGATTATTATGCAGAATGCTTTAAGTTATTTATGTTCCTCCTTTCCCAAACTCTACCACTATCCCTTTCTACATTGTGACCTCTAGTTCTAATAGGATTAAGGACCATGATCATTATAGTTCATCTCAATGGCTACTTCCTTAGCTACACTTAAAAATTAAAAAAAAAAAAAGAAAAGAAAGAAAAAGAAAAAAAAGGCCAAAGCTCTGACCTTCAAGCTTTTAAAGTCCTATGGTACTAGCCTTACAATGAAAACCAGCAGTCAGTACCTGCCCCATTCTTCCCCACTCTCTCTTCCCATTCCATTTAGCACCTTCATTTTTTTTAGTTCTTTTATTTTATATATTTCTGTAATTTTAAAAAGTATGCCTAGTCTGCAACTTCTGGATTTTAGCTTTTTTGATATACTGATTGAGGATGCTGTGATGAGCTGCACCTTTAGGAATAAAAAGACTTACCCCCCTAGCTGCTGTGAGTGCTTCTGTCAGACAACCCTAGGTTTTCAGGCATCTGCATCTGAAGAGAAATGCCTTTGCCCCACCCCCCCACAACCTCTTACCAGGGAGGCCTACTTTCAATGAAGTTATATATACAGGAACATAAATGACTAGTCCCCTTGCCCCAACTTGGGCCAAACAACTTTGTGGAACTATCCAGCATCACAGTTCCCTGTAGAATTAGCAGAGGCCTTCTTTGAGACTCTACTACAGCCCAGCTGCTCCTTCTGCCCAATTTTGCTTTTTTTCTCCTTCCAAAGAACATTCCCCAATAAACTTCTAGCATGTTGATCTCCATCTCAGAGTCTGCTTTTGGGAAATTCAATATGGGGCATTACCCACTGACTTTCTGCTATGGTAGATGAGGATTTTTCCATTTTGCACAGCACTTCTCTATCCTCTGTCTCTATCACAGCTTCCCCTCATTTCACCTTCTTTATGTGGTGATAGTGACATTTTTAGATAAATCAACATGCAATATAAGCACAGTATAATATTCGTGGCTGAGTCATAGTTTACTCTATATTTTATTTCATATACTTTTTTTTATTTGATGCAAACAGTTGCCTCATATTTTTATTTCCTTAGTTTTTGTACCAATTATCTCATTCCAATATTAGAACTAATTCTCCTCTAAACATGTTTGTAAATATTAGCTATACTCAATCAGTTTTATATTCGTCTTAGAGACATTGCCCTTAGAGGCCTCTGTCCTGCTCTATTCTGGTCTTTTTCTGACTGCCGTTATCTTGGTATTTTTGTTCTCCATCATTCTGCAAATTCCTTTTACATTTTCCCTAAGTTGTATCCCTCGTTTCCTGAATCCCATATCTTTGTCTTTCTTGGTTTTATTGGAGCACATTCTCTAATAGCTTTCTGGAAAAGAGATCATGGGAGGTAAATTTTAAGAGCTTGTATTTCTGAAAATGTCTTTATTCTATTCTCATACTTGACTAATAGTTTGGTTGGGTATAGAATTTTAAATTCCTTAGAATTTTAAAGGCATTTTTCCATTATCTTCCAACTTCCAACTTCCAGGGATGCTGGTAGAAGCAATGTATATTATTATTTTTTTTAACAGAGATGAGGTCTTGCTTTGTTACCCAGGCTGGTCTTGAACTCCTGGGCTCAAGCAATCTTCCCACCTTGGCCTCCCAAAGTGCTGGCATTACGGGTGTGAGCCACCATGTCCAGACCTGGCTGCTAGTGTTTTGGGAAAAGGGAGCCAGAGATTGCAACATTTAGTATGTTAGGTTTTACTAATTATCATTTTAAGTCTGGGGTGTCTCCCTTTTACTTTACCCTCCCCCCAACCCCCCCAGCCACATTAGCTCTGCCAGATGTACTTAAACCCTTGTAAACCGACTGCTCTAGAGAGTAAATGCATCTTCTATTAGGAAGTCGTATTTGTCTCGTCGTATGAGGTAGGAGAGATCAGAGTTAAAATTCCACTTACTTTAAAAGACTTTCATGTCTTCTTCTTTTCAATCTCATCCACAACCCTGTCTTCTGAAGTACCCATTGCCTGCAATTCCTTTGTCTTTCCACAATTCTGCAATGGGAACTGGTTTTCATCTTTCGGACATAGATGCTTAAATTTCAGCTTTCTTTTGGACTTCTAAGTCAATTCCCTTTCTATTTCAAGATTTCATCTTTTGTATGCTGGCATATATTTTCTAGTTTATGTCTATGTGTGCCATTTTTCCTCTTTGCAATCCTTGTAGCAGGGTTTGAGGAGGGAGTGGAAATACGTTTTTGTTCTTTATATTTAAATGACAGTCTCTCTTATGTCTCCCTTTTTTTCCATTTTAAATGACAGTCTGAAGGCGAGTATGTGAGTCTCATTCTTTTAGCTTCATGTTCAAGGACATTATAAAGAGTATCACTTTCATTTAAAAGACATGGTCACTGAGACTTCATGAACAGCCTGGTCATATAGTACAATTCAGTGTGAGTTAATTGTTACCCAAGAAGGCCCAGAGGTAAGAAAATACAGGACAGGAGGAGAGCATGATACTTAACATTCTTTGGATGATTCAAATAAATACATAGAACATGAGGACACAAATAGGAAGGGCAAGTTTTGGCCTTTAATCAGTCTGAGAGAAAGAAGAAACAAATTGGATAAGCATGTCATCAAGAAGATTTTTTTTCTCCTTTTCAATGTTTTTCCCTCAATGCCTATTTGAATGCTGGATGAAAAAAAAAGAAGTTAAATAAGCAAATGCATTCATGTTGCTATTTTAGTATACATCAGTTTTGAATCTAGGATTTATGACTTGCTTACTTCAAAAGGGTAGAAGTAGTTTAATATGTTAAATAATACAAAATGAACCATGGGCTGAATATCTTCTATTTGCCCCTCTAGATGACTCCTCTAGTCTTCTTTACTCTGCTTTCTGCTCTGGGAGACTGACTTGGATAAGTTTGTTGTTGTTGTTATTGTTGTTGTTATTGTTATTTGAGAGGAAGTTTCGCTTTTATTGCCCAGGCTGTAGTGCAATGGCGTGATCTCAGCTCACTGCAACCTCCGCCTTCCAGTTTCAAGCAATTATCCAGAACAATCAACTGGAAACTACAGTGAAGATGAACAAAATGGAAAGCAGAAATGGAGAGAAGGAGGAGGAGAAGCAGGCAGAAAGAGAGAATGAGAAAAAGAAAAAAATGAAAAGGAGCTGCAAGATGAACAGGAAAAAAAAGGAAAAGGGAAAATGAGAAAGAGAAACAGTATCCTGAGAAAAGATTAGTCAGCAAATCCCTCATGGACACTCTCTGGGCAAAGTTTAAGTTAAACAGGTGCCCCACTATACAAGAGAGTTTATCACTCTCATTTGAATTTGACATGACACATAAACAGATAAGTCAATGGTTTTGTAAAACAAGGAAGAAATATAATAAAGAAATGTCCAAGAGAAAGCATAAGAGAAAACACACGAGATGGAGGTCTCTGCGTTGCCAAGGCTTGTCTTGAACTCCTGCCCTCAAGTGATCTTCCCACTTTGGCCTCCAGAAATGCTGTGATTACAAGCATGAGCCATCGCACTGGCTAAGACATTTTACATGACACCATTCTCACCAATAAATGGAGTTCTGAAAGGATAAACAAGAAAATATTAACAGTCATTGATTCCATGGAATAGAACTAAATGAAGGGAATGCAAAGGAGTTTTTATATGTTTTATTTTTACCCTACTGTAGATTTAAAGTTTTTATAATGGATGTTAATTGATTTTATTTAAGAAAAAAATCGAGTCAAGGTCGGGCACAGTGGAGCATGCCTGTAATCCCAGTACTTTGGGAGGCCAAGATGGGTGGATTACCTGAGGTCAGGAGTTTGAAACCAGCCTGACTAACACGATGAAACCCCGTCTCTACTAAATAAAAAAAAATTAGCCGGGCGTGGTGGTGCATGCCTGTAATCTGACTTACTTGGGAGGCTGAGACAGGAGAATCACTTGTACCTGGGAAGTGGAGGTTGCAGTGAGTCAAGGTCTCACAATTGCATTCCAGTCTGGGCAACAAGAGCGAAACTCTGTCTCAAAAAAAAGAAAAGAAAAGAAAAGAAAAAAATCAGTGAAGAGATTACCAACCTGTGGAAATGTTTTGAGACTGAAAGGGAAATCCATTATAGAAGCTAACAGGTTCAGTGCCTTCTGCAATTTGTCAATATATCTCTAAACATCCCCTCCAAACATGACTTTTCTCTACAAATGTGATTACACTCCTGGAAGGGAAAAAAAAAAAAGAAATGCCACTGATTTTTGCGTGCTGGTTATATATCATGCAACTTTGCTAAATATACTTGTTAGTTCTAAATGTTTTTTGGTACACACTACCATCTGAATGTGTCCCCCAAATCATATGTTGAAACTTAATTGCCAATGTGGTAATATTAAGAGATGGGCCTTTAGGAGATGATTAGGTCATAAGAGTGAAGCCCTCATAAAGGGAATTAGTGACTTTATAAGAGTGTAAAGGGAGCATCCTAATCTTTTTTGATATTCCACCTGCTGCCATGTGAGGACACAACAGGAGCTATAATCCCAGCCACTAAGGAAGTTGAGGCAGGAGAATTGCTTAAACCTGGGAGGCAGAGGTTGCAGTGAGCCAAGATCGTGCCATTGCACTCGCACTCCAGCCTGGGCAACAAGAATGAAACTCTGACTCAAAAAATAAAAAGAAATTTAAAAAAAGAAATTTCTATTATTTATCAACTACCCAGTTTGTCATATTTTGTTATAGCAGCAGGAAAAGATGGATATAGTGGAGTCTTTAGGGTTTTCCATATATAAGATTATGTCATTGGCAAACAGAGTTAATTTTACTTCTGTTCTGATTTGGGTGCCTTTTATTTCTTTTTCTTGCCTAATTGCTCTGCCTAGGACTTACAGCACTATATCAAATACAAGTGACAAGAGTGGACATGCTTGTCTTGTTCCTGATCTTAGAGGAAAAGTTTTCAGCTTTCCATCATTGAATATGTTGGTAGCTATGGGCCTGTTACATATGGTATTTATTATGTTGAGGTGCAATCCTTCTATCCCTAATTTGTTGAGAGTTTTTTTTTAATCATAAAAGGATGTTGAGTTTAGTCAAATTCTTCCCCCCATCTATTTAGATAATAATATGATTTCTGTCCTTCATTGTGTTAATGTGGTATATCACACTTACTGATTTATGTATCACACTTGCATCCTGGGGATAAATCCCACTTGATCATGGTGTATGATACTTTTAATGTGCTGTTGAAATTGTTTTGCTAGTGTTGTTGAGTGGCTTTTAGGATGATTTTTGCATCAGTGTTCATCATGAATATTGGAGTTTTGTTTTAGTTTAGTTTTTAGTTTAGTTTAGTTTAGTTTAGTTTAGTTTAGTTTAGTTTAGTTTAGTTTAGTTTAGTTTAGTTTAGTTTAGTTTAGTTTAGTTTAGTTTAGTTTTAGACAGAGTCTCGCTCTTTCACTAGGCTGGAGCACAGTGGCACGATCTCGGCTCACTGCAACTTCCACCTCCCAGGTTCAAGCAATTCCCCTGCTTCAGACTCCCGAGTAGCTGGGATTACAAGCGTGTGCCACCATGCCCAGCTAATTTTTGTACTTTTAGTAGAGATGGGCTTTCACCATGTTGGCCAGGATGGTCTCGATCTCTTGACCTCATGATCCACCCGCCTCAGACTCCCAAAGTGCTGGGATTACAGGCATGAGCCACCACACCTGGCTATAATTTTATTTTCTTAAAATGTCCAAAGTCTGGCTTTGGTATCAGGATAAATTCTGGTCACATAAAATGAGCTTAAAAGTGTTCCCTCCTCCTTAATTTTTTGGAATAGTTTGAGAACGATTGACATTAATTTTTAATTGTTTGGTAAAATTCACAGGTAAAGCCATTAGGTACTGGGCTTTTCTTTGATAGCAGATTTTTTTAAATTATAAATTTATTATCTTTGCTCATTGTCGATCTGTTAGACTTTTATATCTTTGTGATTCAGTTTTGGTAGGTTGTAAGTTTTCAGGAATTTATCCATCTCATCTAGGTTATCCAATTTGGGGAAATATAATTATTCATAGTGGTCTCTTGTTACAGGATTCTTGGGGTGTCGCTTTGCCAGCCAGAAATCTCTGTGAGCAGTGGCACCTTTGCCCAAGTTTTGCTCAGGCCCACTGGGCTCGTTCTGCACACTTGGCCTGGCAGGCTGCACTCAGCTTATGCTACTGGCCTGGATCCCATGCCTGCCAAAGGTGAGCCAGGCATGGAGCAGCAAGGGGTGTGTGAGTGAGCACGGGGTGCTGCCACTGCACACAGCCAGGCATGCCGGCTGCAGCAGCATAGGCAGCTCCAGGCAGCAGTATGGGCACTGGCTCCCTGCGAGGCTGTGGCTGGACCAGGCATACCACAAGCACCTTCCACGGCTGACACTGGAGAATGCAATGGTGCCTGTAAGCTTGGAGACACCAGGAACCATGGAAATCTCTGCAAGCAGTGGCGCCTTTGCCCAAGCTTAGCTCAGGCCCACTGGGCTCATTCTGCCCACTTGGCCCTGTTCTGCCCACTTGGCACTCTGTAGCTGGTTGTTGCATCATCCCTTCAGGTCTAGCTGAGTCCAGGGCTTTTATGGGTCTCAGCGGGGAGGAAGTGTGTGCTGATTGGCCCATGGGTGGCCATAGGTGGGCCCAGAAAAAGCAACACAAGTTCCCACTCTGGTCCACAGGACTGCCAGTCCAGCCCCCAGGCTTCAGGCCCTCCCTGGGTGGGGTTTCACTGGAGACTCATCCCTCTCTGCCCAGGAGCCTGTCTACCTCCTGCCACCATTCATGTCACCCAGGCTGTTCATGCAAAGGAGTGCCTGCAGGCCAGCATTGAGCTGCTTTCAGCACCCTCTGGCCTCCCTCCCATGTTCATTGGTGCCCAAAGTCTGGAGGGAGCCAAGGCAGTAGAGGGCTGGCATGTCAGTACTGCCCTGAGTGTGCACACACCCAGCTGGGCTGTGACAGCACCCAGGCTCAGCCCCAACCTTGCTCTGAGATCAGAGTGGGCACTAGGAGTGGGGAGAAGGTAGGCAGTGGGAGCAGACACCTTCAAGCCTGCATTGGAAAGGGAAAGTCTTCCTGCGCTCTCAAAAGTGCAGAGATTCCTGGGTTCGCAGTTGCAACTTGGGCAGCTGCAGCTGTGCGTGGGAGGGTGAGGCTTCTATCTGCTTGCAGCTCTGCTGGCTACATGGAGCGTGGCACTGTCCCAGGACCAGCTCCACCTCAGGGCCCCTGTATGCCTGCCCCTCCATGCCTGATCACACTGCTCCTCCACCAGTGGGTGACTCAGCCTGGCCCCTTTGCAGTGGCTCCCTCGCTGGTGGGCAACTTTGTCCATCCCCATCACAGTGGCTCCCAGGGGCAAGCTCCAGGGACTGCTTGCCTCCTCTCCACATTTTCCCTGCAGTGGTGGCAGGCAAAGTGAAGGTGGTGTGGTGTCCCTGGCCAACCCCGCACAAATGAACCCGACACTCTCGGAGCTGGCCCCATGAGTCCTGGCTGCACCTCCAGCCAGGTGCTTACAGGCTCCCAAGATGCAGCAAAGAGCAAAGTTGAGGTTGTGGCAGAGGCTTCAGGCCTGGGAGCAAGACCTGCCCAGTCCTGCAAGGGTGGGGGCAGCACAGTTGGCTGCCTTGGGGACCTGGGGCACATGGCTCCCACTGCCGCCACTGCTGCTCCTCCTACCACCTTCTGTGCCTCCCTGCTGCAGCCAACATGATGCCAGTACTCTGGACAGCCCACCACTGCCATCATTATGATCCTTTATATTTCTGTGGTATTAATTGCATGTTTCCTCTTTCATTTATAATTTTATTTACTTGAGTATCTTCTGTCTTTTTTTGTAAAATTATTCTAGCTAAACATTTGTAAATTTTATCTTTCAAAAAAGCAACTCAGTTTTATTTATATTTTCTTTTTTTTTTAGTCTTTATTCCTTTGATTTATGCTCTAATCTTTATTATTTCCTTTCTTCTACTAGACTTTGGGAATCACTTATTCTTTTTTTATTCTCATGATATAATGTTAGGCTGTTTATTTTAAATCTTTCTTTTTCATAATGTGGGTGTTTATTGCTATAAACTTCCATCTTAGAACTGCTTTTACTGCATCCCGTAAGTTTTAATATGTTGGGCTCATTTTCCTTTGTTTCAAGATTTTTAAAATTTCTTTTTACCCCACGCCAGGGCTCTCAGGCTGGCATCAGCTCTGGACTCCCTTGGGACAGAATTCTCAGAGGGAGAGGCAGGCCACCATTTTTGCTGTCCTACAGCCCTTGTCACTCTTGTTTCAGGCTCTGAAGGGTGCATGGTGATTAGGGACTGGCATGGACTCCCAGCACAACACAGCCACCCCTTGGAAAAATAGTAGACTGTTCATATAGATCCCCATCCCCACTTCTCACTGGATGGGGCTGGGACTCCAGTACAACTACCCTGCCCCCACCTGAACACTTCAGTTGGAGGTGGCTTTGCATTTCTCTGAAGAGGAAATCCTGGAGTCAACTCACAACCCATCTGCCATTGCAGCTGCAGTGGTACTGCCCTAACTACCCTCAGGCTGGGTTAGGGACAAAGGGCCTAGTTGATATGCTGGCATCTCCAGCACACCGAAGCTACCACATGGAGAGGAGTCCAGTCTCGCTTTCTTGTGAGTCCCCACCTCCAACTCTTCACCAGGCAGGGCCCACAACTTAGGACCGCAGAAGAGTCACCCCACACATGGCTAAGCACACTTACTGGAAGTGGCTCTGAGATTCCCTGGGGACGGGCTCCCAGAGGCAACCAAAATTCCCTCCTCTACAGCCACAGCAGCAGTTCTCCTGCTGCCCTTGGTCTGGGGAATAAACAAAGAGCCTGAGGGCTTTACTTGCACAGCATGCCACAGTCACCATACTTAGAGGAATCCAGTCTCTCTTCCCTGTGAGTCCTCGACCCCCAACTCCTCAACAAGCGGAGTCCCCAGCTCAGGCCAGCAGCTCAGCTGCCACTATCCCTGGCTGAACATTCCGAGTAGCAGCAGCTCTGCATTTCTCTGAAGTGGAGCTCCCAGAAGCCCCCTGCCAGTACCAATGCAGTGGTACTGCCCTTGCTGCCCTCAGATTGGGGAAGGAACAAAGACCCTGAGTACTTTAACCACACCTCCAGCAAGCCACAGTTACTCTAAGGAGAAGAGGCCAGTCTGTCTCTCCAGAGTCCCGCCCACCCCCTTGCTTATCATCAGGCAGGGATCCCCTGATTTGGGCTAATAGCATGGCTGCCCCATCCCAGACCAGTTGCACTGATTGATTGCAGCTCTGCATCTCTCTGGGGTGGAGCCCCAAGAGACAAGTGAAAGACCATCTGCCATAACCACTAGTAAGGTCCCTTCCCCTGCTGCTTCCAAGCTGGGAGGGAACCCCAGAACTGCAGTGTACAGCCTTGGAGGGCTAACCCAAGATCTGCAGCCAGCACTCAAGTGGGAGAGGAACACAACTTCAGAGAATTGAGAGGGACCATGGCCACAATCATGAGGAAATACAGACTGAGTAAGAGCCTACCTACTGGCCATTATGCTTCAGTGCCACTTACTGAATCACAGCCCAAAACTTCAACACTAAAAATACTTGGCTAATATAACACCCCTGTTAAACCAAGGATAATAATTCAGCTACAAATAAAGACCTGACACAAGGCCTAGACTTTCTGAAAATATCCAGAAAAGAAATCTGCTGACTGTATTCAATTTACACCATAGTTAAAGAAACATCAGCCCACACAGATGAGAAAGAACCAGTGCAAGAATTCTGGCAATTCAGAAAGCCAGAGTGTCTTCTTTCCTCCAAATGATTGCACTAGCTCCCCAGCAGGGGTTCTTAACTGTGCTGAAATGACTGAAATGACAGAAACAGAATTCAAAATATGGATAGGAATGAAGATCACCGAGATTCAGGAGAATGTCAAAACCCAATCCAAGGAATCTAAGAATCACAGTAAAACCATACAGGAGCTGATAGACAAAATAACCATCATAAAAAATGAAACTGATCTGATAAAGCTGAAAAACACACTATATGAATTTCATAGTTTAATCACAAATATTAACAGCAAAATATACCAAGCAAAGGAAAGGATCTCAGAGCTTGAAGAATGACTCTCTGAAACAACTCAGTCATACAGAAATTTAAAAAAAAAGAATAAAAAGGAATGAAAAAATCTTCAAGAAACATGGGATTATGGAAAGAGACCAAATATATGACTGATTGGCATCCCTGAAAAAGATGGGGAGAAAGCAAGCAACTTGGAAACATATTTCAGGATATCATCCATGAATACCTCCCCAACCTTGCTACAGAGGCCAACAGTCAAATTCAGGAAATGCAGAGAACACCTGCAAAATATTATCCAAGAAGACCATCCTCAAGATCCTCCAAGGTCAAAATGAAAAAAAAAAAATGTTAAAAGGCAGCTAGAGAGAAGGGACAAGTCACCTACAAAGGGAACCCCATTAGACTGGCAGTGGATCTTTCAGCAGAAGCCCTACAACCCAGAAGAGATTGGGGACCTATATTCAGTGTTGTTAAGAAAAAAAATTTCCAACCAAGAATTTCATATCCAGCCAAACTAAGCTTCATAAGTGAAGAAAAAATAAGATCCTTTTCAGATAAGCAAATGCTGAGGGAATTCATTACCATGAGACATGTATGAAAGAAGAGCTCCTTAAAAGAACACTAAATATGGAAAGAAAAGACTGTTACTAGCAACTACAAAAACACAGGTATATAGACCAGTGACACTCTAAGGCAACCATACAAACAAAGCTGCATAATAACTAGCTAACAACATGTCAGGATCAAACCCACACATATCAACACTGATCTTCAATGTGAATGGGCTAAATGCCCCAATTAAAAGACAGAGTGATGGGCACATGTTCTTAGGTTCTCCTGAGGGCTATTTCAGGGAAAAAAGAAAAGGCATAGAGTGGCAAGCTGGATAAAGAACGAGGACCTAATGGTATGCTGTCTTCAAGAGACCCATCTGACATGTAATTACACACATAGGCTCAAATGAAAGGGATGGAGAAAAATCTATCAAGCAAATGGAAAACAGAAAAAAGTAGGGATTGCAGTCCAAATTTCAAACCAAACAGACTTTAAACCATGAAAGATCAAAAAAGACAAAGAAGGACATTACATAATGGTAAAGGGTTCAATTCAACAAGAAGACCTAACTATTCTAAATATATGCACCCCACACAGAAGAACCTGGATTCGTAAAGCAGGCTCTTAGAGACCTATGAAGAAACTTAGTTTCCTAAGCAATAATAGTGGGAGATTTCAACATCCCACTGACAGTATTAGACAGATCATTGAGTCAGAAAATTAACCAAGATATCCAGGACCTGAACTCAACACTTGACCAAATGGACCTAAAAGACATTTATAGAACTCCCCACCCCAAATGAACAGAATATACTTTCTTCTCATTGCCAAATGGCACATACTCTAAAATCAACCACACAATCAGACATAAAACAATACTCATCAAATTCAAAAAATCCCAAGTCATACCAACCATACTCTTGGACCATGGCAAAAAACAGAAATCAATACTGAGAAAATCACTCTAAACCATACAATTACATGGAAATTAAACAACCTGCACTTGAATGACTTTTTGATAAATAATGAATTAAGGCAGAAGTCAAGAAATTTTTGGAAACTAATGAGAACAAAGATACAACATACTAGAATCTCTGGGACACAGCTAAGGCAGTGTTTGGAGGGAAGTTTATAACACTAAATTCCCACATCAAAAAGTTATAAAGATCCAAAATTAACAACTAAACATCAAAACTAGAACTACTAGAGAAGCAAGACAAACCAAACCCAAAGCTAGCAAAAGACAAGAAATAATCAAAAGCAAAGCTGAACTGAAGGAAATTAAGACACAAAAATAGAATACAAAAGATAAATCCAGGAGTTGCTTTTTTGAAAAAATTAAAAAGATAGATGGACCATTAGCTAGACTAATAAAGAAAAAAAGAGAAGACTCAAATAAACACAATTAGAAATGACAGAGAACATTCCTACCAACCCCACAGAAATAAATATAACCGTCAGAGACCACTGTGAAAACCTCTGTGCACACAAACTAGAAAATCTAGAAGAAATTGATAAATTCCTGGACACATACAACCTCCCAAGACTGATCCAGGAAGAAACTGAATTCCCAAACAGACCAATAAAGAGTTCAAAAATTGAATCAGTAATAAAACACATACCAAACAAAAAAAGTCCAGGAACAGATGGATTCACAGCTGAATTCTACCAGATATATAAAGAGGAGCTGGTACCATTCCTGCTGAAACTATTCCAAAAAAATTGAGGAGGAAGGACTCCTTTCCAACCCATTCTATAAGGCCAGCATCATCCTGATGCCAAAACCAGACAGAAAAGCAACAACAAAAATAAAAACATCTGGCCAATATCCTTGATAAACATTGATGTGAAATTCCTCAACAAAATATTAACAAACTGAATCCAGCAACACATCGAAAAGGGAACCCACCATGATCAAGTAAGCTTTACCCCTGGGATGAAAGGTTGGTTCAATATACACAAAACCATAAATGTGATTCATCACATAAACAGAACTATACAGACAAAAACCACATGATTATCTCAATAGATGCAGAAAAGACTTTATAAAATACAACATCCATTCATATTAAAAATCCTCAATAAATTAGATGTTCAAGGAATATACTTCAAAGTAATAAGAGCCATCTATGACAAACCTGTAGCCAACATCATACTGAATGGGCAATAGCTGGAAGCATTCCCCTTGAAAACTGGAATAATACAAGGATGCCCACAGTCACCACTCCTGTTCAACATGGTATTGCAAGTCCTGGCCAGAGCAATCAGGCATGAGAAAGAAATGAGAGGCATCCAAATGAGAAGAGAGGAATTCAAAACTATCTCTGTTTGTAGACTACATGATTCTATATCTAGAAACCCCCATAGCCTCTGCACAAAATTTCCTTGAGCAATAAACAACTTCAGCAATGTTTTGGGGTACAAAATCAATGTACAAAAATTAGTACCATTTTTATACACTTAACAACATCCAAGCTGAGAATCAAATCAGGAATGCAATTCCATTTAAAGTTGCCACAAAAAGAATAAAAAAATCTAGAAATACAGCTAACAGGGAAGTGACAGATTTCTACTGTCATCTGAGAATGAGGTGACAAAATGAGAATGAGAATTACAAAACACTGCTAAAAAAATCAGCGATGACACAAACAAATGGAAAAACATTTTATGCTCATGGATAGGAAAAATCAATATCATTAAAATGGCCATACTGTCCAAAGCAATTTACAGATTCAGTACTATTCCTATCAATTACATTCTTCACAGAATTAGAAAAAATCAACTGTAAAATTCATATGGAATGAAAAAAGAGCTCAAATAGCCAAGGCAATCCTAAGCAAAAAGAATAAAGCTGAAGACATCATGCTACCTGACTTCAAATTTATATTACAGGGCTATAGTAATCAAAACAGCATGGTACTGCTACAAAAACAGACACATGGGCCAATGGAACAGAATAGAGGGCCCAGAAATAAGGCTGCATACCAACAAACACGTGATCTTCAACAAAGCTGACAAAAAAAAGCAATGGAAAAGGACTCCCTATTAAATAATTGGTGCTGGGATAACTGGCTAGCCGTATGCAGAAGATCAAGACTTGACCCCTTCCTTATACCATATACAAAAATCAGCTTAGTGGCTCACACATGTAATCCCAGCACTTTGGGAGGCTGAAGCAGGCGGATCACAAGATCAGGAGTTTGAGACCAGCCTGGCAACATAGTGAAACCCTGTCCCTACTAAAAATACAAAAAATTAGCCAGGTGTGGTGGCAGGCACCTGTAATCCCAGCTACTCTGGAGGCTGAGGCAGGAGAATCGCTTGAACCCCAGAGGCAGAGGTTGCAGTGAGCTGAGATCGCACCATTGCACTCCAGCCAGGGCAATAGTGCGAGTCTCTGTCTCAAAAAAAAAAAAAAAAAGATGGATTAAATACTTAAATATAAAATGTAAAACTATAAAAACCCTGGAAGATAACCTAGGAAATACCATTCTGGACATAGGTACAGGGAAAGATTTCATGATGAAGATGCCAAAAGCAATTGCAACAAATAGAAAAATTGACAAATGGGATGTAATTAAACTAAAGAGCTTCTGCACAGCAGAAGAAACTATCAACAGAGTAAATAGACAACCTACAGAGTGGGAGAAAGTATTTACCAACTATGCATCCAGCAAAGGTCTAATATCCAGAATCTATAAGGAACTTAAACATTACAAGCAAAAAAAACCCATTAAAAGTGAACAAAGAACATGAACAGACACTTTTCTCTGTCTCTGTCTCTTTCTCTGCCTCTGTCTCTGTCTCTCTCTCTCTCTCTCTCTCTTTTTTTTTTTTTTTTTTTTGAGACAAGCTCTTGCTCTGTTGCCCAGGCTGGAGTGCAGTGGTGCAATCTTGGCTCACTGAAATCTCCACCTCCTGGGCTAAAGCCATCCTCCCATCTCAGCCTCCAGAGTAGCTGGGATCACAGGCACATACCACCACACCAAGCTAATTTTTGTAATTTTGGTGGAGATGGAGTTTTGCCATGTTGCCCAGGCTCATCTCAAACTTCTGAGGTCAAACAATCCACCGGTCTCAGTACCGCAAAATGCTGGGATTATAGGTATAAGCCACTGTGCTTGGCCAACAGACACTTTTCAGAAGAAACCATATATGTGGCCAAGAAGCATATGAAAAAATGCTCAACATTAGTAATTATTAGAGAAGTATAAATCAAAACCACAATAAGATATCATCTTGCACCAGCCAGAATGGCTATTATTAAAAAGTAAAAGAAAAATTATAGATGCTGGCATGATTGCAGAGAAAAGGGAATGCTTATCAACTGCTGGTGGGAGTGTAAATTAGTTCAGCCATTGTGAACAACAGTTGCAAATCCTCAAAAAACTTAAAACAGAATTACCATTCTATCCAGCAATTCCACTACTGGGTATATACCCAAAATAATATAAATTGTTCTACTATAAAATACATGCATGCATATGTTGATTGCAGCACTATTCACAACAGTGAATACATAGAATCAACCTAAATAACCATCAACAGTAGATTGTGTAAAGAAAATGTGTTACAAGTACACCATGGAATACTACACAGTCATAGAAAAGAATGAGATGATGTCCTCTGAAGCAACATGGATGGAGCTGGAGGCCATTATCCTAGGCAAACTAACACAGGAACAGAAAACCAAATACTGCATCCTCTTACTTGTAAGTGGGAGTAATACAACAAGAACACATGGACACTAAGAGGGGAACAACAGACACTGGGGACTATTTTAGGGCAGAGGATTGGAGGACAGAGAAGATCAGTAAAAACACCTATTGGGTACTATGTTTATTACCTGGGTAGTGAAATAATTTGTATCCCACATCCCTGTAACATGCAATTTACCTATACAACAAACCTGCACATGTACCCCTAAACCTAAAATAAAAGTTAAAATAAATGAATGAATGAATAAATAAATACAATTAAAATTTATTTTCATTTCCTCTTTGACTTTTCAGACGTGTTAATGGCCACATATTTGTAAATTTTCCAATTTTCTATGCTATTGATTTCTAGTTTTATATCATTGTGGTCAGAAAAGATATTTGATATGATTTCAATCTCAAATTTACTGAAACTTGTTTTATAATCTATCATATGATTTATGCTACAGAATATTTCATGTGCACTAGAAATGAATGTGTATTCTGCTCCTGTTGAATAGAATGTTCTATATGTATCCATTAGGTCCATTTGGTATACAGTATTGTTCACATCCACTCTTTCCTTATTGATTTTTTTTTTTTTTTTTTTTTTTGAGACGGAGTCTCGCTCTGTCGCCCAGGCTGGAGTGCAGTGGCGCGATCTCGGCTCACTGCAAGCTCCGCCTCCCGGGTTCACGCCATTCTCCTGCCTCAGCCTCTCTGAGTAGCTGGGACTACAGACGCCCGCCACCGTGCCCGGCTAATTTTTTGTATTTTTAGTAGAGACGGGGTTTCACCATGGTCTCGATCTCTTCACCTCGTGATCCGCCTGCCTCGGCCTCCCAAAGTGCTGGGATTACAAGCGTGAGCCACCGCGCCCGGCCTGATTTTTTATTTTTATTTTTTGGTATGGATGTTCTATCTATTGTTGAAAGTGAGATATTGAAATCCTTCACTACATCTATATTGCTCTTTTTTTCTCCCTTTAGTTCTGTTAACTACTATATATATTTAGGTGCTCTGATATTCAGTACATATGTATTTACAATTGTTATATTCTCTTAATGAATTGATTATCATTATATAATGACCCTCTTTGTGTCTCATTACAGTTTTCTGCTTAAAGCCTATTTTTTTTTTTGAGATGGAGTTTCGCTCTTGTTGCCTAGGCTGGAGTGCAATGGTGCAATCTCAGCTCACTGCAACCTCTGCCTCCCAAGTTCAAGTGATTCTCCTGCCTCAGCCTCCTGAGTAGGTGGGATTACAGGCGTGAACCACTGCGCCCGGCCAAAGTCTATATTGTCAGGTATAATTATAGACACTCATGCTCTCTTTTGGTTATCATTTGCTTAAAGTATTTTCTTCCATTCCATCACTTTCAGTGTATGTGTGTCCTTAAAGCTTAAGTGAATCTTTTATAGGCAGCATATGGTCAGATATAGTTTTTAATAATCCATTCAGCAATTATATATCTTTGATTAGATAACTTAATTTACTTATATTTAAAATAATTATTGATAGGTAAGAATTTACTGTTGGCATTTTTGTTAGGTGCTTTTGTATTGCTTTGTTGTTCTTTTCCTCCTCTTACTGTCTTCCTTTGCGATTTAATGATTTTCCCTAATGGTATGCTTTGATTCCTTTATATTTGTCTTTTGTGTATCTACTACAGCTTTTTTCTTTTTGGTTACCATGAGGATTACATAAATATCTCATAGTTTAAAAAGGTATATTTTAAGCTGATAAGAACATAATTTCTACTGCATACAAAACTACACTTTTACAAATGATCAAAAAGTGTATGAGAAAGGGCTGAACATCACTAATCAACAGGGAAATACAAATCAAAACCAATATGAGGTGTCACCTCACACCTGTTAGGATGGCTGTTATCAAAAAGACAGAAGATTACAAGTATTGGTGAAAATGTGGAGAGAAGGGAATCCTTGTACACTATTGGGGGAGGGGGGATTTTTTTTTTTTTTT
>NW_026652278.1:88671901-88674611 GCF_009828535.3 Hylobates moloch
ATAAAAAATATGTAATTATAAGAAAAACATTACAGAATGACAGCCACAGTTTAAAAAATAATGGAACCAAAAAAGAGCCCGCATCGCCAAGTCAATCCTAAGCCAAAAGAACAAAGCTGGAGGCATCACGCTACCTGACTTCAAACTATACTACAAGGCTACAGTAACCAAAACAGCATGGTACTGGTACCACAACAGAGACATAGATCAATGGAACAGAACAGAGCTCTCCGAAATAATGCCACATATCTATAACTATCTGATCTTTGACAAACCTGACAAAAACAAGCAATGGAGAAAGGATTCCCTATTTAATAAATGGTGCTGGGAAAACTGGCTAGCCATATGTAGAAAGCTGAAACTGGATCCCTTCCTTACACCTTATACAAAAATTAATTCAAGATGGATTAAAGACTTACATGTTAGACCTAAAACCATAAAAACCTTAGGCAATACCATTCAGGACATAGGTGTGGGCAAGGACTTCATGTCTAAAACACCAAAAGCAATGGCAACAAAAGCCAAAATTGACAAATGGGATCTAATTAAACTAAAGAGCTTCTGCACAGCAAAAGAAACTACCATCAGAGTGAACAGGCAACCTACAGAATGGGAGAAAATTTTTGCAACCTACTCATCTGACAAAGGACTAATATCCAGAATCTACAATGAACTCGAACAAATTTACAAGAAAAAAACAAACAAACAACCCCATCAAAAAGTGGGCAAAGGACATGAACAGACACTTCTCAAAAGAAGACATTTATGCAGCCAAAAAACACATGAAAAAATGCTCATCATCAGAGAAATGCAAATCAAAACCACAATGAGATACCATCTCACACCAGTTAGAATGGTGATCATTAAAAAGTCAGGAAACAACAGATGCTGGAGAGGATGTGGAGAAATAGGAACATTTTTACACTGTTGGTGGGACTGTAAACTAGTTCAACCATTGTGGAAGTCAGTGTGGCGATTCCTCAGGGATCTAGAATTAGAAATACCATTTGACCCAGCCATCCCATTACTGGGTATATACCCAAAGGACTATAAATCATGCTGCTATAAAGACACATGCACACGTATGTTTACTGTGACACTATTCACAATAGCAAAGACTTGGAACCAACTCAAATGTCCAACAACGATAGACTGGATTAAGAAAATGTGGCACATATACACCATGGAATACTATGCAGCCATAAAAAAGGATGAGTTCATGTCCTTTGTAGGGACATGGATGAAAGTGGAAAACATCATTCTCAGTAAACGATCGCAAGGACAGAAAACCAAACACCACATGTTCTCACTCATAGGTGGGAATTGAACAATGAGAACTCATGGACACAGGAAGGGGAACACCACACTCCAGGGACTGTTGTGGGGTGGGGGAAGGGGGGAGGGACAGCATTAGGAGATATACCTGATGCTAAATGATGAGTTAATGGGTGCAGCAAACCAACACGGCACATGGATACATATGTAACAAACCTGCGCATCGTGCACACGTACCCTAAAACCTAAAGTATAATAATAAAATAAAGTAAAATAAGCACATTATAAAGATAATAAAATTGTAATAAAACTAATTATAATGACATATGAAAGAAGTCTTCCCATGAAAATTAGTATCATAAAACAATATATATTATTTAACCAGCTATAGATTCACTGTTGGCATGTTACATTTAATACATACTTGACTTTTGATTTGAAATCATTTCTTCATTAAATCTTGTATCTCATCTTTGAGATTAATGTGATAATGTGATGTAACCTCTAGTGAAGCCTCAGACACACACTGTTTATTGAGATCAGCCAAGTTTTTTTGAAGTTTTCTCACAATGACCTGACAAGACATGTTTGTTATTGATTTTGTAAATCACCTTATCAAATTAACAATATTTAGTTTCAAAAATATCCCCAAATATATTGATTCAGCTTATTTTCTTCATTTGTACACATTGCTACTTATTACTGAATCCGCTTAAAGAGACAAGAAGATGTTATCTTCCTGCCAAACTGGTACTCTCTTACTAGACACCAGATTCATCCCTCTCGTCATTTGTCCCCTAATTAATCTGTAATGCTTCACAGCCTACTGAAGTCTCAAAAGAAAAAAAAATGTGGGAAGGACTAGTGGTGGTAAATTCTACACAGTGGAATGCTTTCCTTCTTCTGTATTAGAAGCACAAATCAACATCAAAGTTCCTCACATATTCAATCACCTGCTGAAATTTTTCCAATAGATTTCTATCTCAGAATAAAAGTATTTTTATTTCAAAGGCTTTAGAGGCCCTAGGTAACCTGGTGTCCTCATCCCTCCTGACCTCAGCTGCTGTGTTTCTCTTCTCTACTCACTTCTTTTGTACTATACATGAACCCTGCCACCCCTCATGAATTGTAAAATGGGGACCCAATGCAAAGCTAATAAATCACAGAGAGCTACAATGATCTTTCTCTGGGACATGATAATCTTTGAGCCTTGAAATAGAAATTATGAGCAAATTATTTGTAACAATACTCAAAATAAATTACAAATACCAGTGGGGTGATTAAATCAAATTTGATATTGCTAAAATTCACTACATTTGTCCTAGGTATTATTTAATAAAACGCAGATGCCTTTAAAAAATTGAGAGGTTATAACAATACATAATTTGAGATTCAAATATGTTCAGATTTAAGTCAAATTGACATAAATGAAAAT
>NW_026652278.1:88674742-88685630 GCF_009828535.3 Hylobates moloch
GTTAGACATGGCCCCTTAACTGATGGCTTTCACAGGGAAAAAGAAACCCTACCTGTCAGGGACCAGAAAAAGTGGTTAGAAAAATTATAAAGATAGTTACAGGAAATAGCATTAGGGATAGAAAGACTATCAAAATATCCAATATTGAAATATTCGTCTTTGCATAGTTAAATTGAAAAACTTACCTGGTCTCAATGTTTGTTCATTCTGCCATTTGAAGGCTTTATTTGGAACAGAGTTTTGCATTTCAACGGCAGGCTAAATGGGTTTGGAATAAAAATGATTAATAAAGAATGTATACTTCACAAAATACAGAGTTAATAAGTCATTCAAAATGAAATCATAAAACTAAATACCTTAAAGTCAGAAGGCTTTTCAGGAAACTCTAAAAAGCAAGAGACTTATTATCAATCATAGGTAAGTATAGCAAAACCAACCACAAATGAATGAGGTAATAGTATCGAACTGAGTCCTCTTGCTCAACTTTGAGAATGATTCCTTTAGGTTTAGGGGCTTTTCTTTTGGTTTGTTTCTTTAGGACACTCACATGACAGAAATACACTGAAGAAAATATACATATAGGTTTCACAGATCATGCAGTTAAGATTTCAAAGGCGAGATTGTGTCTCACGTGTAAAAAGAGTTGATATGAGAAAATAAATGTCAAAGCTGAACATAGAATGCTACACCATATACTTAATGAAACACATTAGAATCATTTATATTATTCTATTCATCATGTTCTTTAATGTGGCCTGTCTTTGGAGAGGTACATAGTTACGATGAGAGTTCAGCTGAATGTAGAATTGACATCTCATCAGTGAAGTATTATGAATTGATCAGCTTGGATAAATACTTAGGTCATTATGCTAAATATAAATATTCATTGTTGTCCATAACATATGGTGTAATCATATGCCTACATTTCCATATCCTCTAGTTTATCCATCTGAATGCTTCCTGATCCACTCATGCAAGAAGATGTATAAAACTCACCATGGAAATAATTTACAATAAGCTTTCAATATTGATATATTTATATAAAAATTAATTGCAATAGATATATTAAACATAAATAAATTTTATGTTAAGTCATCACAATATTTATTTTAAAAAGCAATCTTATTATTCAAGTATAAATTCAATGTTTTTTTAGTTCCTATAAATCATCTGATTTTGTGTGTCGTTAGTCTATAATAAATTTTTATGGAATGGCAATTTTACCAAAACAACACACTTTCTTAAAAATAAAGCCAATGTTCTTAGTTTCAAATATATCCCATTTGAATAAATAACATCAACAAAATATATATTTGTCATGCCTGACTGTAACAGAGAAACCTAATGAGTCACTGTGGTTACCCCAATTCTAGTAGGCCTCCCGCTTCCGGTAGTCTCTGGAGTGCCCACAATCTACTTTCTGGAGTGCAAATAATCTAAACGCATCTGAAGTGAGTTCATTCAACTTTCCTTCTCAGAGTCTCCAGAATTACCTGGCTACTTTCTTTCTTGTTTGTCCCCTGTTATCTGCCTCAAAATACGTCTTCTAAAAAATAAATAAGTAAATAAATAAAAAATAAATAAACCTCTAACTCTGTAGAATTTATTCTTTCCATCCAGCACTCTTTCAAATTTATTTTCTCATCACTTCCTTTCTCCTTGTTTCCTGAGAGTATCTTAAATCTATAATTTCTGTTTATCTTTTTCTTCTTCTTCTCTGCCTAAAAGCTTACTCAGAAATAAAAGCAATATAATGCTTCCTCTTGATCCTGTTATGTCTTGACCTTCTATCCAATTGCTCTTCCTCCACATTTTTCCCATGAAAGGCCTCTCCTCTTGCTACTCAGAGCAAGGTCCAAGGACCACTGGCATCAGCATCGCCTGAGAACTTATTAAAAATTTAGAAACTCAATTGTGCTGAATGACACTGTGCTTTAACAAGGTATTCAGCTGATTTTCTAACGTTTCATAACTTTTGTTCTATACTAAGTGTGTATGACAAATTATGTGGATGCACACCCACACATATATGCTAATACTCACCTTTTGCAAATAAAACACAACTCTGCCTTCTCAGGTAATTCCATCTCTATATGCCTTCCCAGTAGTGAGAAAGACAGGAAAAGTGAGAAAACTTTAGCTATAATTTTCTGACAAGTTTTGGTACTGGAAGATCATTTTATATTCTTGCCATCTTTCTAACCATCATCTAGCTTTCCTTAAAAATTTTTATTTTGCCACCTCTATTATACAAACCTTCTTGTTCCTTCATGAACTCCCTGTACTCTCTCTGTCTTCCTTAGTCTTCATTCCCTTTTTTTACTCCTTTTCTCTTCCTTACTTCCTGACTTTCCTCACATCTTAGAGTATCTTGGTTTCAAAAAATAATTCAGTTCTTTTTTTGCACTCTCTATATATCCTGTTGCCAACACCTGAAAAGATATGTAACTTATCATCATTTTACTCCTCTCTTTTCAATGTTATGTATTTAGTGGGTAATTTCATTTGGCTATTAGACTATATCCATCCTCATGCATTTAGACAAACATATGGTTAAATGACTTTTCAAATAAAAAATGGTTCTTACCTTCTACTTCTCTATTTATATGCTTGAATACATTTTGATAAGTAGACTCAGGTATATACACTTCAACCTTTGTAGAACTCTCAAAGAGACTCTGTTAAAAGTAATATCAATAGATAATTACAAATTTAACGTCATAAGCATCAAAATTCCTAATTAAAATATTTTTTAAACTCAATTTCTGATTTCAAAGGCAATTTGACTTAAAGATAGGCACATATTGAAAATCACAACATTTTGATAGAAAACCTCACGCATGCTATCTAGATCAAAGCTTATCTGTTATCTTCATGTGGCTATTGACTCCGTTGCTGAGCATGAAAAATAAATAACATTGACAAAAATTTTCACTCATCTGCATATTTCAAAAAGTAGCTCACTTAAAAACATCTTACTTTATCTTCCTCACCAAAAATCAAGAAGGCACATCAAACAAGTACAATACACCTGCTACCTGCCATAACACATGTTGGAGTTCAATCAGGCTGGTGGGAAAAAGAGATAGTTATATAAATAGACACAAATCTTCTTAGAAGGCCGATAACTTTGGTAATAGATATGGTTGCAGGCAACCTGATCTTTATCTATAGTTAAACAAGTTAAAGTAGTCATAAAGAAGGCAGAGTAGTTTACCTAGCTAGCTTGTTTACTCATATAATATTAAGACTAACCTTTGATGTACCACAGGTGCTTAAGTGCTTTTTACTCAGGGGTGTTGACTCAAGCTTTTGTTAATTAATCATACTGAATAAATGCGAGTCTGACTAGCTGATCAGGGCCATAGTCACAACTGTTTACAGAACTCAGCAGGGAGTCTGTAAGCCACTCAGACACCCTCAGCTGACTGGCAGAGCAGAATATCTGTGTGTCAGTGTACTTTATTCATCTGTCCCCAGGTCAGGGGTCTGCAAGAGACAGACTCCCTGCAGCTGGTGCCCCCTCCAGAGGGGCGCTGCCGCAAATATATACTGCATTAAACATTGAAAATCTTCATGATTATATAATTATTTAGTGTTAAAAATGATGCATGGCATGAAAAGAATGTTAAGAATAAGTCATATAAAGTGCACTCAGAACATTGTAGAAGCCGCTTTATTTAGGTAAATGGGCTTAGAATAATCAAAATGTTTTTGATAAAATATCTGCTGATGGAAGAAGTACTTGAATAAAATGAAAAAGTAGTAAGGAAAACTTATATTTATGTTATGTTTAAATGAAAGCAATCAAGTATTAGAAAGTCTTTTTTTGTCTATGGACAAATTAGATAAAGTCTACTTGTCTATTGACATCTCATTTCTGTTATCATTGTGCAGCAGGGGCTTGGATCTAAGAGGTCAGGCACTTCCTGTGTCTTTCCACAGCTGTGACCTTGGACTATATCACTATTATTTGATACTTATGTTGCTATAAGCATGGCTACCACAAACGGACTCAAAGAGTTCTATCTGTAAAAATAATTTCTACTTTTTAAAATACTACTCAACCAAATTGTTGTTATTATAGTCCCACTGATTTCCTATTCTTTATGCATGTTTTTCTCCTGAAATGTTCCTTCAGATCTATACTGGACAATACAGATATGTCAATAATTTCCAATCCAAGCATTATCTTTTATGTTTCAAGTTGTACAAAACTGCAGCTTAAACTGTTTTTCTCTGAATCCAATTAAAACTTTTGTACGTCTCAATATACCACTGAGTCATATATTTGCCCAAAGATGGACTCAGAGTAATTCTTTAGCTTTTGGTCAAATTTCACCTCAGAACTCATGTGAATTACTGGTGAATTCTAAGCCTTATTTTTTACACTGTACTACACAAGTGTCTGAAACTAATTCTGAAAATTAGCAGAATTTCACTACCAAGCAGTAATGTACTTAGCACACATATATTTTTTAAGTATTTCTTTTTTTGGAGACAGAGTCTCACTCTGTCACCCAGACTGGAGTGCAATGGCCCGATCTGAGTGCAATGGCACAATCTCAGCTCACTGCAACCTCCACCTCCCGGGTTCAAGTGATTCTCCTGCCTCAGCCTCCTGAGTAGCTGGGATTACAGGGGTGTGCCACCACACCCAACTAATTTTGTATTTTTAGTACAGACAGGGTTTCACCATATTAGCCAGGCTGGTCTCAAACTCCTGAACTCAGGTGATCCTCCCACCTTGGGCCTTCCCAAGTGCTGGGATTACAGGCATGAGCTACCGCACCCAGCCAAGCATGTTTTTAGAAATATCAGAATTTCTTCTGAGCATAGGCAGTGGTAAGAAAACCAAGTCAAAGCCTCTGACTTAATATTTTCACATCACTCAATATTAATATTTTTAGAGAATAACATCAACAATACACAGTACCCAAGAATCACAAGAATATTCTTCATCTTCCTCTTGTTTGGATTCTGATGGGAACCTCTGATCTATAAAAGGTTAATCACAGATACATTCATGAGAGCATTTCTTATTATAAATTTTTAAAACATATACAAATCTATTTTCATTCATGAATCTGTGGACTTTCTTCTACAGCCTGTATATTCTATTGGTAGATAACCACCACCTCTTCTATAGTCAATTGGTTAGAGCTGCAATCTTAAAAATGTAAAAATTAATTTTATATTCATTAGAATGCAAAAAAAATAAAATTTTGATTAATTTGTATTAATTATTTCCTCTAAATTAATTATTTAGAGGAAAGAAGTCATATCCTCTTCTCCCGTGAATCACACTATGTCAGATATTTGCTATTCACTCAGATAACTTTAATTACCTGCCAGCTCTCATTACTTCCTAAGCTTTTATTTTTTAGTATTATTTAGTTCGATTGACTAAGCAATCTTTATTACACATTTCTTCAAAAAAGATTTATCAATAAATAAGATTCTTCAAAATATTAGCTTTTTGATATTAGCAAAATATATGGCCAACCCTTTTAAATTTCAATATGCTATGACAGTATATTTGGTGTGTATGTGTTTTAGATAAATAAGCTTAAAGAACTTGTATTGCATATAAATTAAAAACTGCTTTAATTACAATGAGATAGTATTTCCTTAATGCAACAATATCTTCAGAATCAACTTGTGCCTCCTTGGAGAAACATTACAAATTTAAAGGAAAAATGACTGCCTTAAGTAACTAAATTTCCCACATTTCATAGAATTAAATCAAGGTCCATACAAGGCCCAAGGAATACTGAAAGCCATGAGACGGAAAACAAGTATATAACAGAAATATTCTAAATTCTTCTGAAGTGAATTCACTCAAATTTCCTAGTTAGACACAGCACCTTAACTGATGGCTTTCACAGGGACAAAGAAACCCTACCAGTTATTTTTAAGTTAAAAAAAATTCAGTAAAAGAAATCAAAATAAAATAATGGCAAAGAAAGACCTACATGTTTAAATGTGTAAATTGAGCTTCTGAACTTGATTCTTTTTACCCTGGATGGGTCAAACTTTTATAATAGATTGATACTAGGCCACATATTGGTGACAAAAAAAAAAGACTATAGCATGAACTACTACAAAAGCTTCTTCTTTAAATCTTTTTATGTAATTACCCTCCATCTTTCTTCTATATGAAGGGCCAGCAAACTATAGGCCACAGGCCAAATTCAGCTTACCAAATGGTTTTTTATACAAAGTTTTATTGGAATACAATCTTGCCTGTTTGCTCACACATTATCTATGACTGCTTTCACCCTACAATGCAGAGTTCAATAGCTGTTATAGAGACCACATGGCCTAACATATTTCTTTTTTTTTTAAGATGGAATGTTGCTCTGTCACACAGGCTAGAGTGTAGTGGTAGGATCTCAGCTCACTGCAACCTCTGCCTCCCGGGTTCAAGCGATTCTGTGACTATCCTGCCTTAGCCCCCCAAGTAGCTAGGATTACAGGTGCCCGCCACCACACCTGGCTACTTTTGTATTTTTAGTAAAGACGAGGTTTCACCACATTGGCCAGGCTGTTCTCGAACTCCTGACCTCGTGATCCACGTGCCTCAGCCTCCCAAAGTGCTGGGATTACAGGCGTGAGCCACCGTGCCCAGCGGCCTAACATATTCCCTATCTGTCACTTTACAGGAAAAGTTTGCCAATCTCTGCCTTAGACCATAACAGGTATGCCCTGATACTCAAATCTAATCTTGTGACTCCCCTGCTCAAACTTTTCCAATGAATCCCTGCAGAAAACATTGCTGGCTTCCTATGCATAGACATTATTTATTCTTTCTTGATGCAGAAACACAAGTTTCTTTAGATACTCAGTATTCCATTACCCCAATCCCATCTCAAAAAGAGAAATCATTACTCTAAGCTAATCACAGTAATTACATTTGCTTTCCTAGTGACTGGTTTAGATATGAGCATGTGGGGTAATCTAGTCAATAAAATGTTACAGGAAGATTACTGCAAGCTTCCAAGTTTTCTCCCTATTTAAAAGAAACGTGAACAAAAGCAGCCCTTCCAGCCTTTAAATATTGTCTTGAGAGAGCATGATTATTGGAGCTGTTGCTAATTAACCAACCAAAAGTGGGATCCTGGCTGGGCACGGTGGTTTCACGCCTGAATTCCCAGCACTTTTGGAGACCAAGGCGGGTATATCATGAGGTCAGGAGTTTCAGTCTGGCCAATATAGTGAAACCCCTCCTCTACTAAAAATACAAAAAATTATCCAGGTGTGGTGGCGGGCACCTGTAATCCTAGCTACTTGGGAGGCTAAGGCAGGATAGTCACATGAACCTGGGAGGCAGAGGTTGTAGTCAGCCGAGATCACTCGTGCCACTGCACTCCAGTCCAGGCGACAGTTCGAGACTCTGTCTCACAAAAAAAAAGTGTGGTCCTATGATATCCCTGTACCACCAAACAACTTTGGTTCCTATGGTTTTAGCCATTGTGAGTTAGTTCATCTAGTATTTACGGCCAGAAGAATTGTGAGAATTTTTCCAGGGCCTACAGAATAAGAGCTACTTATTCCTATACTATTAAAAAGTGTTGACTAAGCTCACCTTATTTAGATATTCAAGTCATTCCCAACTACTCCCATATCACACTTTTTTCACTAGGGAACCTGAAGTGCCAATAAACCTTACAAAGTTCGCTCAAGCATCTTACCATTGGTACTTGCTTTTGTAGATGATTCTTTTGTAGGACATGCAATCATCTTAGATCTTCCTTTTCCCAAAACTTCAGTTTTATTAGATGTTACTCTTGCCACACATCCTGTCTTTACAGGTGTTTCTTTTTTCTCCCATGCGATCTTCCTAGGTCTTCCCGTAAATTTCTCAGATGTTTCCTTTGCGGGCCTCGTGATTTCCCTAGGTGTTTCTTCTGCTAACTGTTCAAACTTTCCAGACGTCGCTTTCTCCAAACATTGAATTTTGTCAGATGTTCCCTCCACCAAGGGTGCAGCCTCATCAGGTGGTTTTTTCCACCAAGCTTTCAGCTGTGTCAGATGTTCCCTCCACCAAGGGTGCAGCCTCGTCAGGTGTTTTTTCCACCAAGCTTTCAGCCGTGTCAGGTGTTCTTTCCGCCAAGGGTGCAGCCTCGTCAGGTGGTTTTTCCACCAAGCTTTCAGCTGTGTCAGGTGTTCTTTCCGCCAAGGGTGCAGCCTCGTCAGGTGTTCCTGCAGATGTTCCTTCTGCCAAACACACAATCTAGTTAAATTTTCCTTCTACTAAATATAATCCTCCTGACTCTTCACCTGGCAAACTTCTACTCATTCTGTATGCTTTCCTTAAATACTACCAAACTTTTCTTTTCTCTTTTTTTTTTTTTTTTTGAGACAGAGTCTCACTCAGTCATCCATGCTGGAGTGCAGTGGTGTGATCTCAGCTCAATGCAATTCAAGTGATTCTCCTACCTCAAGCGATTCTCCTACCTCAGCCTCCCAAGTAGCTGGGATTACAGGCGTGGGCCACATCACCCAGCTAATTTTTCATATTTAGTAGAGACGGGTTTCACCATGTTAGTCAGGCTGGTCTCAAACTCCTGAGCTCAAGCAATACATCTGCCTTGGCCTCCCAAAGTGCTAGGACTACAAGAGTGAGCCACTGTGCCTGGACACTACCAAACTTTTTAAAGCTTTAATTCTTCACCTTGGATATAAAATGTCTGACACATGCTGAATACAGTAATGACATAATAAGTAATAATTATAAGCTTCCAAAGAGTTTCTGGCACTGAGTAAGCACTAAATAAAGTAATAAATAATAAAAAAGGATGATAATAACAAGAAAAATGCTTCATACCTTAATAAAGTAGTAAATAATAAAAAATGACCATGATAATAACAAGGAAGATGCTTAGTACCTTAAAGATACCTGACAATTATTTGTTAAGTGGACAAGTGGATAAATGAATAAAAAACATTTTTTAGGAAATTCTGTTGGAAAAATGCAGAAATTCAATAAGGACAGCTTTACTGTTTTATGAGCACCTTAAAGACCCAAACTATAGGTATTCTATCTTTGTCTCCTGCAACTTGCAAAACCTAACTTATAGAGGTCCTTTAATCAAGATATAATAAATTAAAGATGTGCTCATATAGTTCATATTGCACAATGCATTATGTCACATTTAGGTATCACAGTGGCATTTTTGTTATTATGAAAAATTTTTGTAACTTTATTTTAATTGGTTGAGCCTAGAGTTAAGCTACTTGAATACTTATAATGATAATATTTTAGCTATTAGAAACAGAGTATCTTGTTGTAACAAATTACTATTAACACACAAATTATCCAGCAGACAGAACAACATATCTTGTTCTAATGAAATAAATATATCTTATTTGGTTTCAACTTAGAGGAAATGAATTTGATAATTGTGAGACCTTGTTGGTACAACGCTATGTAACATAACCTGCGCTTCTCAACACAGAATTGCTTTTCTGACTTCTGCATTCAGTAAGTATCTTTGGAAAATAATTTCCTATTGGTACTGAAGCACCCTGGCTAAGTTTTGTAATTCTTATTGACATTTGTTTATGGTGCCAGGAAAGTATTATTAAGTTTCAAATTCTAAAGATAGTTACTTTTTCAGTGACACAAGTCACTATGTCACACAGCTGATCCTTGAATATGGGTTTTCACTGTAGGAGCCCACTAACATACAGATTTTTCTTTTCCTTTGCCACTGCAAGACAGCAAGACAAATCTCTCCTCTACTCAACATGAAGGCAATAAGAATTAAGACCTTTATGTATAAATAATTCACTTCCACTCAACAGTGAATATATTTTTCCTTCTTAGAAAAGTTTCTTTCCTCCAGCTCACTTTATTGTAAGAATACAGTATATAGTACATATAAAATAGAAACTATGAGTTAATTGACTGTGCTTTCAGTAAGGCTCCAGGTCAACAGTAGACTACTAGTAAAGTTTAGGAGGAGTCAAAAGAAACAGATTTTCGTATGAAGCAGATTTTCAGCTGCATGGGGGATCAGCACCCTAACTCTCATATTGCTCAAGACTCAACTGTAATTAATTATCATTTACTAAATGCAAACAACTTATTGTAAAAATTAGAGACCAGAGGTTCAATACCAACCTGGGCAACATAAGGATACCCTGTCTCTACAATCAATCAATCAATCAATCAATCAATAAAACCGTGTTTCTTCATAGGTTATTGTGAGAGTTCAGTCACGCTGGTGAGAAACATTTTAATATGAAGTTATAGGACATAGACACAAATCTTCTTGGAAGGCCAGAGGGTTTTGTAAAAGTCTCAAGATACGGTTATGGCTGAAAGCAGCCTAATTCTTACCTTGCATAAATAGCTTAAAGTGGGTACAAAGGAAGGTAGAGTAGTTTATCTAAATAGCTTGTTTACTTATGTGGTCTTAAGACTAACCTTTGATCACCCATGGGCAGGATGGCTCTCTGGGGTCGGGACAACCAGGTTAATTACCCACGGGTGTGTTGACTCAAAGCCTTTGTCATTAAAACTTTACTAATAAATGCCCACAAGGCCAGCTAGCCAGGGCTGTGGCTGCTGACTCTTTACAGCACCTTCCTTGGTGTCTGTAATCAGCTCGGAATCCTTGCTGCTCTTTCACTGAATATCAGTATCTGGTTATGTGTCTCAACCGTCTGCAGGACAGACCCCCACAGGTTATAATATTCAAATGTTGGTGACAAAATCTCTCAGCATTTGCTTGTCTGTAAAGTATTTTATTTCTCCTTCACTTATGAAGCTTAGTTTGGCTGGATAGGAAATTCTGGGTTGAAAATTCTTTTCTTTAAGAATGTTGAATATTGGCCCCCACTCTCTTCTGGCTTGTAGAGTTTCTGCTGAGAGATCAGC
>NW_026652278.1:88685640-88879288 GCF_009828535.3 Hylobates moloch
AGCTTTGTTCTGTTGCTGGTGAGGAGCTGCGTTCCTTTGGAGGAGGAGAGGCCCTCTGATTTTTAGAGTTTCCAGTTTTCTTGCTCTGTTTTTTCCCCATCTTTGTGGTTTTATCTACCTTTGGTCTTTGATGATGGTGATGTACAGATGGGGTTTTGGTGTGGATGTCCTTTCTGTTTGTTAGTTTTCCTTCTAACAGTCAGGACCCTCAGCTGCAGGTCTGTTGGAGTTTGCTGGAGGTCCACTCCAGACCCTGTTTGCCTGGGTATCAGCAGCAGAGGCTGCAGAACAGCAGATATTGGTGAACAGCAAATGTTGCTGCCTGATTGTTCCTCTGGAAGTTTGGTCTCAGAGGAGTACCCGGCCGTGTGAGGTGTCAGTCTGCCCCTACTGGGGGGTGTTTCCCAGTTAGGCTACTTGGGAGTCTGGGACCCACTTGAGGTGGCAGTCTGTCCATTCTCAGATCTCCAGCTGTGTGCTGGGAGAACCACTACTCTCTTCAAAGCTGTCAGACAGGGACGTTTAAGTCTGCAGATTCTGCTGCCTTTTGTTTGGCAATGCCCTGCCCCCAGAGGTGGAGTCTACAGAGGCAGGCAGGCCTCCTTGAGCTGCAGTGGGCTCCACCCAGTTCAAGCTTCCCAGCCTCTTTGTTTACCTACTCAAGCCTCGGCAATGGTGGGCGTCCCTCCCCAGCCTCGTTGCCGCCTTACAGTTTGATCTCAGACTGCTGTGCTAGCGACGAGCGAGGCTCCGTGGGGGTAGGACCCTCTGAGCCAGGCACAGGATATAATCTCCTGGTGTGCCGTTTGCTAAGACCATCGGAAAAGCACAGTATTAGGGTGGGAGTGACCTGATTTTCCAGGTGCCATCTGTCACCCCTTTCTTTGACTAGGAAAGGGAATTCCCTGACCCCTTGTGCTTCCCGGGTGAGGAAATGCTTCGCCCTGCTTCGGCTCATGCTCAGTGCACTGCACCCACTCTCCTGCACCCACTTTCTGACACTCCCCGGTGAGATGAACCTGGTACCTCAGTTGGAAATGCAGAAATCACCCGTCTTCTGCGTTGCTCACGTTGGGAGCTGTAGACTGGAGCTGTTCCTATTCAGCCATCTTGGCTTCTGTTATTAATTCCTACTTTTCATTATTAGATGTTCAATTATTTGTGGCTTGTAATTCAGGGCATGTAAGCTACTTTATAATTTGTAATAAAATTTATTTATAAATATATTAATTCATTAAATTGGATAACCTGATCATCCCCTATTACTGAGCTCATCAATCACACCAAGGGTTATACATTTTATAACAAGCCTAAGTTGTTAGAACAGTTGAGGAAACATAAAATATACAAACTTAAAACTTGTGTTACTTGTTTATACAAAAGTATTATATAGGATTTAGAGACCATAATTGAACAAATATTTTTTCAGACAATATTTTTTGAGATTATAAACTACCTACAACTAAATTCTTAACTAATTCTGAATTATAAACTAAAAAATCAAATCAAAGCAATATATATATATACACACACA
Source organism: Hylobates moloch (assembly GCF_009828535.3). Lineage (NCBI taxonomy): Eukaryota > Metazoa > Chordata > Mammalia > Primates > Hylobatidae > Hylobates > Hylobates moloch. The sequence goes on from NW_026652278.1 coordinate 88,687,175, forward strand.
CACCCACATATATGCATATATGTAAACACATGCTATTTACACATTGCTTTTTGAATTGCCTTTTTTGTGATCAACACTTCCATAATCTTATGATAGCACCACCAAGGGTAGTTTACTATCAGAAGTCTTACCTGGATTGGTATTTTGACGATTTTTAGATAATTTTTGTATATATTCCAAAATTTGTTGACGAATGCTATGGATAAAAATGTGATAAATAAAATTACCATTTTAACACTGATTTTATAAAAAACATTTACCAAATTTATTAAGTTCTTAGAATATTTCAGACAATATCAGAGCTAACATCAGAACATTACTTATTCCATAGACTTTAAGTTTGTAAGCTCTATGAACTTATTAAGCTTCTAATTAAAGAAGAAATAAAGATGAAATACTCATAGCATTTAGGGCAGTATAACTCAGTAAATTAACTAGAGTTAGCTTGGCTTAATGGAAAATGTCCCTAACTCAGAAAAAGTCCTAGCACGGTTACCAACAGGTATTTTTTCTTGAACAAGTTGCTTCTCTTAGGCTCAATGTCTTCTAAAAATGAGGATTTTAGAGGCTTATTTCACTAGAGTATTATAAAGATTTAACAAGATAACATTTTAAAAATGCTCAAAGAAATAGCGAAGCAATGAAATAATTTGTTCTTGAACCTGATTGCTGAAACTATTTTAAAATTCCCAATAAAACCCAATGTGTTGGCCTGGTGCAGTGGCTCATGCCTGTGATGCAAGCACTTTGGGATGCTGAGACAGGAGGATTGCTTGAGCCCAGAAGTTCATGACAAGCCTGAGCAACATAGGGAGACCCTGTCTCTACAAAAAATTAATTTTTTAAAAAAAGTGTTTCTTCATAGGTTATAATGTTCAAATGTTGCAGTTTTCTGTTATTAATTCCTACTTTTGTTTATTAGATGTTCTATTCTTTGTGGCATGTAATTCAAGGCATCTAAGCTATTTTATAATTTGTAATGAAATTTATTTATAAATATATTAATTCATCAAATTGGATAATCTGATTATTCTCTATTACTGAGCTCATCAATCACACCAAGGGCAGAAAACTAATAGATGTCAGCATCTGGCTTGGACTATTGCTACTCTTTATCTACCTCCTTAAACCTGAACCAACCAATCTTTGATAGAATGATGCTTAGTCACTATGATCATTTCCAGCTGCTGTGGAAGACAAAACCCTCCACTGTTTTTTGTAAGTTCCACAAAGAAGATGCAAGTTGGTATTTTCTCATTTCTGAGATGCCTACTAACAGCATACTGCACACAAGATCCTATGTGTTACTCACCACATCTCATTTCATACATCACCTTACATAAATATTTTTTGTATGAAAATCACAATTGCAATACTTGGTGTCACGCATTTCGCTTTGACACATCATTTCCTTAGAGCTAGTTAGAAAGTAGTCAAATGTCCTTTTGGGGACTGCAAGAAATATGCAACACTTCACAGATTTGTGTGTCATCCTTGTGCAGGGACGATGCTGATCTTCTCGACATTGTTTCAATTTTAGTATATGTACCACTGAAGCCAGGACAAATCCCTACTTTTATACCTGAAGACTGATCAATGATGGATGAGGCTTAGCTCTGTTAAATCTAACCAACTTACTTGAGATAGAGTGAAGTCTATTGAATGGCTCCATGGTAATGCAGAATTTGAAAATATTTTAAAAACTCGAGATAGAGATGCAAGTAGCCTGGGAGATTTTTACTTTTAGGGAAAAAGAATCACTTGAGGGTATAACCACAAGTTGGAACCCACTACAAATTTGGAAAGATGACAAGGGATCTTACAGAATAAGATGAGACCTTCCACTACTTACAAAATGGCACTACACAGGATATATAAAGTGCCAGGGATATAGATCTGGTAACAAAATAAAAATGGATCTCTAATTTCTTCCTGTAACATTATTTCAACCTGACTTACAGTTTTAAACTATCACAACTAATATTTGCTAGAGAAAATAGAAAAAAGTCATTCAAAGGATAACTTACCATGAAGGTCTAGGCCAAGTCCAGGCTAAGATGTGGGTTTCACATCAGGTTTTGAGTGGAGGAGAAGGGTCAATTTGCTCACTATGTGTGTGGCTAAAGCTAAAAGTTCTAGCTGCCAGAGCAGGGTGCTGGTACTTTGGAAACAATGGCTGAGAATACGTATGTGAACTTTAAAAAACTGTAATAACTTTGAAGTCTACATATGGATCACCATGAAGACTGAAGGATCTGTGTTAGTAAGGGCATCCTGGTCACAAAGGTCAATCATTACCAGACTGCAGGAGCAGTTTCAATGGCAACGATGCAGCAACAGAATCAATGGAAACAACAAAATAAATAGAATGGTGATTTCTGCCCCCAATCCTTTTGACTTATACAAAAAGAATGTCTTCCTTGGACTTAGGGAACCCCTTAGATTTTTTTTAAAAATTCAAGTATTTAGATATGGAAGACAGCCCTCAGAGGACACTATCAGGTTTTCTGCTAAAGTGGACATTTCAAGACCCAAATAACTAATTAGAAAAATCAAGTAGACAACATTAGGATCCCTAGGAATAAAGTTGTTGAAAGTCCTAAAATAAAGAATCCTGGACCCAATACTCCTTCTAACTAGTCTAGCTTTTTGCCTAGTTTCTGGCTGATGAAGTGAACTCACTGTCATTCAAAAACTACCTGAAACAAACTATAAAATCTCACCTAGCCTCTAAATGTAAACACTTACTGATGAAATCCACAAGCAACAGCATAACGTTCTGCAGTTACTCCACATGTATCTGCAGCAAAGACGTCAACATTTTTCTGAAGAAGCATGCCAACTATCTCTGATGATCCATGACATACAGCAAGCATGAGCGCTGTGCTAAAATAACAAAGAGATAACTTCATTATTATGAGCAGAACCAACTTAATATGTGCCTGACAGTGTAGAATTAACCATTTACATGTACTAACAAACACAAGTATCTTGAGTGCTCAAGTGTTTATCCTTGTAAATTACCACTAAGGCTAAAAGGAAGGAGCAAAAAGACTCATGTCCCACTGGGATATGGCACACTAGAATTGGCTAATATAAAGTCCTTTGAGAAGCAAGAAATTATGCTCTGTTCACTAATCTAAAAGAGGCAAAGATTTAAATGAAAAATTATCTATTTCTTCCTTAGTCTGATATAATAGTTTATACTTCAAAATCAGCTAGAAGTCAGACAAGTGACAGCAATCTGAAGGCCTAAAATAATATTAGGAATAATGATATTAGTAGTAGTCATGCTAAGTTTAGTTAATGATGCTGATAAGAATGTATGAGACCCTGAATTAAATGCTGTTGATATTCATAATGTTACTTCAACACAATCGTCCTTAAAGGACATATTATTATTCACCTTTTCATATAGAAAATCATACTTGGTATTAAGTAATGTTTGCAAGTTCACACACCTATCAAGTGAGGAAGCTAGAAATTAAACTCAGTCTTGTGTGAATCAAAAGCCTATCTCTTTTCTCTTTATTACTCACCTATGGCTTATCTTAATTGACTAAAATGTCAATCCAGTTAAAGGTGTCTTTCTTCCCTCTACCCATACAAATTAAAAATAAAAATACACTATGAATAAAAAAGGAAAAATAATAAATTCACAGTATCTGGTGATAGCAATTAATAGTCATGTAGGGATAACCTAAAATTAATATTCTTCAAAGAAAACAAAGCAGTCATCCTAAAGACAAAATGATTTTAAACTCCTATTTCTATTTAATTTTTCTTTTTTTTTTTCTTTGAGACAGATTCTCGCTCTGTTACCCAGGCTGGAGTGTGGTGGCACGATCTCAGCTCACTGCAACCTCTGCCTCCAGGTTCAAGCGATTCTCATGCCTCAGCCGCCTGAGTAGCTGGGACTACAGGCATGCGCCACCATGCCCAGCTAATTTTTGTATTTTTAGTAGAAATGGGGTTTCACCATGTTGGCTAGGCTGGTCTCAAACTCCCGGCCTCAAGTGATCCAACCACCTTGGCCTCCCAAAGTGGTAGGATAACAGGCAACAGCTACCGTGCCCAGCAAATACTGCATTTTTAAAAAAGTGTATAAAAAATAGAAGTTAGAAAAATACTATAAAAGTGTTAATCATTCAATATTGAATTATAAAGTAAACTAAAAAAGTTCATACTTCTTAAAACTAATACAGAACAACTTTAGAAGGTAATGCAACCAAAAACATCAGATTACACATAGGAATCAGTCAATATAATAAGAGAAGATAAATCCTACTATATACTCTTCTTTATGTTGACCAGTCCAAATAATTGCTTTTCTTCTGATCATTTGTGTTGATATTTTCACATAATCTAATAATTTTAAGTAAATGTTATTAATTTAATATTTCTGACTTGAGTGTTATTACTCTAGAACACTACTCAACTGTTTTTTAATAAAAAAAGAACTACTATACCATTTACACCTATTAACTGCATTCGCATTTGCACTTTTTGTCAGCAAAAATTCCACAATTTGCTCCCTTCTTTTCGTTATGGATAGTAAAAGTGGTGTGAGGCTAGCCTGTAAAATAGCAAAACAATTTATAATTCATGAAATTACATATTTCTCAGCTGAACTGAATACCTTATATAATATCCTGTGAACTTAAACACGTAAAATAGAAAGTAAATCAATAGCAATCCCTTCTTTCTCCCTTTTCTGTGCTTTCCCATGTACTGCACCTTCCGCTATAAATATTCAGCCTCTGCATCACCGCATAACTCTGGTTATCTCCAAAAATCATTATATTGTAATAATTTTATGGTTTCCCATCTAAACCAAGAGCTTCTTGAGGGCAAGGGCTGTATCTTTTATCTCTATATCCTTAAACCCTAAGACATAGTAGTAAATACTTCATTTTTGACTAAATTAGTATTCTAATTTAGTGTTTCTTAAACTATATTCCAAAGAATAATTACCTTACCAGAAGCACTGTACCCCAATAGATTCTACCATTATCTATGTTCAAGAAATATTATAAAACTGTGAATTAAATGTCCAGTATTCAATAAATGACTTGAACTTTGCCTATTCCTTATTTGACAATATATTTTTGTGGCAGACATTAACATTTGACAAATTAGAATTTCAGGGATACAACTCTGAAAGCTTCCCAAGAAAAATGGAGGTTTCCTCTGGGTAATACAAACTCGCTTGATTCTCTTCTATCAATAATCCCAAGATCCCAGATGTCAATTTCAGGCACTCCTGTTCTGCATGGGTCACTAAGGAAGCAACTCTAAATTAAAAGAGATTGGCTTCGAATGAACTTTGATTGCCTATTATTAAATGGTCCGAGGGGTTTCTCCTATTACAAGACAATAGAATTTTATCTCAGCTGTTAGAAATTCAGTATAAAAGTTTATTCTCAATTATAATGATAATCCTAAGATTCTAATGCATATCTACTTCTTAAAATGCAATAATCCATTTTTATTCTGGTTCCTATTGTAATCGCTACTTAATTTTTGGCAAAATACCAAAAATATTAATAAAATGGCTTATTAATGTAAGTTCTAACTCATCTATATGCATTAGCATAATAGAAGCCACTAAAACACTTGAATTTTAAGGGACAATTCTGAGGAGAAGGATATAATATTATCTGCAATATGCATACCTTTCAAATATAACCATGATTAATCTAAAAAGGCTTAAAGGCATTCTAATAGAAGATGATTATTTATGGTTTATATAAAGAAAAATCATTGTTTAAAAAGTCTTCTAAATTCTAGAAGTCAACCCCATTATTAACGAATTAATGTAAAATATAAACTATATATTATAAACACCTATCAACTGTCTTGAATACCTTGAAATCTTTACCAAAATATACTATGAGAGAGGAATTGGTAACTGAAATATTTACAGAGGCAAGAGAGGTAAGCTGAGTAAGTGATGTAACTAGGTGGGCACAGTAGCAAACTGGAAACATATGCTTTGTGTAAAGCTAGAATGTCTTCTTAGCATACCAAACAGTCATATGGGCTCAAGAGACACCAGATTCAATCCTTTAAGAGGAAATCCAGATTTCTGAATGTCTCCTAAATTTTACATGTTGACTCAATTTATGCAGGCAAATTTTGCTTTCCTCTAGTTTTACACTAATTGGAAAGAAAAAAAAACTTGGGTGGGAAAGAATATTTGAAGAAGTTTTACCTTTAACACATTCAAATATTTATCATAAATGCAGAGAAAAGCCATACTCTCTAATAGTTCTTGTAAAAACATTAATATTTAAAGTAAAATCTTAGACAATTAAGTTCTTTCAAACTATTTTCATTCAAGGAATGTTTGAGCTTCCAAATATAAAAAACCTTACATATGTTAATATTAAAACAAATGGATTTCAAATATTTTGAAAATAATATTGGTTAATGTCTACCTTGTTCTGCACTTCGATGACTGCACCATGGGACAGCAGTTTTGCCACCACTGACAAATTCTCACTATAAACAGCATAATGGAGAGCCGTGTTGCCATACACATCTACAAGATTTACATCGGCACCAGAATCCATCAGAATATTTGCACAAGCCTCCCAATGGCATTGTAGAGCCTGTCAGTATTAAAGCAAGAATTATTGCAAATTGTATAATTTATAATATAAATTGTAAATTATTATAAATTATAAATTATAGGAAATCAAAATAAATATTCCACAGGTTTCAAAACTAGTTGTATTTCAATGAGATAAATTCATTTTTATTCTATGTATTTAAACCAAATCCATCTCCTGCTGAAAAATCTGGCTACTATTTACCTTCATCAGAGGTGTCCTGTCTTCACCATCAAGGACGTCAAGCCGGCACTTTCTGTCTACCAGAAATGTTACTACTTCCTCATGGCCGTTGACACAGGCCCAGTGTAGAGCAGTCCTACGAGAGTGAGAGGACTTTTCGGCAAAGTTTAGTCCACTGTCGCAAAACATACAAGGATTTATGTAACTGTAAGCATTAAATACCATGCTCTGCCTTCAAAACAAATACTTAATATTCTCCTGAAGAAAGTACAACATTCATTCGCCCTCATTACTCACTACATTAATGAAAGTGTGGCCTATTTGAATAGAAAGAGCTTCGCCTTTGGATTCAGTTCAACTTGGGCTTGAATATTACTTTAAGATCTTTCACTTTCTAGCTGTCACTTAAACTTTCTGCACCTCAATTTTCTCATCAACAAAATGAAGATGAATACAGCAGTCATCTCACAGGTTATCACTATAATGCCTCAATGAGAATCTATGCAAAGTATTTTGGAGAGTTCCTAGCACATATAACAGCTCAGTAATTGTTAGATATTATAATTATTACTACTACTTAACAAAGACAACATTTTAAATAAAATGGTACAATTATGTCTGCTTTGTGGTGTGTTTTAAAAGTTAGAGATAACACTGTATTTTAATGATTCTAAGATGCTCAATTTCTCATACTTTAACATTTCTGACATTGAAATGCCACTTATAGTTCATTATTTATTACAACTATATTTGGCAGAAACTTAAACAATCTTTTATTGGTGCATAAAATAAGGAGGCATCACACAATTCACAGTGTCTTCCAAGAAGTGGAATATGGTATATACAACAGGACGAGGGCAGTCCTAGTCACAGGATTAACACTGAAAGAAATTTTAGCTTTTAAGAGTACTATGCAAAAGGAGAGTTGAAATAAAAACAACAAAATATTAAAACAAAGTACTTTAAAATTTTAAAAGCTTCAAGCCAAAGAAAACTTGAGATTCAAATAAATAGGTATGGCTCATCTTATTCCATATTTAGATTTACAGAATGTATGTAAATTCATATTTAGATTTATAGAATGCATGTAAATTAGGTATTTCCAATGATTAATATCACTATTTAAAGCTATTACAAATTTCCAAAATCACGGTTGGTAGTTATATTTTACTAGTTTTTCACTTCAGAAGTGCTTTTTTTTTTTGAAAGATGAGAGGAAAAGTTTCAATTGAGATTCAGTCCTAATACTCCAATTTTAAATCTCTCATTTTGCTCAGGCTGAGCAGGTAAATGTGAAATTTTTAAGGATGAAAGGGTCCTGAGAGTTCACATGATTATCTCAATAGATGCAGAAAAGGCCTTTGACAAAATTCAACAACCTTCACGCTAAAAACTCTCCATAAATTAGGTATTGATGGGATGTATCTCAAAATAATAAGAGCTATCTATGACAAACCCACAGCCAATATCATACTGAATGGGCAAGAACTGGAAGCATTCCCTTTGAAAACTGGCACAAGACAGGGATGCCCTCTCTCACCACTCCTATTTAACATAGTGCTGGAAGTTCTGGCCAGAGCAATCAGGCAGGAGAAAGAAATAAAGGGTATTCAATTAGGAAAAGAGGAAGTCAAATTGTCCCTGTTTGCAGATGACATGATTGTATATCTAGAAAACCCCATTGTCTCAGCCCAAAATCTCCTTAAGATGATTAGCGACTTCAGCAAAGTCTCAGGATACAAAATCAATGTACAAAAATCACAAGCATTCTTGTACACCAGTCACAGACAAACAGAGAGCCAAATCATGAGTGAACTCCCATTCACAACTGCTTCAAAGAGAATAAAATACCTAGGAATCCAACTTACAAGGGATGTGAAGGACCTCTTCAAGGAGAACTACAAACCACAGCTCAATGAAATAAAAGAGGATACAAACAAATGGAAGAACATTCCATGCTCATGGGTTGGAAGAATCAATATCGTGAACATGGCCATACTGCCCAAGGTAATTTATAGATTCAATGCCATCCCCATCAAGCTACCAATGACTTTCTTCACAGAATTGGAAAAAAACTACTTTAAAGTTCATATGGAACCAAAAAAGAGCCCGCATCGCCAAGTCAATCCTAAGCCAAAAGAACAAAGCTGGAGGCATCACACTACCTGACTTCAAACTATACTACAAGGCTACAGTAACCAAAACAGCATGGTACTGGTACCACAACAGAGACATAGATCAATGGAACAGAACAGAGCCCTCAGAAATGATGCCGCATATCTACAACTATCTGATCTTTGACAAACCTGACAAAAACAAGAAATGGGGAAAGGATTCCCTATTTAATAAATGGTGCTGGGAAAACTGGCTAGCCATATGTGGAAAGCTGAAACTGGATCCCTTCCTTACACCTTATACAAAAATTAATTCAAGATGGATTAAAGACTTAAATGTTAGACCTAAAACCATTAAAATCCTACAAGAAAACCTAGGCAATACCATTCAGGACATAGGCGTGGGCAAGGACTTCATGTCTAAAACACCAAAAGCAATGGCAACAAAAGCCAAAATTGACAAATGGGATCTAATTAAAGTAAAGAGCTTCTCCACAGCAAAAGAAACTACCATCAGAGTGAACAGGCAACCTACAGAATGGGAGAAAATTTTTGCAACCTACTCATCTGACAAAGGGCTAATATCCAGAATCTACAATGAACTCAAACAAATTTACAAGAAAAAAACAAACAACCCCATCAAAAAGTGGGCGAAGGACATGAACAGACACTTCTCAAAAGAAGACATTTATGCAGCCAAAAAACACATGAAAAAATGCTCATCATCACTGGCCATCAGAGAAATGCAAATCAAAACCACAGTGAGATACCATCTCACACCAGTTAGAATGGCCATCATTAAAAAGTCAGGAAACAACAGGTGCTGGAGAGGATGTGGAGAAATGGGAACACTTTTACACTGTTGGTGGGACTGTAAACTAGTTCAACCATTGTGGAAGTCAGTGTGGCGATTCCTCAGGGATCTAGAACTAGAAATACCATTTGACCCAGCCATCCCATTACTGGGTATATACCCAAAGGACTATAAATCATGCTGCTATAAAGACACATGCACACCTATGTTTATGGCGGCACTATTCACAATAGCAAAGAGTTGGAACCAACCCAAATGTCCAACAACGATAGACTGGATTAAGAAAATGTGGCACATGTACACCATGGAATACTATGCAGCCATAAAAAATGATGAGTTCATGTCCTTTGTAGGGACATGGATGAAACTGGAAAACATCATTCTCAGTAAACCATCGCAAGGACAAAAAACCAAACACCGCATGTTCTCACTCATAGGTGGGAATTGAACAATGAGAACTCATGGACACAGGAAGGGGAACATCACACTCCAGGGACTGTTGTGGGGTGGGGAGAGGGGAGAGGGACAGCATTAGGAGATATACCTAATGCTAAATGACGAGTTAGTGGGTGCAGCAAACAACATGGCACATGGATACATATGTAACAAACCTGCACATCGTGCACATGTACCCTAAAACCTAAAGTATAATAATAAAAAATAAAAAATAAAATAATAAAAAAAAAGAATGGATCAATACAGTTGAGAAGTTCAATATCTTAAAAACCTGCTACAAATAAAGCACTTATGTTTGCTCTTTTATTTTTCTAATAATAAAACTATACTAAAATGATTAATCTATAGTTATTGACATATATGTAATAAATCTATATATAATAAAAATATGTGTCTAATAAAATGTATATGTAAATCAATAAGCACAGATAAAAAGATTCTCTTCTGGAGATGCTAAAAGTTCACAGAATATACTAATCCACAAAAAATAAAAATTAAAATATAGAAAGTGAGAAACTATTTTTATCTGTGCAACATTCACATTGCTGCTCTTCCCAAAAATTATTTTATTAATAATAAACTTTTGCTAGGAGCATTGTACATGCTCAATGCAGAAATCAAAGATAATAAAAAGAAAAAAAATTTTATATTAAAACAAATGTCCTCAAATAACAAATTTTATATTTTGTAAATAATTTCAGATAACACAAGACCATAGTCTATGTGTATGTATAGTCAAACGGAACTTTACCCTCACTTGGTACACCAAAATACATTTTCAAATGTCAACATACTTCTGTATATATTTCTACCTTGAGTGGTCACATATTATCCCATGCTGTAAACTCACTGAAATGTATTTATAAAAGCCATTAAATGGATTCTTTTAAATACATTGATATTTTAAGCAGTGCTCAGAAAAGAAATTGCATGTATGTTTCATTATTTTCTAAAAATATTTTAGTATAATAGAGTTGATCACTAATGGGCATATACAATTTTTAAAATATGGTACTTACCATCAAATTGTCTATTTGAAAAGTAACCTGCAACTTAAACTTTAAGGAGTACTATAAATACCACTGCTTTTTATACTCACAAACTTTGTGGATAGAAAACAGTATTTGATTCCTTTTTTAACTTAAATGCCTTCTCTAACCAGGAACACTAAATATTATTTCCTGTGTGCATAGGTCAGTTGCAGATCTTAAAAGAGGACTTTGCCCAATTTTTAGTTAGAGGCCAAGTACTTTTTTAGATCTGCAATTTAGATCTCTAATTTAAATTTCCCAATTTTAAATTAGAGGGTTTTTTGTTGATTTGAGTGAATTCTCTATAAAGTGAAGATTTTTAAATCTAATATGTATATACACACACACATACATGTGTAGCAAATATTTTTACAAGAATGCTGCCTTTTATTTTTTCTCATATGCAGGGTGATTTAATTTTTGTTTTACTAAATTGCCCTTCAGAGTGCTTGCTTCTGAGCTTCTTAGAAAGGTTTTGTCAACATAAAAATGTATCTGTGTAAATAAGCATTTATGTTTTCTTCTGGTATTTTTATCATTTTGTACATTAAAAACTTTTAATCTATATTCCAACAGGAACTTATTTTGTGGCATAAAAATCTAGTTTTCTCCAAAAAGCAGGCATTTCACTTAGGAAACTAATTCTTTTCCTACTAGTATAAAGTGTGAAAGTGTGACCATTACCAAGTTCTAAATTCTTACATATGTTTGGGTGTTTCTGGATTTTCTATTCTGTTGTATTCATTTACCTGTCTTTTCAGCTGTTAGCAAACAATTTGTGATTTTTTTGTTTGTTTTTTTTTTGAGACAGAGTTTCACTCTGTCACCTAGGCTGAATTGCAGTGGTGGGATCTCGGCTCTCTGCAATCTCCGCCTACGGGGTTAAAGCGATTCTCCCGCCTCAGCCTCCCGAGTAGCTGGGATTACAGGCACCTGACATCATGCCCGGCTAATTTTTGTATTTTTGTAGAGATGGCGTTTCACCATATTGGCCAGGCTGATCTTGAACTCCTGACCTCAGATGATCCACCCGCTTCTGCAGCCCAAAGTGCTGGAATTACAGGCGTGAGCCACCACTCCCAGCCCATCTTGTGCAAATTAATACCACATTTTGATATCTAGAAGGGCAAGACTTTTCTACTCCATTACAAAATATTTAAAATGCCATCACAATAGTAAAAGACAGCCTGTGTAATTTAAAAAATGTTAAAACGTTGATAACTTTATTTGGTTTATGTAAAACTGATAAAGAACTCGCATCTTGAGAAAAATGAGTCTTCTTAAATTCAAGAACATAAACCATCTTCCCACCTCGAAGTTTCCTTCTAAGGTCCCTCAGCAAAGAACATATTTACATAGACATTCATTGATACCAAAAGGGATATTGGACTTTATCCAGAGAATTTTTAGCCAAGTAGTACATATATTATAGGAATTATTTCATTATGTACCATTTCATAATGTATTTAACATTATCTTTTAAAACCTGTACATTAAAAGTAAACCCCTGTATGTACTTAATTTTGTGAGTTAAATCACTTTAAAATTCTCTACACAGTGCTCTGTGAGAGGAAGTGGGAGTGAAAGAGAAAGCAGCTAGTTTGGGGTTGATTTTAAGGTGGCCTGGGCCCTCCGCCCTGCAGGGCGCCCGCATCCCAAGCCTGGGGGGCCTGCCCAGGAAGAAGGCCTAGACCCCAGGGCCCAGAATGGCCGCTCCGCCGCCCGTTACTCCTCCACCTGCTCCCTTCGTCCCCAGGCCCCCTAGCCCCCGACTCTGAAGGGGCGATCCTCCCACCGCCGCCACCTCCTCCTGCAGCCCCGGCTCAGGCAGGGCCTGGTACCTTTTCTGGGAGTCTTTTATATTAAGGTTGATGGTCTCCCTCTCTGTCATCTTCTCCAGCTTCTCGACTTGGCCCAGGCAGGCAGCTTTATGGATCTTTTTAAAATCCCCGCGGGGGACGATGTAGGAGTCGTTGCTGGTATAGACTAGCTGGCTGAAGGGGCTCGGGTGCTCCGGGCCCCGCACGCCCTTGCCAGCGGCGGGAAGGAGCCCCTTCATGGCTGCGGCCACCTGCTAGAGAAAGCCCGCGCCTCCCGATCGCCCTTCCCCAGCCCCCACCGTTGGCCTTCGCTTCCCTCTCGCCCTTCCTAGCCACCGCCCCCCCAACCCCAGCCGATCGCCCTCGCCCTTCTTCAGTCCACGCACCGCCTCGATACCCGTAAAAAGTTCTGTGCTCGCCAAGCTCTTGCACACTCAGGCCTCTCTCAGTAGAAATGCGCTGAGCAGAGCCGTTAGCCAGCAGCGCATGCGCAGCTCAGCAGGCTGAGGAGACGCGCCCCGGCCGCGTTCTCTGGGCACCGCGTGCAGGTGGCAACTGCCGCTGAGGCGCTGCCGGGCTGGCGGGCCTCCCTGGAGCGGAACGTGGGGGGCGCCATGCCACATGGCCCGCTTGACATAGCCGCCCCTGGCCCCTCCTCGACCTGCGATCCAGGAGCTGGACCCTGATGCTGGGCACGGTGCAGCCTCTGGGGTGGCACTGAGTGTCGGTTCCCGCCCTCCTGCAGCCAGAGACCCACCCCCTGATTTAGGCGCCCTGGAGGCTTCTGGCCCAAGGATCCGCGCTGCTGGTGACGCTGACAGGGTCGAGGTTGCAGCCCCTGCTGCAGTGTGCCATGTTCAGGTGGGAGCTGCACCTGAGTCCACGGTGGAGGCTAATTTTGTATTTTTTTAGTAGGGACGGGGTTTCTCCATGTTGATGAGGCCGGTCTGGAACTCTTAGGCTCAAGCGATCTGCTCAGGATCGCAAAGTCCTGATCCCAGGACTTTGGAAGGCTGAGCGGGGCAGATTGCTTGAGCCTAGGAGATCCAGAACTGCCTGACCAACATGGAGAAATCCCATCTCTACCAAAAAAAAAAATACAAAATTAGCCGGGCATGGTGGCACACCCCTGTAATACCAGCTACTCAGGAGGCTGAGGCAGGAAAATGGCTTGGACCCGGGAGGCAGAGGTTGCAGTGAGCCGCCCGTGGCCCCTCGACCTGTGATCCAGGAGCTGGACCCTGGCGCTGGGCACCGTGCAGCCTCCGGGGTGGCACTGAGCGTTGGTTCCTGCCCTTCTGCAGCCGGGGACCCACCCCCTGACTTAGGCGCCCTAGAGGCTTCTGGCTCATGGATCCGTGCTGCTGGTGACGCTGACAGGGTCGGGGGCGAGCCACCACTCCAGGCCGATGTATTCCCTTCTGATGAGTAAATTGACTGGGTGCCAATTTATCATCAGAAAATATGGATTACCTCATTAAACCACCTTCCAAACCTCTCCTCTCGGTTTCCTGCATTGGTTATTTTTTATTTATTTATTTATTTTGAGATGGAGTCTTGCTCTGTTGCCCAGGCTGGAGTGCAGGGGCGCCATCTCGGCTCACTGCAACCTCCGCCTCCCGGGTCCAAGCCATTTTCCTGCCTCAGCCTCCTGAGTAGCTGGGATTACAGGTGGGTGCCACCACGCCCAGCTAATTTTTGTACTTTTAGTAGAGATGGGGCTTCACTATGTTGGTCAGGCTAGTCTTGATCCTGATCTCGTGATCCACCTGCCCCGGCCTCCCAAAGTGCTGGGACTACAAGACAAGCATGAGCCAATGTGCCCCGCTCTAATTTCTTTTCCTTTTTTTTTTTTTTTTTTTTTTTTTGAGGCAGAGTCTCGCTCTGTCACCCAGGCTGAAGTGCAGTGGCACGATCTCGGCTCACTGCAAGCTCCACCTCCCGGGTTCACGCCATTCTTCTGCCTCAGCCTCCCGAGTAACTGGGACTACAGGCGCCCGCCACCACGCCTGGCTAATTTTTTTTAATATTTTTAGTAGAGACGGGGTTTCACCGTTGTTAGCCAGGATGGTCTTGATCTCGTGACCTCGTGTTCCACCCGCTTCGACCTCCCAAAGTGCTGGGATTACAGGCGTGAACCACCGCGCCTGGCCAATTTCTTTCTTTTCTTTTCTTTTTTTTTTTTTCTTGAGACGAGTTTAGCTCTTGTCACCCAGGCTACAAGGCAATGGTGTGATCTCAGCTCACTGCAACCTCCGCCTCCCAGGTTCAAGCGATTCTCCTGCCTCAGCCTCCTGAGTAGCTGGGATTACAGGCATGTGCCACCATGCCGGCTAATTTTGTATTTTTTCTTTTTAGTAGAAACGAGGTTTCTCCATGTTGGTCAGGCTGGTCTCAAACTCCCGACCTCAGGTGATTCGCCTGCCTGGGCTTCTGAAAATGCTGGGATTACAGGCGTCAGCCACCACGCCCGGCCAGTTACTTTGTACTTTAAGTAACATAAATGCTGGCCGGGCGCGGTGGCTCTAGCCTGTAATCCCAGCACTTTGGGAGGCCGAGTCTAGTGGATCACCCGAGGTCGAGGTCGAGACCAGCCTGGCCAACATGTTTAGTAGAAACAGCCGTCTCTACTAAACATACAACTAAACATACAAAAATTAGCTTGCGGCCTGGCACGGTGGCTCAGGCCTGTAATCCCAGCACTTTGGGAGGTCGAGGCAGCCAGATCACCTGAAGTCAGGAGTTGGAGACCAGCCTGGCCAACATGGCAAAACCCTGTCTCTACCAAAAATAGCTAGGAGTGGTGCTGCGCACCTGCAATTCCAGCTACTAGGGAAGCTGAGGCAAGGAGAATCACTTGAACCTGGGAGGCAGAGGTTGCAGTGAGCCAGATCAAGCCATTGCACTCCAGACTGGACAACTGAGCGAGACTCCGTCTCAAAAACAAAGTCTACCTAAAAATAAAAAAAAAGAAGTCTAACAAATTGTAGAGACTACATTTCATTAACTTACAGTGTTTTCTTTGTTAGTTTACACTAACTAAAATTTAATTGTTATTTATTCCAGAATAGGCTAGAAAGGTATAATGGGCTCTTTTTTCCATTGAAGATGAAAAATAGGAATGATTGTTCTTGCCTATTCTGGGGTCCTTGAAGGTCCTTGGATCTTCACAAAGGAACTCACAATTTCTGTTTTTCTGACTTTTATCCCTAGTGAAATTGATTCTTACCAATTAAGCATCAGTAAAATGACCAAAGTAACTATAACATGATGAAGAGTTAATAACTGAAAACATATTCAAATATACATGGCCACCACTAAGACCTTGATCAACAAAAGGACAAAGAAAACGAATGCACATTTAATACATACATGTATATATGGGACTGTGTTCTTTTCACTAGTAGCAATTGAAGAAATGCTAATGTAAAAAAAGTAAATGAACCATCCTACACTATTAAACGGGCATAAGAAAGGAATACCGATGGTCCGGTTAATAATACTACCAAAAAGGCATAGTAATATTTTTCTGGGGGCATTGTAAATTAGCATAGTGCTTTCTGGAGGAAATCTGCCAATGTTTTTAAAAATAAAAGGATTTAATTCTCTTTGATCCAGTGGCTTATGCTTTGGAATTTATTCTAAAGAAATTGTTCAAATGAACAAAAATATACATAAATGAAATTATTTGTAGCATCATTATTTCCAATAGGGAGAAATTATAAATTACTTAAGTTCATCATAGAAACGTGGATAAATGATAGACTATCAACTTAGAAACATATTGTATTCTTGGCCAGGTGCGGTGGCTCGCACCTGTAATCCCAGTACTCTGGGAAGCTGAGGTGGGTGGATCACTTGAGGTCAGTAGTTCTAGACCAGCCTGGCCAACATGATGAAACCCCGTCTCTACTAAAAATACAAAATACAAAATTAAAATTTTAGTCTCTACTAAAAATATAAAAATTAGCTAGGCGTGGTGGCACGCGCCTGTAGTCCCAGCTACTTAGTAGGCTGAGGCAGGAGAATTGCTTGAACCTGAGAGCCGGAGGTTGCACTTAGCTGAGATTGCGCCACTGCACTCTAGCCTGGGGGACACAGCGAGACTCCATCTCAAAAAAAAAAAAAAGAAAAGAAAAAGAAACATATTGTATTCTCTATTAGAAAGGGTAGATGAATGGAAAAATATTAATAATGAAAATAACCAAAAATTGGACTTATAAACTATGGAATTATAACTATTAGTATTTGAAAATATATGCAGATCTACTATTCTTCATATGGAATTACAAAATTCAACATTTATGAATACCTAAACGTACGTTTGGTAAAATCTGATCTATGCTGATGTAGGAGCATTATAGTCTTGTTTTTTGAGACGGAGTTTTTGCTCTGTTGCCCAGGCTGGAGTGCAATGGCGCGATCTTGGCTCAGTGCAATCCCCACCTCTTGGGTTCAAGCAATTCTCCTGCCTCAGCCTCCTGTGTAGAGCTGGGATTACAGGCACCCACCACCACACTAGCTAATTGTTAATAGAGACGAAGTTTCACCGTGTTGGCCAGGCAGGTCTTGAACTCCTGACCTCAGGTGAGCCACCCACCTCAACCTCCCCAAGTGCTAGGATTACAGGTGTGAACCACCGCACTCAGCCAGGGGTAGTCTTTATTGATCCCAGTTCATGTGATTATTCATATGATTTGCCACTAGGGATATTCCAAAATATGCAGTATATTTACCACATTACCTTTCTAAAATCTAAATATTTTTGAATTGTGATTTCAAAGAAATCTGACTTTGAAATCTTATTTTGAAATCTGATTCTAACAATTTCAGATAAGCTATTGGAAAATATCACAAATGACAAAAATTTTGCATTAAGATAAAATTGTTGATAAATTTAAATCACTTTGCAGCCAAGCATGGTGGTTCATACCTGTAATCCCAGCACTTTGGGAGGCTGAGGCAGGTGGATCATGAGGTCAAGAGATCGAGACCATCCTGGCCAACACGGTGAGACCCCGTCTCTACTAAAAATACAAATATTAGCTGGGCGTGGTGGCACATGCCTGTAGTCCCAGCTACTCAGGAGGCTGAGGCAGGAGAATCGCTTGAATTCAGGAGGCGGAAGTTGCAGCGAGCCAAAATCGCACCACTGCACTCCAGCCTAGTGACAGAGCGAGACTCCGTCTCAAAAAAAAAAAAATAAATTAAATTATTTCCTATATCATAAGGGTTTAATTTTTTTAAAAAAAATTTTTGGAAAATATCCTATATGTGTATTAGTATTATTAGTTCTTATCACTTCATCAATGTGAGGCATAAATAAAATTTGTTAAGTTAAAACTTTTGGTATACTTTCATTCATTCATTCATTCATTTATTTAGAGACAAAGTTTTGCTCTATCATCCAGGCTGGAGTACAGTGGCATGATCTCAGCTCACTGAAATCTCTGCCTCCCAGGCTCAAGCAATTCTTGTGTCTCAGCCTTCCAAGTAGCTGGGACTACAGCCATGCGCCACCATGCCCGACTAATTTTTAAAAGTCCTATGTCATATAAGAACATTAGAGTTCTGGGATTTTTTTTTGTTTGTTTATTTAAGAGACAGGGTTCTCACTGTATCACCCAGGCTGGGGTGCAGTGATGTGATCATAGCTCACTGTAGCCTCGAACTCCTGGGAAAAGCAATTCTCCCACCTCAGCCACCCCAGTAGCTAGGACTACAGGTGCTTGCCACAACGCCCAGCTAGTTTTTAAATTTTCTGTAGAGATAGGTCTCACTATGTTGCCCAGTCTGGTTTCAAACTCCTAGGCTCAAGGGATCCTCCCCACTTGGCTTCCCAAAGTGCTAGGATTACAGATGTGAGCCACCATGCCAGGACAAGAACGTGAGACTTCTGTTACCATTTTTTAATATCTAAGTGGAATAGTATAGTATTATGTGTCAGTGTTGAATTATTTTAAAATATTATGCACTGAAACATGCTAATAATCTCGGTCAGTTTCTATCTTGTCCTAGGTTTAAACGTATTAGCTAACATGAGAGGCCCAAAATTAATATTGATTACATACCATCTCCTTATTTATTTATTTTTTTGAGACAGAGTTTTGATCTGTCGCCAAGGTTGCAGTGAAGTAGCCTGATCTCAGCTCACTGCAACCTCCGCCTCCCATGTTCAAGTGATTCTCCTGCCTCAGCCTCCAGAGTGGCTGGGATTACAGGCACCCACCACAATGACCGGCTAATTTTTGTATTTTTAGTAGAGATAGAGTTTCACCATGTTGGCCAGGCTGGTCTCGAACTCCTGACCTCAAGTGATCTGCCCACCTTGGCCTCCCAAAGAGCTGTCATCACAGGCGTGAGCCACTGCGCCCAGCCACCATCTCCTTTCATTAAAAATTTGTGATCTGAAAATAATTCGAGGGCAGTTATTTTCATATAGAGTCAACAGCAACAACCACAATATTCTAATGAAATGTAATAAGTGTAAAATAAACTTATATAAAATAAAAAAGAGAAAACAATAGAAAGGAATAAACTAACAGAAGCTTTAAGCAATGTTACCCGATGAGAGTTTTGAAGGAATTTTGGAATTTTCAGGAGTTTATATGGAAAAGTGTAAGTTTAGGAAAGAGAGAAAATTATGGGCAGATACAGAAGGCATAAGCCATGTAGCATGTTTGGGAAACTTCACAGAATTTGGCACTGGTGAAACAAAAAGGCCAAAATTCTACATGGAGGCTGGGTTCTGATTGTGGTCTACCTTCTATGCAAAGGAACTGGACTTTTTCCTCAAAACAAGGAGAGCCTTTGGAGAGCTATAATCATAGGAATGCCAAGATCTGGCCTAGAAATAATGAAGTAGATTTTCCAATTCTACCCCAGCAGATCTCAGCTATCTCAGTCTCCTAAGAAGGAGACAAATAGGCCAAATTGGGTTAGCTGAAGACTAAACTCATAGTCTTCCTGTGACCATGGGTCTCAAATTGTTTCCGTTTCTTACCATCTTCACAATCAAGTACAAAATCTTCTTGGTGTGACACTAATTATAATCTGGCAGCTATTTGCTTCTCCAGTCTCATCTTATACACTGACCACCTTCATAGACAATGAGCTATCCCCCATTAGGGATACACACAACATGATAACAACATTAAAATAATTACAACTAATATTTCTCGAGCACTTACTATAAGCTAAGTAAAGCATTATTTTAAATATTCAAAGGGTTATATCCTTTTCTTCTTAAAGCCTTGCAAGCATATCTAGATAGACTGAAATTCAAAGTCCTCACAAGACCCCTAAAGCCTTACATGAACCAGACCCCCTCTGATCCCTCATCTTTGAATTATTTTCCCTTGGTTATTCCATCTTAACCACTCTGGCACACTTACCTCTCCTTGGATAGCACAGTTATTACCTCAGATATGGCCTAGACTTTTGCTGCTCCCCTCAACCACCTCATGCTGGGAGTGCTCTCAGCCAGAAACGCACATGGCCAACTCTCTCACCTTCTCTGAGTCTTCACTCCTAACTCACCTTCTCAAGGAGGCTCTCCCAGATGGCTTTATTTAATTTGCAGTTCCCCTTCCCCACTGCCCCATGTTGCTGATCTCCATACTCTCTTATACTTAGTTATTATCTTTTTTCAACAGTGCTCATTTTCTTCTAATATTTTATACAATTAACTTACTAACAATGCTTACAATTTATTGTTTCTCTTCCCCTGGCAATCATAAATTCTACAAAGCAGTGGTTGTTTGTCCAATGAGGTATTTCAAATGCCTCAGACAATATCAGTTTCTAGTAGATGCTCAGTAGTATGCATTGAATAAAATAATGCAGTATTCCTCACAATCTTCATAAGACAAGTAACTATCATCTTTTCCTAATGGACATGAAAATTGCACGACAGAAAGATCCCATAACTAGATTTGTTGCCCAGCTTACCTGTAGCAGACCCAGGACTTCAAGACAGGCAGGCTCTTAACTTCTACACTTGATAAACCTATATGGCCTGCCTTTGTTCATGCTTTGCCATGTTTGTCTGGTTCTCTGGTTCTTTCACTAGATTTTAGTTTCTTGAAGGCAAGTTACCGCTATAGAACCTACCTCAGTGACCTACCAGGTACTGGGGAAGTAATTATTCAATGTTTGCTAAATTAAACAGCAAGTTACAACTGGGAAAATCTGACAAAGTAGAAAGACTTTAAAGCTAGTTAGACATAAGTCAAAATCATACTTTGGATATTTGTTATATTCTGCTCAAAATATTACTTAACCTCCCTGAACCTCACCTTCCTCATCTACACCATGGGACTGATATTACCTCCTATGAAGATTATGCACATAAGATAGGATTCACATATTATGTTTATTTTCATGTCAAGTAATTAGAATATATTTTGTTCCATTTGCCCTGGGTTCTAAGTCAAAGGCTGGGAAACTTTTTCTGTAAAAAGCTGGATAGCAGGCCAGGTGCAGTGACTCACGCCTGTAATCCCAGCACTTTGGGAGGTCAAGCCAGGCAGATCACAAGGTCAGAAGTTTGAGAGCAGCCTGGCCAACATGGTGAAACCCCTTCTCTACTAAACATTCAAAAATTAGCTGGGCGTGGAGGCGGGTGCCTGTAATCCCAGCTACTCTGGAGGCTGAGGCAGGAGAACTGCTTGAACCCAGGAGGCAGAGGTTGCCGTGAGCCAAGATCACACCGCTGCACTCCAGGCTTGGTGACAAAGCAAGACTCCATCTCAAGGGGAAAGAAAAAAAAAAAAACCCAGATAGCAAATATTTTAGGCTTTACAGACCATACAATTTCTGTTACAATGATTCAGCCCTGCTGTTGTAGTGTGAAAGTAGCTATAAACAATGCATAAATAAGTGGGTATTGCTGTGTTCCAACAGACCTTCTCAAAAATGGTGCATGCCTGATTTTGCCTGGGGGCCATAGTTTGCAAACCCTTGTTCTAAAGCATGACACCTGGGGTCATTAGCTAAAATAAATTCTCATCTAAAACTACTGGATTAAACATTTTAATATTGTTTATCATGTATTTATCCCTGGATACTGATTTCTTGTGTTGTGATTATAAACACTAATAATAGAAACGGGACAATTACAATTATCTTTGCAAAGAGTTTTGCATATTCAAAATGTGCATCCAGTTCAGTCTTACATGTCAGGTGCTGAGCAGCACTTTAAAGATGTTCACCATTATGAGCAGAATCGTTCATATTGAGGCCTTTTAAAAGAGCCTCATGAGGGTAAGTTCTTGTTTCTGTGTGCTGCTACCTCACGTGATTTGTCTATGTCCTGAATTTAAATCTTGTTTCCAGTACTCCTACAATCCTCTCTACCTGACGTGGTATTGTTCATCCCAGTATCTTGTTACTGACCTTGGCTTGACTGTTGCTCTAGTCATTGAGTCCTAGATATCCCAAGGCCTTTTTCACAAATAGCTACCCCCTGTCCAGCATATTTTGTCACTTAGCAAGCTTGACAGCACTACTTCTGGGCTGTAAATTCCTTCTAGATCCTTATTTGTTTTAGGGTTAGTTGAACTCCTTTGCCTTGTGGATAAGGCTCTGTGGGACTTGGCCCTAGTCATATTCTCAAAACTCCAAAATATAGTCAGGCCCCTTTCACATGCCTTGTTGTTTTACACTTCTGTGCCTGCTGTTCTCTCTGTGACAACTTCCCTTGTTTGGATATTTGGCAAACTTCTACTAATCCTTCAAAATCGGGGATGGCTGAATCCTCCCTTGATTATTCCCCATAAAGGTTCCACTTTCCAACCAATATCACCCCTGTACTCTGATCCCTAATCTCAGCAGCAATCAGCCCCAGGAAACCAAACCAAAAGCTCTGCAGCAACTGACCCAGAACAGATAGGATTTGTTCAATGACTATAGCTTCCCTTATTTTTGCTTCCACCTCAGGACCAACCAGAAAAAGCCAATATGCTCCCCAAACCAATTACAGAGGATGCCCTGCTTCTAATTAGTGCAACTGCAGCTTCTTCATGCCAACCACATCCAATCAAAGCATACCTGAACCCTTCTCTTCTGTTCACTATGATGTTTTCCACTTCCCTGACTACCTATGAGTTTCCAGCTAACACAGTGATGATGGCTGATTCCCTTGCTTTAGAAAGCTCTGATAAAGAGTAGCGGGGCAGGTGGTACGCGCGCTCGCAGTTCTCTCGCGGAGGTCGGCGGTGACGGGAGCGGGCTCCGGAGAGCCTGAGAGCGCGGTGGGGCGGGGCGGGAGAAAGTGGCCGCCAGGAGGACGTTGGCGTTTACCTGTGGAAGAGCGGAACGGTTTTGCTTTTCGTGCGCGCCTTCGAAAACTGCCTGCTGCTGTCTGAGGGGTCCACCCGAAACCTCCCCTCCTCCGCCGGCAGCCCTGCGCTGAGCTCGCCGGCCCAAGCCAGCGTGGGTGAAGTGCGCCCGACCCGCGCCCGGAGCCGCGCCCCCGAGTGCCCATGGCTACGCGGGTGCTGAGCATGAGCGCCCGCCTGGGACCCGTGCCCCAGCCGCCGGCGCCGCAGGACGAGCCCGTGTTCGCGCAGCTCAAGCCGGTGCTGGGCGCCGACAATCCGGCCCGCGACGCGGCGCTCTTCCCCGGCGAGAAGCTGAAGCACGCGCACCACCGCCGGCAGGCGCAGCCCGCGCCCGCGCAGGCCCCGCAGCCAGCCCAGCCGCCCGCCGCCGGCCCGCGGCTGCCTCCAGAGGAGCTGGTCCAGACAAGATGTGAAATGGAGAAGTATCTGACACCTCAGCTTCCTCCAGTTGCTATAATTCCAGAGCATAAAAAGTATAGACGAGACAGTGCCTCAGTCGTAGACCAGTTCTTCACTGACACTGAAGGGTACCTTACACTATCAACAGGAACGTCCTTCTCCCTGACATCACTCACCTGAGAACTGGCCTCTACAAATCCCAGAGACTGTGCGTAACACACATCAAGACAGAACCTGTTGCCATTTTCAGCCACCAGAGTGAAAGGACTGCCCCTCCTCCGGCCCCGACCCAGGCCCTCCCTGAGTTCACCAGCATATTCAGCTCACACCAGACCGCAGCTCCAGAGGTGAACAATATTTTCATCAAACAAGAACTTCCTACACCAGATCTTCATCTTTCTGTCCCTCCCCAGCAGGGCCACCTGTACCAGCTACTGAATACAGCGGATCTAGATATGCTCAGTTTTACAAACCAGACAGCAGCAATGACACTCTTAATGTTTCTATGTCAGCTGCCATGGCAGGCCTTAACACACACACCTCTGCTGTTCCGCAGACTGCAGTGAAACAATTCCAGGGCATGCCCCCTTGCACGTACACAATGCCAAGTCAGTCTTCCACAACAGGCCACTTACTTTCCCCCGTCACCACCAAGCTCAGAGCCTGGAAGTCCAGACAGACAAGCAGAGATGCTCCAGAATTTAACCCCACCTCCATCCTATGCTGCTACAATTGCTTCTAAACGGGCAATTCACAATCCAAATTTACCCACCACCCTGCCAGTTAACTCACAAAACATCCAACCTGTCAGATACAACAGAAGGAGTAACCCCGATTTGGAGAAACGACGCATCCACTACTGCGATTACCCTGGTTGCACAAAAGTTTATACCAAGTCTTCTCATTTAAAAGCTCACCTGAGGACTCACACTGGTGAAATGCCATACAAGTGTACCTGGGAAGGCTGTGACTGGAGGTACGCGCGATCGGATGAGCTGACCTGCCACCACCGGAAGCACACAGGCGCCAAGCCCTTCCAGTGCGGGGTGTGCAACCGCAGCTTCTCGCGCTCTGACCACCTGGCCCTGCATATGAAGAGGCACCAGAACTGAGCACTGCCCGTGTGACCCGTTCCAGGTCCCCTGGGCTCCCTCTCAAACGACAGACCTAACTGTTCCTATATAAAAACAAAAAAACAAAACCACAACTAAAATTGGAAATGTATATTGTGTATATTTGAGAAAACAGGGAATACATTGTATTAATACCAAAGTGTTTGGTCATTTTAAGAATCTAGAATGCTTGCTGTAATGTATATGGCTTTACTCAAGCAGATCTCATCTCATGACAGGCAGCCACATCTCAACATGGGTAAGGGGTGGGGGTGGAGGGGAGTGTGTGCAGCGTTTTTACCTAGGCACCATCATTTAATGTGACAGTGTTCAGTAAACAAATCAGTTGGCAGGCACCAGAAGAAGAATGGATTGTATGTCAAGATTTTACTTGGCATTGAGTAGTTTTTTTCAATAGTAGGTAATTCCTTAGAGATACAGTGTACCTGGCAATTCACAAATAACCATTGAACAAATATGTGGGTTTTTAAAAAATATATACATATATGAGTTGCCTATATTTGCTATTCAACATTTTGTAAATATGCAAATCATCTTTATAGGTTTATTACAAGTTTTTTAGGATTCTTTTGGGGAATAGTCATAATTCTTTTGAAAATAACCATGAATACACTTACAGTTAGGATTTGTGGTAAGGTACCTCTCAACATTACCAAAATCATTTCTTTAGAGGGAAGGAATAATCATTCAAATGAATTTTAAAAAAGCAAATTTCATGCACTGATTAAAATAGGATTATTTTAAATACAAAAGGCATTTTATATGAATTATAAACTGAAGAGCTTAAAGATAGTTACAAAATACAAAAGTTCAACCTCTTACAATAAGCTAAACGCAATGTCATTTTTAAAAAGAAGGACTTAGGATGTCGTTTTCACATATGACAATGTTGCATTTATGATGCAGTTTCATGTACCGAAACGTTGAACTGATGATGCAGTTTTCATATATCGAGATGTTCGCTAGTGCAGCACTGTTGGTTAAAGGACAATTTATGTGGATTTTGCATGTAATATACGGTGAGACACAGTAATTTTATCTAAATTACAGTGCAGTTTAGTTAATCTATTAATAGTGACTCAGTGTCTGCCTTTAAATATAAGTATGTTGAAAACTTAAGGAAGCAGGTGCTACAGATATGCAATATAAAATAGTAATGTGATGCCGATGCTGTTAACCAAAGGGCAGAATAAATAAGCAAAATGCCAAAAGAGGTCTTAACTGAAATGAAAATTTAATTTTGTTTTTAAAATATTGTTTATTTATTTTGTGGTAATATAGTACGTTTTTTTAGAAGACATTTTTCATAACTTGATAAATTATAGTTTTGTTTGTTAGAAAAGTTGCTCCTAAAAGATGCAAATAGATGACAAACGATGTAAATAATTTTGTAAGAGGCTTCAAAATGTTTATACGTGGAAACACACGTACATGAAAAGCATAAATCGGTTTTCGTTTTGCTTCTTTTTCCCTCTTATTTTTGTATTGTGGTCATTTCCTATGCAAATAATGGAGCAAACAGCTGTATAATTGTAGACGTTTTTGAGAGAATGAGATGTTTATATATTAACGACAATTTTTTTTGGAAAATAAAAAGTGCCTAAAAGAAAAAAAGAAAAAAAAAAAGAAAGCTCTGATACAATAAGTGACTAAACAAGCTCTGCCTCTTCTCATGTAGGTGTCTTATTACCACAATCCCTGGCACCAAGCATTATTAATATGTTCAATCTGCCCACACTGATGGGAAGAACATCAGGATAGGCAGTCAGACTAAGTCTGGAAGCGGTCTGTGGTGAAGCCTTTCTCTAAAACTTTCATTACACTTAACCTAGGGACCAATCAGATCACAGGTCTGGTAGGATGTCTCATGAGCTAAATGGGAGCAGTGCACCAATGGAAATGTATGTGTAGAAAAGCAAAGAATAAGAGATATAGAGAAGAGAGTTGTAAAGTTACTGGGAAAGTCTTAAACATCCCTGTACTTTTGCTATTATCACTGGCCTTCTGATCTGCAAGGATGAATCAACTTATATAAAGGGCCTAGAGTGGGACAGATGTTTTAATGTTTTTTTAAATAAAAGAATAAGCCCTCAAACATGAAAAGAATATGCATATTTGCAATTACTCTCATCTGGCTTTTTTCCTTTATTCTGCAATACAAAGCAATTTCACTTTAAGTTCTCTGTTATATATTTTATAAGACAATACCAAGGAAGCTTAATCTATTTTACGCATGGAAGGGCAACAGAAAAGACTGAGCATGACATGAGGAATAGGTGTGCCTCCAGGAGCATTAGATCCAGCCATCAGTGCACACCAGTACACCTCTGATACCTGAAATTAATCTCACAGCAGTGGGAAAGCTTAGTCATGCAGGTTGTGCTTCCTACTGAAAGTAAAACCAACAAACTCAACACACATGCAGGAGGTTGCCTTTGAATCTTAAGGACCATTATTGTTATCTGCCATAACCATGCCATAAGAATATTGCCTCTCTCATTTATTGCATTGAAAAACCTTAATATTTTTCCTCATTTCCAGTGTATAATTGAATATCTAATGTATTTATTTTGGCGGTGTATCATATTAGGGAATGTGCTATGGAGCTGGAAAACATGAGTTAAAATCCTCGTTCTAACCCTCAGGTAAAGGACATGTTACTTAACCTATGAAACCTTTAGTTTCCTAAACTGTATAATGGATATATTAACATCAGTATCTTGGGGAATATTGTGAAAATAATATTAGATAATGTGTGACTTATCTTATACTACTATTTAGTGTAGTATAAGATAATAGGATTATTTTATTACTATATACTCTATTCCTAAGACTATGCATATGTGAGCGTGTATACATTTACTAGGTATACATGATATATATTTTAACATTTAGATTGGGCTTCTTCAAATTAATAGTTATGCTGTAAGATATTCGAGTATCTACATACCATAGACAACATATCAGACGTAGTAAATTGAACTATGAATGTGTGTATGGCAATACATTTTAAAACCATGATACCATTAAGCAATAAGGATGTTTGGCAGACAATTGGGCTCGCTAACTACCAAAGTAACCACTCTGCACACCAACTTCACAGCATGGACAATTCACACTTATTTCTACTTCAGGGAAATAAACCTATTACTGTTCTCTGTGCTTTTTGACGTCACTATCGAATACTCAAATATGTAATTATTGGGTCCAGGGACAAGAATGATTCATGATTTTATATTGCACGCATCCTTGCCTCCTTCTTCCTTTTCCTGAGGTTCTGACAGCCTGACTACAGTGTCTTCAATGCTTCCTCTCAGAACTAATTTAAACTTCACCTCTGCCACAAAGATTTTTCTTTATTCGCTCTTTCCTCTGTGTTATCATGGCCCCTGCTTGTCCCTATGAAGGAGGATAAAACATCGACTCATGTTTTGTTCATTATTCTCTCACCTGCTAGATTGTGAGTTCTCTGAGGACAAGAGATGATGTTTTCTGTGGCTTTGTAGTACAGTGACAGCAAGTCATTTTATTCATTTATTCAACAAGTTTGTTTGGTAGAATCTCATTAAGTATCTCCAACACGATGGGTGCTATGCTATTAATGTTGGTTTCACCAGCAAACAAGACATGGTCCCTGCATATTTCCAGTTGAGCCAGGAAGATAAGCATTGGATAGGTAACTGCAGGCATGATGAGGGGTAGGGAAAAAGCAGTCTGAAGCTGAAGGGAAGGCAGGGTTGATGTTGCTAGGTGATGTTGGGAAGAGGTGTTCCAATCAGGAGGAGTAGCATCTAGGCAGAATTAGTATTGTTGCAGACAAGGGCTGAGCAAAGTGTGATAGGGCTGGAGTTTGGGAAGCCAGGGGGTCAGTGGTACAGAGTAGACCTGAAGACGTAGAATGTATCCAGATTTCTCTGGGCCTTGTAGGTTATTTTGCACAGTTTTAAGTGTTAGAAGAAGGCACTGAATGGCTTTAAACAAAGGAGTGACATGATCAGATTTGTAGTTTAAAAAGACCTTTAGATGTTGTATAGATTGGATCTGGGGATAAAGGGTTTCTTGAGAGACAACTCAGAAAACGAGGTAAAAGACCCAAATGACATGTGATGGTGGCTCATATCAGGATTGTGTCAGAAGGAGTAGACAGGAAGAGGCAGGTTCAAAATATATTTAATGAGTAAAATGAACAGATTGTTGTGTTCATTTGTTATGGGAGGTTGTAAGGGGTGGAGATGAGTCAAGAATGAAACTTGTCTTTGAATTTGAGCAACTCTACCCTGACTCAAAATTAATCTTGAAGTCTAGGCCAGATCCAGGCATTCCTATGATTGCAGCTCTCCAAAGGTTCTCCTTGTTTTGAGGAAAAAGTCCAGTTCCTTTGCATAGAAGGTAGACCACAATCAGAACCCAGCCTCAATGTAGAATTTTGGCCTTTTTATTTCACCAGTTTCAAATTCTGTGAAGTTTCCCAAACATGCTACGTGGCTTATGCCTTCTGTATCTGCCCATAATTTTCTCTCTTTCCTAAACTTACACTTTTTCATATAAACTCCTGAAAATTCCAAAATTCCTTCAAAACTCTCATTGGGTAACATTGCTTAAAGCTTCTGTTAGCTTATTCCTATTGTTTTCTCTTTTTTATTTTATATGTTTATTTAACACTTATTACATTTCATTGGAATATTGTGGTTGTTGCTGTTTTTGTTTATGTATTTTTAGCACAGATACTTTAATCTTTTGACATCAGCAGATTTGAAAGTTTGTTTTATTCTTTCCAGGCCTAGATGAAATTAACATCTAGGCCTAGATGAAATTAACATCTAAATGTTAGTACCCTAACATTTTAGGGTACAGAAAACTGAAACTAGAAAATTTTATACTTTTCCTTTTAGAGAGCCAAAGTTGCAAACACATACACACACACACACACACACACACACAGAGAGAGAGAGAGAGAGATTTTCTTTCAAAATTCAAAGGTATTTTTCTAGCCTGAAGTAATCAACCTAGAAACAGAAAAAAATAGAAAGAAAAAAATAAGAATATATTAAGTTCAAGTCACTATGCTAGATCTCATTACTCAAATTATCTCATTTTATCTTTAGAATGATCCTGAGAGGCTAGTTACACTAGTTCTGTGCAATACTCAATCTCTACCTTTTGGAAACACTAGGGATAAATTTAGGAACCTTTGCAGTGGTGCTCACAAGAAACTGAAAGACATTGTTCATTGTTTTCCCCGGTGCAGACCCCAAATGACTTCTTCCTTGTTTGATATTCTACATTATAGGGAATGACATCATTGAGCTGGCACTCCATTTATGCTGGGTAAAGGGGGAACCATGTCAGAGATAAATTAGATTGCTGTCTTGTCACAATAAAGATCTCATCTTTCATTGTAAAGACTCCAAATTATTTCCAAAGCATTGGGGAAATGCACACAATGACAATAAACAAAAGGACAGCAAGAAAAATTCTTGGGATTCTCGAAGCCCGTTCTCAATGACCCTCTGCTTGCACAATGACAAATGTTCAAGGCTTCATAGAGTATTATTTATCCATAATGTTTTCATTTTTGTTGATGTTTTGGACTTGGGAATTATGACTTATTTCTCACTTCTGGAGAAAGACCCACATTTCAGGCACCCATTTCCTTCATCTACATCATTAAAGATAACAAGACCAATTGGAAATTATGATTGAGAAACTTAAATGAGTTTAGGAATATAAAACTCTAGCATAATACACAACACAATCAATTATTTTTATTTATTTAATGTTGGATTATTTGGAGCCTGAATTTTAAAAAGACTCTTGATATGCATACACATAACTAAGTAAAAAAAAAAGTATGCTAATTTTCACTACACTTTGGATGGAATTGGCTGCTAAACTGCAGCATTAACCTTTCACAGGACATGCTAGATTTATGGAGAAAGACTATCAGCAGCAGGGGCCATGTCAGCAATAAGTGACTTCTTTGCCATGAACAAGCTAACTCAGTTAAGCTCAAATCCTAATAAAAAGTGTTTTTCCTTTTTTTTTCCCCCAAGCGAGCTTTTGTGGAAAATTAGTAGCTGGAGAATATGACCAACAAAATCAATATCATTATAAATGCTTTATAGTGAATTGTTCTTTACTTGAAGAAAATAAAAATGCCAAGGAATATTGTATGACATTTATAACCCTTTCACTTCAAAATGCATGAGAATTCCATATGGAAACATTAAAGGAACATGCTAATTCACCCTCTAAAGAACAAAGGAAAACCTGAATAAAAGGACAATGGCCTTTAGGCTTAATGATAAGAAAAGTTAACAGTGACCTGAATGTGAATTTGTTGGCCTATTTGTTCTTTGAAGTTTTTATTTTTTTCTTTGTAGTTGGTTAGAAACTGAATTATAGCTATGCCGATGACTTCCAAATTTATGATTTCAATCAAACAACAACTTTCCTTGAGTTTTAGACTCATTTCTGTCTTTTTCAAAAACTCCACTTGGGCATCACATAGCATTGTCAAAGGTTTAATCCAGCACTTTTTCCCCAAAGCCTCGTTATCTTACTTCATTTAAAGTTACCACCAAGCCATATTCTGTTAGTGACGCTTGATTTTCTTCACTCAACCATCCACATTCAATCACTACTCACACCGACTTGATTCTTCTTCCCGAATATTCTCGAGTGGACCCACTTTCCTGCAACACCATGACGGCTAGTCTTCCAACACACTGCCTCTCACCTTGTCTATTGAAATAGTCTCTCACCTGCTCTCCTTGACTTCCCCTCAATTCGCTCCATTCTATTTGTCACACTTGAGCCAAGGCTTTTTCTAGAGTATAAATGCAAATCTGTCCATAATTTCTCACTGTTTAAGTCCCTTCCAAATGTTTAAAGGAGAAATTGCAAAGTCTTCTACATGGATACATAATCTTGCCCCTGCCAGTCTTTCAACCTCAGTTACTCTTTCCATTAACCTTTTTACTTTTACTGTCATTGCCATTTCCTTTAACTGCCATATTAGCTCTCATATTTCAGCCTTTCCATTCACTATTCCTTCTATCTGAAGTACCCTTTACAGCCGCTCTACCACTATTCAATAGTCACGTTTCAACTTAGACATTACTTTGCGAGGGAAGATTTCTCTGGTGCCACCCATGGCCAAGTGAATTAAATGCCCTTTTTGTATACTTCCATAGAAATCTAACATTTCTCATAACATTTACAATTTTTTAAGTTTAATTGTACATCTTCATTAGAGTGCAAATTTTCTGAGGGCAAGAACATCTGATGACATAATCACATCAAGGCCTAGGATAGTATTCACAACACAAAATATGCTCAATGTGTTAAATGTATACATGTATGTACAGTCTGAAATTTAGCCTCCTTCTGCACTGAGAAAATTGAAACAGTCAGAAGAGAACTGCCACCCATCCCAACACTGTCTGTAAGAATCTACATTAATCTGTGCTTCTCTACTTGGACTCGCCTCAGTTAAGCACTAGGACACTCACTCAAGGACTTTGCCCCACATTCTCTTTCCCCTTTACTATTTGTTTTCACTATTAGATCATTCCCAAGAGTAAATAAATGTTATTATTTCTTCTCAAAACAAACAAGAGCCTTCTTCCTTTTGTTACACTTTCTGTTCTACTTACTGGCACATTTCTTACCTATTTATAATTCTTTGAAGGAGTTTTCTGTATTTACTGTCTCTAATTCATCTCCCTCTTATTTTATATCAAACAGACCCCATTTGGTACATTTCATCATTCTCTCTTCCTTCAGAGATTTTCATTTCTAGCTTTACTTACTCCTCCTACCCTATGTTTAGTCCTCCTTCTCAGTTCCCTTTGCTGATTTTACTGCATCGAACTCAACTCTAAAAGCTGGTATGCCTTACACCTAAGTCCTGACATCTGTCCACAAATTTTAGAATGCTATGTATGCCAACAATCCCAAAATTGCATTTCTAGCCAAAAAGCCTTTTTTCTTCTGAAATCCAGACTTGTGTAGCCAGTGCTGACTCATTATTTCCAACAGAATACTTAAAACTCATGTCAATCTGCATGTACCAGAATTTCCTGTGCTTTACAAAAATATATTACACACTATCTCAAGTAATGACAACTCTATCCATCCAGGTGGTGAGGTTAAAATCTTTGGAGTCATTCTTAAGGCCTCTCCATCTCCACAGACAAAAGATGCTTTTGGCTGTATCTTTAAAATATGTATAGAATCTTACTACTTCTCACTGCTTCTACTGCTAGCAACTCTGACCAAGGCATTCTCATCTCTTATCTGGGTTAACTGCATTAGATTCCTAACTGGTCTTCCTGCTGGTATATTTGTCCTGCTACAATCTATTCTCCTCACAGCAACTGTATGATACTTTAAAATGTTAGGCTAGATTACCTCACTCCTCTTACCAAAATAAAAGTTAAAGTTTTTACTATAACCTTCAAGGCCATGGTATCTGGTCCCTGATTACCACTGACCTCATCACCTATTATTTGTCCTCCTCACTGATTCTGTTTTAGGAACACTGGCCTCCTTGTTCTTGCTTGCTCATGATAGGCACATCCCTGCCTCAGAGTCGTCACACAGGCTGTTCCATATGCTTGGAACACTCTTCTGCCAGATTGCTATACATTTTCGACTTTCACCTCAAGTTCTTGTTCAAATATCATCTCTTTAAGGAATCTCCACACTGTTTTCCATAGTGCTTGTACTAGTTTACATTTCCACCAACCGTGTAAAAGTGTTCCCTTTTCACCACATCCACGCCAACATCTAATGTTTTTTATTTTTTTGTTACGGCCATTCTTGTAGGAGTAAGGTGGTATTGCATTGTGGTTTTGATTTGCCTTTCCCAGATAATTAGTGATGTTGAGCATTTTTCCATGCTTGTTGGCCATTTCCTCTTTTGAGAATTGTCTATTCATGTGCTTAGCCCACTTTTTGATGGGATTGTTCGCTTTGTTCTTGCTGATTTGAGTTCTTTGTAAATTCTGGATATTAGTCCTTTGTTGGATGTATAGATTCTGAAGATTTTCCCCCACTCTGTGGGTTGTCTGTTAACTCTGCTGATGGTTTATTTTGCGGCAGAAGCTTTTTAGTTTAATTAAGTCCCATCTATTTATCTTTGTTTTTGTTGCATTTGCCTTTTGGTTCATGGTTATGAAGTCTTTGCCTAACCAATGTCTACAAGTGTTTTTCCAATGTTATGTTCTAGAATTTTTATGGTTTCAGGTCTTTAAGTCTTCGATCCATCTTGAGTTGATTTTTGTGTAAGGTGAGAGATGAGGATCCAGTTTCATTCTTCTACATGTGGTTTGCTAATTATCCCAGCACCATTTGTTGAATAGGGTGTCCTTTCCCCACTTTGTTTCTGTTTGCTTTGTTGAAGATCAGTTGGCTACATTTGATCCGGCAATCCCACTACTAGTTATCTACTTAGAGGAAAAGAAGTCATTATATGAACAAAACACTTGCACATGCATGTTTACAGGAGCACAATTTGCAATGGCAAAAGTATGGAACCAGCCCAAATACCCATCTGTCAATGACGGGATAAAGAAAATCTGGTATATATACATATACTCCATGGAATACTATTCAGCCATAAAAAGGAACAAAATAATGCCATTCGCAGCAATCTGGATGGAATTGGAGACTATTATTCTAAGTGAAATAACTCAGGAATGGAAAACCAAATATCATATATTCTTACTCATAAGTGGGAGCTAAGCTATGAGGATACAAAGGCACAAGAATAATACAATGGACTTTGGGGACTTCAGGGAAAGCATGGGAGCCAAGTGAGGGATAAAAGATTACACATTGGGTAAAGTGTATACTGCTTGGGTGATAGGTGCACCAAAATGTCACAAATCACCACTAAAGAATTTATTTACGTAACCAAACACCACATGTTCCCCAAAAATCTATTGAAACAAAAAAATAAATTAAAATAAGAGTGAGTTTCAAGAGGAGGAAAAACATTGAGAATATAGAATTAAAAAGTGGTTAGACTGACATTTAGAAAATTGTCATATGTAGTCTTATATCTGCCTGTGAGCTGGCATTTATATTATTATTCCAGGTTTCTAAAAGTAAGTGCAATTTTACAGCTTTGCAATGCTAAATAAACTGAAACATGCCATATATTTTGATATATTGTCCTTGAGAGGAGGCTGCGTGGTACTGAGTGCAATTTTACATTATGATATGACATGGTTCGGCTGTGTCTCCACCCAAATCTCAACTTGAATTGTATCTCCCAGAATTCCCACATGTAGTGGGAGGGATCCAGAGGGAGGTAATTGAATCATGAGGGCTGGTCTTTCCCATATTATTCTTGTTATAGTGAATAAGTCTCACGAGATCTGATGGGTTTATCAGGGGTTTCTGCTTTTGCTTCTTCCTCATTTTTCTCTTGCCACTGCCATGTAAGAAGTGCCTTTTGCCTCCCGCCGTGATTCTGAGGCCTCCGCAGCTGTGTGGAACTGTAAGTCTAATTAAGCCTCTTTTTCTTCTCAATCTCGAGTATGTCTTTATCAGCAGTGTGAATTTGGACTAATACATGATATGATAGCAGAGTCAGTCTGCCAAACAGAAAAAAATACATTACTTTTAATATGCATATATGTATACTTTTTTCAAAATCCAGTTGTATCATCCAATTAAATTATGATTTAAAGGTACCTGACAATTAATGGAGAAAAAAATTAAAACATTTACAATACTACAGTAATTTTGATATTATTATAAATTTTGATATTATTATAAATATCAAAATGTGTAGTTATTAGGCATAAACCTGAAAAAAGCAGAACATCTGAAAACTACAAAATATTGCTAAGATAACAAATAAATGGAATTCACAAGTCATAAATCTCAATATTGTTAAGATGTCTACTCTTCCCGCACTGATCTATAACAGTCCCAATCAAATCATAGCTGGATTTCTTCTTTTAGAAATTGACAAACTAAAATTCTGAAATTTACATAGATATGCAGAGGACCTACAATGGCAAGTTACTCTGAAAGGCAACAAATTTGGAGAACAGCACCTGGTCTCAAGACTTACAAAGTTATAGTAATTAAGAAAATGTAGTACTAATATAGTTACATACATGTATATCAGCTAAGTTTTAATAAAGTTCTGAGACAATTCATGGACATAAGGATAACATTTTGAACAAATGCTCCTGAAACAATGAGATAGCCCAGTGTGTGTGTGTGTGTGTGTGTGTATGCGTATGGCTCACTACTTCACACCTGAAAGGTATGAGTGTGCGCTACAAAGAGGAACTGGAAAGCTTTGGGTGTGTTGGATATGTTCACTATCTCTTTCATGGTGATTGTTTAATGGGCACATGTACATGTTAAATTCATCTCATTTACACTTTAAATATTGACAGTATGTTTGATATTCATTAAACATAAAGCTGTAAAAAGTTATCAAAAAAGAAAAAAAATATCATCTCAATAAAGCTTACCCTGACTAGCAACTAGCCATTTTTCAATTTCACTCCTTTTCTAAATTCATTTCATGTACTCAGTTTTATTTTTTGTAATCTCCATGGCATGTATTATCTTCTAGCATAATATGTAGTTGGTGCGCTAATGTCTTCTCCTCCCATTAGAATGTAAGCTTTTTAAAGGAAGTTGTTTTGGTTGTGTTTTTCACTGCTGCATTCCCTGTTTCACCTAGAATAATTCCTTGCACATGCTATATTCTCAACATAGATATGTAGAATAGATAATCATGCCTTTCACAATAAATATCCTTTCTTTTTAGTTTTTTGAATCAAGAGCAAGGTGAGTAAAGGGCAATGATTTTATTTGCTTTTTATGAACCTGGGACATGCCTGTGCTTTTCATATAAATGAAATAAACAGATTGATGTAAGTTAAAACAAAAACAACACTTAGCTCTGATTAGGTCAAGGCCCACTCCTTTGTTACATGGGAAAAATGAGACTGCACCTCAAACAAACTTACCATCATAGCTGATTATAAAAGTAATTCTTCCTGCTTATCCAGTACTTTGTAAATCTGAAGTGTTCAAAGAAAAAAATGCCATGATTCCACAATCCAGAAATACTATTAATGTGGATGTATTTACCTGTAGTCTTTTTCCCCAAATACACACACAAGTGTAAATGTCTAAATGTATAATCACATAGTATGTATGATTTTTAATTATTTCTAGTTTATTTTAGTTGACACAACATAAAAATTTTTATGCAAATTACAAAAACGCAACTTAAGCAAAATCTCCCTTGACCACTAGCATGATTACTTTGCTACCATCTGTTTTTTACATGTTTTAGAATGCATCCTGTAAACCAGTTTACACAAGGTATGAACATAAATCTTCTCCATTTTAATAATTTAAAGCTATGCTCACATTCTGTCTCATTTTTTAATGTAGAGCATCCAATAAACTAGAGAGACACCATTCATTTTGGTGGCATTAAGAATGAAGTGCCTATGGCTATTTGTCAGATTTGAAGTTTATTACCTGGGAAGCAGGCAACCTTGGTAACTTGCCTGATCACTCTACTATCCTTATTTAGAGCAACCCTACACACAGGAGGAAAGTAATTGATTGGGACAATTATCTAGCCAGCCTTCCCACCTGCTCCCTCATAACAGTCAACCAACTAACTAAACAACAAACAAATAGAAATGAACTCACTATTCTCCTGAAAATAAAAACCATTGTTTTGTAAGTATCTCGATAATGGTAACAAAACCAATTTTACGTGAATGAGATAGATAATTTTACACACAGGAAGGTATAAAAAATGCTTTTGCCTCAAGTATCTGGTTACTTGAAACAAAACATTTATTTTTGGTCTGATTGCCTATGTGTCCTTTCACACTTCTGGTGCGAAACGAGACAAAATGGCCTTCTTTCTCCATTTACCTTTCATTAGACTTACCATCAAGAATAGAATATTCATATTTTTCCTTCAGTGTGAAAACTGTCCCCCTCTGACCCATTCCACAGACCACACCAAAACAGTGACAATATCCAAAAAGTTGCTATTTGACCCATGAGTTATTTTAAAACAGCACCTCCCTGTGTTGTTGTTGTTAAGGAATTCTTAACAGTGTTGTTAAGGAAGTTTCCAAACTTTTTTTTCTTGGAATTATGCCATCCTTTCTGAGTTCCATTTTAGAGATAAAAGTACAGCACTAATTTAAAATTTAATATTCAGATTACATTTAGAGGTATGCTTGTATAAAAGAGTTTTGTATACTATCTCCTTGAATAATGCAGTGGAAACATATTTTCATCAGATTTCTTTCTTAGATCAGTGCACAGCCTCTTCCCAACCATGTCCTGATGTGGAGCTGGCCCATTTCAGCACTGACATCAATGAAGTATCGTCAGGCAATAGGAAACTTAGGGAAACTTAATATTTATTAGTTTGCAGTTTGTCTGAATATTAACTTGGCTGCATTGCATTCCAATGGGTCCTAGACACACAAACGAGATACAAATGGCTTCTGGCCACAGAACTGGAAATAAATTCCATTCCTTCCTTATTAAGCACGTATTCTTTTTGCATTATTCATGTATTTAAAGTTATAGAACACACATAATGTGCCACGCATTGTTGTAGGCTCTGGAGGTACAGAAGCTTGAGATAATGAATGAAAGTGCTTATCACACTGCTGGCATGTGGTTCATGTGGCTAAAGGTAAGAAAGTTTCTAACAAAATTACCCATAAAAAAACAAAAGCTCAGCAAGATCAAGAGTAATATTCATGGTTATTAGATAATTAATCAGATAATGAATAAGTGGTGTGTTTCTAGAGTTACACTACCTGGGCTTAAATCCTGGATGCACCATACACTGGCTTACTATCTTCAGGAAATTTATTAAAAGACTTCATGCCTCAGTTTGCTTATTGGTGCATGACAAAAATGATAGCTATCATACAGAATTGTGGTGAGGAATAAATGAGCTAACGTGTAAAACAGTACATTGCCAGGCACAAAAGTGCCCAACACGTGAACTATTTTTATTATCTACATTACATGCTACCTCATTCAACAATAACCCACGCTATTTTCAAGGTAGAGAAGCAAGCCACCAAACTAACTTGATTTTTAAAATAAAATACTAAAGATAACTTTTAGACCATTTGCAGGAAATAAACGAAACATCAGTTTACTGGCTTTTAATTTGCTAAGTTGATTTACGCTGTTGAATCAGGGGAGGGTGCTAGACAGACAAAGATGTTAAGTTTTCAAAATTGTAGTAAAATATATATAATAAAATTTACATTTTAATCATTTTTAGGTGGGCAGTTTAGTGGCATCAAGTACATACACACTGTTGGGCAGCCATCACCACCATTCTTCTCTAGAACTTTTTCATCTTTCCAAACAGAAACGCTATATCTATTAAAAAATATCTCTCCATTCTCCCCTCTTTCAAGCCCCTGACAACCATCATTCTATTTTCTGTGGCTATAAATTTGACCACTGTAGGTGCCTCATATAAATGGAATTATACAATATTTGTCTTTTTGCAGCTGGCTGATTTCACTTTGCATAATGCCTTCAAGTTTCATCCATGTCATGGAGTGTGTCAGAATTTCATCTCTTAAGTCTACATAATATTCCATTGTGTGTACACACCATTTTTTTCTATTCATCTGTTGATGGACACTTGAGTTGATTTCACCTTTTGACTATTGTTTGTAATACTGCTAAGAATAGCAGTGCACAAGCATCTGTTCAAGATCCAGCTTTTGATTCTCTTGGGTATATACATTAACTGTTTCACTACATTAAATGAAGTGAAACTTCTGATCAAATGGTAATTTTATGTTAGATTTGCTGGGGAACTGCCACATTATTTGCCACAGTGGCTACATCATTTTCCATTTTTACTAGCAATGCACAATGGTCCCAATCTCTTTATACTCTTGTCAACATTTGTTATTTTCTGGGGTTTTGTTGATGATAGTCATCTGATGGGTATGAAATGGTATATCATTGTGGTTCTGATTTGCATTTAACTAATGATTAGTGTATTAGTCCATTTTCACACTGCTGATAAAGGCATACCCGAGAGTGGGAAGAAAAAGAGGTTTAATTGGACTTACAGTTCCACATGGCTGGGGAGGCCTCAGAATCATGGCGGGAAGCAAAAGGCACTTCTTACATGGTGGCAGCAAGATAAAATGAGGAAGGAACAAATGTGGAAACCTCTGATAAACCCATCAGATCTCGTGAGACTTATTCACTGTAACAAGAATAACATGGGAAAGACCAGCCCTCATTATTCAATTACCTCCCTCTGGGTCCCTGCCACAACTTGTGGGAATTCTAGGAAATGCAATTCAAGTTCACATTTGATGGGGATGCAGCCAAGCCATATCATTCTGCCCCCGGCCCCTCCAAATCTCATGTCCTCACACTTCAGAACAAACCATGCCTTCCCAATAGTCCCTCAAAGTCTTAACTCATTTCAGCATTACCCCAATAACCCAAAAGTCTACAGTCCAAAGTCTCATCAAAGACAAGTCAAGCCCCTTCCATCTATGAGCCTGTAAAATCAAAAGCAAGCTAGTTACTTCCTAGATACAATGGGGGTACAGGTATTGAGTAAACACACCCACTCTAAATGGGAGAAATTGGCCAAAACAAAGAGGTTACATGGCCCATGCAAGTCTGAAATCCAGCAGGGAAGTCAAATTTTTATTAAAGCTCCAAAATGATCTCCTTTGACTCCAGGTCTTGCATCCAGGTTATGCTGATGCAAGAGGTGGGTTCTCATGGTCTTGGGCAGCTCTGCTACTGTGACTTTGCAGGGTACAGCCTCCCTCCTGGCTGCTTTAACAGACTGGCCTTGAGTGTCTGTGGCTTTTCCAGGAGCATGGTGCAAGCTGTTGGTGGATCT
The DNA here is from genome assembly GCF_009828535.3 of Hylobates moloch. NCBI lineage: Eukaryota > Metazoa > Chordata > Mammalia > Primates > Hylobatidae > Hylobates > Hylobates moloch. Next base: position 88,728,016 of record NW_026652278.1, read on the forward strand.
ACCATTCTGGGGTCTGGAGGACAGTGGCCCTCTTCTCACAGCTCCACTAGGCAGCACCCCACTAGGGACTCTGTGTAGGGGCTCTGACCCCACATTTCCCTTCTGCACTGCCCTAGCAGAGGTTCTCCATGAAGGCCCTGCCCCTGCAGCAAACTTTTGCCTGGGCATTCAGGCATTTCCCTACATCTTCTGTAATCTAGATGGAGGTTCCCAAACCTCAATTCTTGACTTCTGTGCACCTGCAGGCTCAACACCATGTGGAAGCTGCCAAGGCTTGAGGCTTCCACCCTCTGAAGCCACAGCCCAAGTTGTACATTCGCCCCTTTCAGCCACGGCTGGGGCAGCTGGGACACAGAGCACCAAGGCCCCATGCTGCACACAGCACAGGGACCCTGGGCCCAGCCTACTTTTTCCTCCTGGGCCTCTGAGCCTATGATAGGAGGGGCTGCCGTGAGGATCATTGACATGGCCTGGAGACATTTTCTCCATGGTTTTGGGGAATAACATTAGGGTACTTGCTATTTATGCAAATTTCTGTAGCCAGCTTGAATTTTTCCTCAGAAAATGGGTTTTTCTTTTCTAATGCATAGTCAAGCTGCACATTCCAAACTTGTATGCTCTGCTTCCCTTATAAAACTGAATGCCTTTACCAGTACCCAAGTCACCTCTTGAATACTTTGGTACCTAGAAATTTCTTCTGCCAGATACCCTAAATAATCTCTCTCAGGTTCAAAGTTCCATAAATATCTAGGCAAAGGGCAAAATGCCACCAGTCTCTTTCTTAAAACATAACAAGAGTCACCTTTGCTCCAGTTCCCAACAAGTTCCTCATCTCCATCTGAGACCATCTCAGCCTGGACCTTATTGTCCATATCACTATCAGCATTTTGGGCAAAGCCATTCAACAAGTCTCTAGGAAGTTCCAAACTGTCTAACATTTTCCTGTCTTTTTCTGAGCCCTTCAAACTGTTCCAATCTCTGACTATTACCCAGTTCCAAAGTCGCTTTCACATTTTCAGGTATCTTTTCAGCAGCACCCCACTCTACTGGTAACAATTTACTGTATTAGCTGTATTCATGCTGCTGATAAAGACATACCTGAGACTGGGAAGAAAAAGAGGTTTAATCGGACTTACTGTTCCACATGGCTGGGGAGGCCTCAGAATCATGGTAGGAGGAAAAAGGCACATCTGACATGGTGGTGGCAAGAGAAAATGAGGAAGAAGCAAAAGCAGAAACCCCTGATACACCCATCAGGTCTCGTGAGACTTATTCCCTTTAACAAGAATGACATGGGAAAGACTGGTCCCCATGATTCAATTACCTCCCCTGGGTCCCTCCTGCAACACATGGGAATTCTGGGAGATACAACTCAAGTTGAGATTTGGTGGGGACACAGCCAAACCATAGCAATTAGTGATGCTAGGCATCTTTTCATGTGCTTATTGACCATCTGTATATCTTCCTTGGAGAAATGTCTATTCAAGTCCTTTGCCCATTTTAAAATTAGGTTGCCTTTTCATGACTGAATGGTAAGTTCTGTGCACTTAATACAAATTAATCAACAGATTGCACTTCTTAGTAAAAGCTGTGTAATAAATGTTTAAATGTAAATAAGTAAATAAATGTGTTTTATCTACATCTTAGTATGAATGAAAGAAAGGAAAATATATAACTTGTTTCCTTTTAAAGCAGACAAAATGAAGCTGTATACATTTTGGTAGACCCTGAATATAATTACATACACAAATCCTTCACTTCATTTTCTACTGGGCTCTACTGATTATCTTTGTCAGATCTCAATCTCCAAATTTTGTCTATATATGTCATTGATTATGTCCATTGCCTATGATCCTGTGTGTGTATAATTTATGGTTTAAACACTACATACATGCTGGTAATATTTCCCAACTATAAAATGGATTGTTCAGGACATGGTCAACACCTTCTCCTGAGGTAATTAGCTTAAATATTACTTCATTGGTTCTTATAGCTGCACAAAGGACATTTAACAAATCTAATTTTTTTCCTAAAACGATGTAAATGTATTTATTATTTTCCTTCATCAAAACAACTACATATGTGAATACAACATCACCATATCTCATCATGATTAAATATACACTGGGGCCTTTCTAGAAACTACAGTTGTGATTACATGATCAGAGCACCCTCCTCTGTATGTAATGACAGCTAGCAGGTGTTGCTGCAAACAGCGTGCACTGGAAAGCTTTTTAGTAGGATAGAGTTAGGCATCTATCTCTCACCTCACATCCTATCTCTACCATTTGCTACATGTTATACAAAGGATTTAGCCTCTTCAAGATTTAATTTCCTTTTTTACAAAATGAAGATTTTGATACTTATCTCAATATTTTTATGAGGAGTAAATTATAGATTTAAACATATTCAACAACAGAAGCACAACAAATATTAGCTACCACTTCTGACTTTTCACCTATACCTGAAACCTTATTATAAGACTTAGCATATCCCTCCTGGTACCAAAACAACAATGCAGACCAAACTTGAGTATATTAGGGTGTCAGGACTATGGAACTTCACAGGATAACAATTTGTGCTCTTTGTGATTAGTAATGAGGGACTTCATGCAAGAAGCGAAAGAGCCAGTGCTGACCAGATATCCTGATCCAGGACCCTTGTGATACACATGAAGTGGCCGTGGATCTAATTCCTACAGTCCCACTGCTTAAGGTCATCAATAGGGTGACAACCCTCTCTAATTTGCCTGATAATCCCAGTGGACACCTGCTCTCCCAGTGCATTTATTCATAGAAACACCTGTAACTCTCAAGACTGTCCTGATTATTTCAAGAAAATAGAAAAAGAAAAGCAAGTAGACCCAACATAAACAGAAGGAAGGAAATAGTAAAAATTAAATTGAGAATAGGAATACAACTTAAAAAAAACAAAACCAAAGAATTTTCTTTAAAAATATCAGTGATATTGATAAACCTCTAACAAGACAGAGAAGACAAAAGACACAAATCACTAGTAGCAGGAATAAACTGGATGTACACTACAGATTCTGCAGCCACGATGAACAAATTAATGCTCATAAATTCAACAACTCAGAATAAATTGACCAATTCCATGAAACATAATCAAAATTCAATCAAGATTAAATATATAGCCTGTTCTATAATGGTACTATAAACATTAAATAAATGTGTAATTAAAAATCTCCCCAAAAAGAAATCTCCAGGTCCAAATGGAATCACTCACAAATTTTACCAAATATTAAAAGATTATGATCAATTTTAATCAGTTGCTTTTAGAGTTAGAGGAGGAAGAAACAGTTCCTGTTACCTTGACACCAAAACTAGAAAAAGTTAAAAAAAAAAAAAAGCTACAAAACAAAATCTTTGGTGGCTCATGCCTGTAATCCCAACACTTTGGGAGGCCGAGGTAGGAGGATCATGAGGTCAGGCATTCAAGACCAGCCTGACCAACATGATAAAACCCCGTCTCTACTAAAAATACAAAAATTAGCTGGGTGTGGTGGTACATGCCTGTAATCCCAGCTACTCAGGAGGCTGAGGCAGGAGAATCTCTTGAATTTGGGAGGCAGAGGTTGCAGTGAGCTGAAATCATGCCACTGCAGTCTAGCCTGGGTGATAGAGTAAGACTCCGTCTCAAAAAAAAAAAAAAGTAACTTATAGATTCAATGCTATCCCTATCAAGCTACCATTGACTTTATTCACACAATTAGAAAAAACTACTTTAAATTTTATATGGAACCAAAAAAGAGCCCGCACAGCCAAGAAAACTCTAAGCAAAATAACAAAGCTGGATGCATCATGCTACCTGACTTCAAACTACACTACAAGGCTACAGTAACCAAAATAGCATGGTACTGGTACCAAAACAGAGATATAGACCAATGGAACAGAAAAGAGCCCTCAGAAATAACACCACACATCTACAACCATCAGATCTTTGACAAATCTGACAAGAAAAAAAGAAATGGGGAAAGGAGTCCCTATTTAATAAATGGTGCTGGGAAAACTGCCTAGCCATAGGTAGAAAGCTGAAACTGGATCCCTTCCTTACATCTAATACAAAAATTAATTCAAGATGGATTAAAGACTTAAATATTAGAACTAAAACCATAAAAACCCTAGAAGAAAACGTAGGCAATAGCATTCGGGACATAGGCATGGGCAAAGACTTCATGACTAAAACACCAAAAGCAATGGCAACAAAAGCCAAAATAGACAAATGGGATCTAATTAAACTAAAGAGCTTCTGCACAGCAAAAGAAACTACCATCAGAGTGAACAGGCAACCTACAGAATGGGAGAAAAGTTTTGCAATCTACCCATCTGACAAAGGGCTAATATCCAGAATCTACAAAGAACTTAAATAAATTTACAAGAAAAAATCAAACAACTCCATCAAAAAGTGGGCAAAGGATATGAACAGACATTTCTCAAAAGAAGACATTTATGCAGCCAACAGACACATGAAAAAATGCTCATCATCACTAGTCATCAGAGAAATGCAAATCAAAACCACAATGAGATACCATCTCACACTAGTTAGAATGGCGATCATTAAAAAGTCAGGAAACAACAGGTGCTGGACAGGATGTGGAGAAATAGGAACACTTTTATACTGTTGGTGGGAGTGTAAACTAGTTCAACCATTGTGGAGGACAGTGTGGCGATTCCTCAAGCATCTAGAACTAGAAATACCATTTGACCCAGCCATCCCATTACTGGGTATATACCCAAAGGATTATAAATCATGCTACTACAAAGACACATGCCCACATGTGTTTATCGAGGCACTATTCACAATAGCAAAGACTTGAAACCAACCCAAATGTCCATCAATGATAGACTAGATTAAGAAACCATGGCACATACATACCATGGAACACTATGCAGCCATAAAAAAGATGAGTTCATGTCTTTTGTAGGGACATGGATGAAGCAGGAAACCATCATTCTTAGCAAACTATCGCAAGGACAGAAAACCAAACACCACATGTTCTCACTCATAGGTGGGAATTGAACAATGAGAACACTTGGACACAAAGCAGGGAATATCACACACTGGGGCCTGTCGTGGGGTGGGGGGATGGGGGAGGGATAGCATTAGGAGAAATACCTAATGTAAATGACAAGTTAATGGGTGCAGCACATCAACATGGCACATGTATACCTATGTAACAAACCTGCACGTTGTGCACATGTATCCTAGAACTTAAAGTATAATTTTAAAAAATCTTATATGAACATAGAAAGCAAAATTCCAACAAAATATTAGCCAATCAAGTTCAGCAATGTATAAAAATAATTATACACCATGACCAAAAGAGATTTATTTCATTGGTTCTTCACCTTATGGCTGCACAAAAGACATTTAGAAATACCTCATCTTATTCTAAAACAATTTAATGTATTTATTATTACAGTCTGCAAGGCTTGTCCCACATTCAAAGAGCAATCAATGGAATTCATTGTATCGATGAACTAAAAAAAAACAACAAAAAAATCTTCTTATTATGTCAACTAACACCAAAAAAAGCATTTGGCAAAATCCAACACTCATTTATTATAAAAATTCTCAGCATACTGGGAATAGAGAACTTCGTCAACTTGATTTTTTAAAAATCCACAAGATATCTATAAGCTAATAGGATACATAATATTGAAAGACAATGTTTTTCCTTTGAGATGGGGAACAGTGCAAACCTATTCACTCTCACTACTATTATTCTAAATAGTGCTGAAAATTCTAGGCAACACAATAGGCAAGAAAAAGAAATAAAGATTTAAAAAAAATAAAACCGTTCTTGTTTGCAGATGACATGATTATTTACATAGAAAAAACCCAGGGATATACAAAAATACTCCAATAATGAGTACAGCGAGGTTCTAGGATCTTACAAGATCAATACAAAAAAACTAACAGGATTTCTATATACTAAGATTGAACATGTAGAAACTGAAATTAAAAAGACATTACTATTTGCAAGCACATAAAAAATCAAATACCTAGATTTAAATTTAACTAAACATGTATAGGATCTGTATGCTGAAAATTTTAAAATGCTGACAGAAATCAGAAAAGAAATGCATCGTGTTTGTGAATAGGAAAACTCAGCATAGTAAGGATATCAATTCTCCTCAAATTATTTATAGTTATGACTCTTATCAAGATATCAGTATGTTTTCTTGCAGACATAGGTAAGTTATCATAAAATTCATATGGAAAGGCACAGGCCCCACAATAGCTAAAAGCATCTTGAAAAAGAAGAATGAAGTAAGAGAAATAATTCTATCTGGTATTCAGACCTACTATATAGCTTAATAACTATATAGTTATTAAGTCAGTGTGGTTAAGGAGGGGTAAATACATAGGTCAATATAGTAGAATAGAGAACCCAAAAACAGACCCACCAAAATATGCACAATTGTATTTTGACAAAACTGTGTAAGCACTTCAGTGAAGAAAGGACAGCCTTTTATTTTAATTTTTGTTGTTTGTTTGTTTGTTTGTTTGAGACGGAGTCTTGCTCTGTCGCCCAGGCTGGAGTGCAGTGGCGCGATCTCGGCTCACTGCAAGCTCCGCCTCCTGGGTTCACACCATTCTCCTGCCTCAGCCTCCGGAGTAGCTGGGACTACAGGCGCCCGTCACCACGCCCGGCTAATTTTTTGTATTTTTTTATTAGAGACGGGGTTTCACCGTGTTAGCCAGGATGGTGTGGATCTCCTGACCTCGTGATCCACCCGCCTCGGCCTCCCGCGGGAGCCACCGCGCCTGGTCGAAAGGACAGCCTTTTAAATAAATGGTGCTGAAGGAGTTAAATTATAGAAAAGGGGAACAATTAGTGGGTAACAGGAATCAGGAACAGAGAGATGGAGTCGGGGTGGGTGAGAATGGCTATAAAAGGCAACATGAGGAGTCTTTGTAATGACAGAACTGCATCATAACTGTTATCAATGCCAACTCCATGGTTGTGATATTGTACTATGATGTTACAAGATGTTACTGATGGGGGAAATAGGTAAGGGATGTGGATTATCTCTCTGCATGATTTATTCCAACTTCATGTGAATCTCAATATATCGTAAATAAAAATTTTAGTTAAACAAATGTCTTCATGTGACTGATAAACAGAACTGTCTAACTTTCATCAGGAGAAACTCTAGGAATATCAGAATCTATGTTCTTTTTTTTTATTTTTGTTTTTTAGATGCAATCTCACTCTGTCACCAGGCTGGAGTGCAGTGGCATGATCTTGGCTCACTGCAACCTCTGCCTCCCAGGTTCCAAGTGATTCTCCTGCCTCTGCCTCCCGAGTAGCTGGGACTACAAGCCTGTACCGCCACGCCCGGCTAATTTTTGTATTTTTAGTAGAGACGGGGTTTCTCCATGTTGGCCAGGAAGGTCTCAATCTCCTGACCTCGTGATTCTCCTGCTTTGGCCTCCCAAAGTGCTGGGATTACAGGCATGAGCCATCACGCCCAGCCCAGAATCTATATTCTTTATAAAAATCAATGTAAAAATATATGGCTAAATAATGATAGCTAAAGTTTATTGAGTATCTACTATGTACTGATCACTTTTCTAGGTACATTGCATGTGTTCTTCTGTCTTTACAAGTCTGTGAAGTAAGCATCATGAATATCTTTACCTAATGTGAATGTTAAAACATAATGAGGTGACTAGGAACAGTGGCTCACACCTGTAATCCCAGCACTTTGGGAGGCCGAGGTGGGTGGGTCACTTGAGGTCAGGAGTTTGAAACCAGCCTGGCCAACATAGCGAAACCCCATCTCTACTAAAGAAAAGAAAAAAAAAAGTACAAAAATTAGCAGGGCATGGTGCCGCGTGCCTGTAATCCCAGGTACTCGGGAAGCTGAGGCAGGAGAATTGCTTGAATCTGGGAGAGGGAGGCTATAGTGAACTGCTGAGATCGTACCACTGCACTCCGGCCTGAGGGAGAGTGAGACTCCATCCAAAAACAAAAACAAAAAAACCTAATAAGGCTTGGTACTTTGTTCAACAAAAACAAAAAAGCATAATAAGTCTTGGTACTTTGTTCAAGGTACATATGTTCAAGGTATTGTTAAGGTTAAACCCAGGAAGGCTGGTAACAGTTTCTATGCTCCTAACACTTTGCATACTGCCTCCCAGTACAGAAGGCAATATGCTATATTGACCATGGTTCACCTTACTGAAAACTGATTTTCAATCAACATTATGACCCTCCTCATGAAGTTCCAAGATAAAACCAAAAAAAAACAAAAAACAGCTCACTTGATCATTAGTTGCCTAGCTAACCATGTAGGTAGACCTAGTAGAATATCTGAATAACAATTAAGATTGTAATGCTACAAAAAGTAAATAATAAACACATTTATCATTTGGCTTCAGGATTCACATTTCTGCCTTGGAAAACTACCAGTTATAAATGTTGGGTTTATTTTTTTCTTAATAGTTTGACAGAATAGTTGCATCTTATGTCGATCAGTGCACTAATAACAGAAATCTAAAGCAGCTATAGAGTTTTGGAGACTGTGACAGGTACCTTGCCAACACCTAGCATAGGGACTCATTATAACAGGTTCTCATTTAATACATAAGCATATGAATTTATGGATGAATTAATAATTGAAGCATCTAATATGTTCCAACTATTGTATAAGCACTGATATAAAAATGAATGAGACATAGTTTCTGGTAAAACAGACATGTACATGGTTAATTGAGATAAAATGTGAAGTGTAGAAAGATTTCTTTAAAAAGTAAGTGTGTTAGTACAGTCACATAGGAAAGCAGATTTAGAACATCCAGGCTTTGTAGTGGATGGTAGTGGTAGAAGAAACTCTAAACAAAGATTTTTGAAAAGGCATAACAATTTCCCAGAAAGGCAATAAAATAATCTTTTATTCATTTATTCATTCATAACATTCAGCAAATTTAGTGAATGAATATTATGAACCAACTATTACTTTTAGTTATTTTTCCCCTATCAACTTCAGTGCACTTAAAATGGGAATAAGCATGACACTGACACCAAATAAATCATTACTGGTTGGTTGATTTGTGTGATATAATAAGAGTCATGGAATGGACCAAGCCTGCAATCATAGCTTGTACACTCTGTGCAGCCTTTGATCCCAACCTCAGCCAAAGATTATTCTCCAATCTTTTGTTTAGTGCTTACAATAATAAATTGACCTATGGACATTATAATTTTTACAGTGACTTATTATTAAAGAATGCACTAATACTTCAGGCAAGCAGGAGTGCTGAAGAATTATCTACCCATCTTCTATTCACTTAGCTTACAGACAGTGCATCATAAAAAAAGCATATAATCTTCCATTTGTTCTACTCAGGGTTCATACCTAAACCATGTATGTGCTTCATGGACGATTTTTTTTTTCAGCAAGAGTCCTGATCATATCCAAAATTTGACCTAATATATTGTCTTTAGTGTCATGCCACAGTATAATGAGTAATTCCACTGTATTTTACCCAGAGAAACTGTTTCATTTCCCTCTTAGAAATAGTTTTGTTCTGACTTGTTATTGGTCTGATTTACCATGGGATTTCTTATTTCCTTATCAGACACTTTAGTAATTATTGAGATATGTTGCTTATGGAAATGCTTTTTTAGAATTATCAATTGCTTTTAAATGCACAATTTGATGAAGTAATTTACAGAGTAGATTCAACATCCTTACATAAAACAAAACAAAACAAAACAAACAAAACAAATGAACCCAATGCAATAGACAATGCCTTTCAAAAGGACACATGGGGTATTAGATTCTCAGATTCATAGCTTTCTTATATTCTTGTGAAGAAAGTAAAGCAAAGCCAGGGATCCAGCTGCATTTTTTTTTTACTGACATTATTCCAAGAAATCCTGAAGAAAAAGAAAAAGTTAAATTTTACAATACAAAATGATGGTAAGATGGGGTGGAGACACTGGTATTTCATCTTTTGCATCTTGCCAATTCACTTGCCTACTGCACATAGATATATAAATCATCCAGTTCCTTCATTTCCCCTTCTAGTTCATCAGCAGGCTGCATCTTCATTTGAAAAGCACTTTGTAGTTCTTAAAGGATAATTCTGCAAGTGCTAGATGATGTTTCATTCCAACAACAACAACAACAACAACAAAATTGAATTTCAGTTGGCCTTTAGCATTCCACAAAACAGCCTCTAAGGAGCCCTTGGAATTATGGTATCTAAGTCTAAAGAGGAAACAGAAGAAAGTCAAATCGAGAATTTAGAAGTGAAACACGTTTGCTAGGCTTTTTCTCTCCTGACTTAGATCGTTGTTTCCAAAAGGTTTAGTATTTTGCAGTCATGTGATACATAGTCATTCAAGAAACACGGTACTAGAAGACTGGGTGGATTCAAACGAGAATAACATAAATATCTTCATGAAACCAACAGTCTGGTATTTGTGAAAACAGGGAGGAAATTTTTTGAGTTCTTAGTATATAGCTGTGGCTTTGGCCTATGTTTGCACACATCTTATTCAATCTTTACAACAATCCTGTAATATAGTTTATGTTACCTTCTTTTTAGAAAATAGGTTTTCATCTGGTTCATCCAATTTGCTACTGATACAGATGTAAGACAACCTCATTACCACTGACCTGGTCAAAGCCACCATCACCTCTGGTCTTGTCCATTCAAATAGCTTCCTAATTTGTCTCCATATTTATTTTTGCCCCTTTCCAACCTGTTCTGCACTAAAAAGCCAGGGTAAGCCTTTGAAAATGTAAATGAGACCCTGCTACTTCCCTGTATGAAATGCTTCATTGGTTTCTCTCTTCATTTAGACCAAATTTCTAACTCATCAATGGCTTACAGTGTAGCACTGAATGACAGGATCCTTACCTACTTCCAACCTCTTTTCCTTTACCCCCCACCCCACCTTCCCACCTGACACACACACTTTTGCTCCTTATGCTGTGCTCATGCTGGGCTCCTTTCAGTTCCTCACAAAAACTGAACTCATTCCAGTCATTCTAACCTCAGGACCTATGTACAGATGTTTTTCCTTTGAACTCTCCCCAGTCCCAGCGCCCTCCCTACCCAATCCAGCCTGTCATATTCACCATTCTGTAGTGCTTGGTCTCAAGTGTCCCTCCTTAGGCCTTTTCTAATCGTCCTATCTCAATTAGAGCCCTTTCGGTATGCTTCCATATACCAAAACCAAAACATCGATTTTTTTCATGGTATGTTTCACAATTTAAAAGACGTATTTGTATGATTAAATCTACTCGACTATAAACTTCTGATAGTAAAGTCCAGGTTGCTTGGGAACACTGTTACATTGAAGGTACATGGCGGTACTTTGCCCATGGTAGACACTCAGGATTTTACTGTTTGCCTAATGAATTCACTAATGTAAAGGGCTCTTTAAATTAGCTGCCACACTGGAAAAGCCTACAGAGCCTCAATAACAAATAGCATCATCACAGTCAGTGTTAACCAAACCTTCATATTTCTGATGTTGTACTTAGTTACACATGATTCTCCCAACTCTTAGGAGAACCCAATGAGGAATGCATTATCATCCATTTTCATTGATGAAACAGATTTATAATGTTTAATTAAATTATCTAATCATACCTAATTAGTTAGTAGTTGAAATGGATTGAAATTGGTTCTCCAAGTCCCCACCAGAGCAGTTAGATACAGAGTGTCAGTTGGTGCATTCCCAAACCATGAGCTAGACACAGGGTGCTGATTTTTTTTGAGACGGATTCTCACACTGTCACCTGGGCTGGAGTGCAGTGGCATGATCTTGGCTCACTGCAACCTTCACCTCCCAGATTTAAGTGATTCTCCTTGCCTCAGCCTCCCAAGTAGATGGGACTACAGGTGCCCACCACCATGCCTGGCTAATTTTGTATTTTTAGTAGAGACAGATTTCACTATGTTGGCCAGGCTGCTCTGGAACTCCTGACCTCATGATCCTCCCACCTCAGCCTCCCAAAGTGCTAGGATTACAGATGTGAGCCACCGTGCCTGGCCTATAATCTTTACTATAATAAAATAATAAAATTTGTCTATTAGTTATAGTAATAATCATTATAAGACTTCTAGTAGTAATTGAATATTTTTTTCACTACAGCTACAAGTCTGGTTTTTGTCAGTCCGACTCTACTGTACCTACATAGAGCAAGGGTAATAATTCTTTTATTTGAAAGTTCCTTTCTCCTCCCACAGATCTTTTTTTTTTTTTTGTCTTGGTGGTGTACCTTACAGCCTCAATATATCAAATGATTTTGTCTCCCCTTGGGATCTTTTAGAAAAACTTGCTGTCAGAATTTTCATTTACAATGAAGTAGAAAAGTAGGATAAAAGTTTAATTTATCACTCAGGTGTTTGATGATCCAAAAATCGTTGTTGATCATTAAACACCTTGAATATAAAGAGGGATGAGAACATGTACTATTGCACCATTCCTTATTTCTCTACATACATTTCCTCTTTTTTTCATTTGTACGATCTGTTCTAGTCAAACAAATCTTGTTTCAGCTTCTAGAATATAAGTTACGCTCTTTCTCATCTTCAGGCCTTTGGACAAACTTAGACATCTCTTCTCCTTTTCTCCTGTTCTCTACCTTTAAAAGCAAGTCTCTGATAGTTCCAAAACAGGTTAGGTGTTTCTCCCTGTGCATTTAAGCACTTAAATTGCACTTTATTTTAATTGCTTGGCTTTTTTCCCCCTGTATCTCTTTCTAGATTCCTTGGATGCTAAATTCCATGAAGGCATTGACTATGTCTGTTTCCAAGTGCCCACAGTAAATAAATGAGAATAGTTACTTAGAATATCAGCAAATCAGTATATGTTGGAATTAAGGTATTAACACACACATACACAGACCACCCAACTGAGTACGCCAGTGTTACAGATGAGCAAATCACAGCTCACAGTGGTATAGTGACCTCCTCAGTGTCTCAAAACCAGCTGGTGGCAGAACTCAGGACGTTACTGCCCATCCAAGTGCTCTTCCTTTCACACCATATTACCCTTTTCCCAGTATAGGTCTGTTTTAATAAGGGCCAAGGACTTGAACTACAACCTTTTTTTTTTTTTTTGAGACGGAGTCTTGCTCTGTCGCCCAGGCTGGAGTGCAGTGGTCCAATCTCGGCTCACTGCAAGCTCCGCCTCCCCGGTTCACGCCATTCTCCTGCCTCAGCCTCCTGAGTAGCTGGGACTACAGGCGCCCGCCACCATGCCCAGCTAATTTTGTTTTTGTATTTTTAGTAGACACGGGGTTTCACTGTGTTAGCCAGGATGGTCTCGATCTCCTGACCTTGTGATCCACCCTCCTCGGCCTCCCAAAGTGCTGGGATTACAGGCGTGAGCGGCCTTTTTTTTTTTTTTTTTTTTTTTTTTGAGACGGAGTCTCGCTCTGTGGCTCAGGCTGGAGTGCAGTGGCGCGTTCTTGGCTCACTGCAAGCTCCGCTTCCCGGGTTCATGCCATTCTCCTGCCTCAGCCTCCCGAGTGGCTGGGACTACAGGCACCCACCACCACTCCCGGCTAGTCAGCAAGAATGGTCTTCATGTCCTGACTTCGTGATCCACCCACCTTGGCCTCCCAAAGTGCTGGGATTACAGGCATGAGCCACCGTGCCCGGCCTTGAACTACAATCTTAAAGCTCTAATTGTGGCAAAAGTTTAATCACCAGTCAAAATATAGAAGCCCCAGGTCTTTCCCAATGCCCTCTCTCCACAAAGGCTATTGTATAAGAAATTTGACTGAAATTCCTGTTTATATGTCTGATCTTGAATTTGTTTCTATGCGTATACTTTATCTTGAGAACCTACTCACAAATTTATACATTAGAATTTCCTATATGCCCTTCTGCCCTTTATGTACTTTACATACATTAACTTACATGATTATCACACAACTCAGTAGAAATTTATTATTCTCGTTTTACAGATGATCAAACTGAAATTAAGCTGAGTAATTTACCCAAGTCCACTCATGGAGTAAATGGAGGATGGGTAATAGAAATCTGGGTCTGTCTTTCATGAAGTGCATGCTTTCACCTGCTTCGTTTTTGTATTTGCTTCTGATTTATGCCATTGCAAGTCTGGAGTATCCAACACAAAAGAGAGCCGTTTATCATTCAGCTGAATAACAGTTCTTATTGTAGGAGCTGAGCTTCATTTGTGCCTTTTTACGTTTTAAAGGGCTGTGAAGAAAAAAAGACACTTGGAAAACTCTTCTCTTGTTATTTCTAAAACTCAGTGGGTACGTGTATGTTGGTGGGGAAAGACAGGTTTAAATATTGCATTTATTTTTGAATTTTTAATTGGCATAATAATGTATTGTCATTTAAGTTTTAACCTAGACTGCTATGAGCAAGAATATTGCCCACTCAAATTAGGCTGCGAAATCTCACATAGTTTGATTAACAAATAGCATTCTTTATTCAGCTTTCGTTTGTGGCCTATATAAAACAAGGTGACCCTCATACATTCAAACCATGAACTCAGCCATCCTTTAATATTATTTCCTTCATTGCCTTGTGTATATACACAGGAAAAGAAAAGTATCTCAATATAAAGTTAAACTGCCCTTGGCCTGGATGTCAGCAGAGCCCTTAAAATTTTTGAAGAGTAAATTAATGTTCTCTAAGATTAAAGCTTTGAGGCACAGTAAATCCTCAATAGAGCGATAACTAAGACTGCACCCATGTCTGTGGACAGAAAATGTTGCCAATCCTCAAAGCATATCTCTTTTGTTCTTAAAGAGATAAGAACATACTACCCCAATGGCTTCAAAAGATTATGTTATGCCTTCATGAAACTTCTTGGATTTTACCAATCTACTTCTCAAAGCTAGCAGTGTATCTATCATTCACACACAGTACACACACACGGTTATCTGCCTTCACATACCCTTTAAATGTTGCTCCTGCTTTAACTTTTATCTCTGCACCTATGTGATCTCTTCAGAATCATTATACCCACTATGCCAGGCACATGGCAGGAAACTTAGTTTGAGCTCCATAAGAAACAAAGTCTGAGATAGAAATTTGTGTGCAAGAAGTTTATTGGGAATGATCACAGCTGTGGTCAAAGGAAGGGGCTAAGAGAGTAGTTGAATTGCAACGCAATTATAATAATGGCCTTAGCCTATCTTATGGGGAATTCTAAAATTGGATTAATTCTTCAGAGTTTTCCCACCTTGAGGCAAATGGGTGGATTTTAACCAAATCATTGGCCAGTCATTAATGTGGGCTCTCCTCTAGGAGTGGGTAAGATCTTGAGCAAAGCAGCTCTCTGGCTGGAGGCAGCTTCTAGAGAGGGATTCACTTGAGAACCATCATCTGCCAACAGTTTCAACATCTGGGAGTATGAGCAGGTGCGCTCTGAAGGAAGGACATGTTCAGCACACCACAGCACCCCCAGGGCACATACAGATACTTATGGTATGAATGAATAAATGTGGGTTGGTATGTGCCAGCATACCAAACTAGAGTCATGTGCCAGAGTCAGAAAAAAAAAAAAAAAAAACATGACGTTTGGTTCATGGTTTTAGAGTTATTTTGAGGGACCATTGCTATATCCTATATGCAAAAAGAAAAAAGGAGGAAGAGGAGAAAAAGGCAAAGGAGAAGAAGAAGAAGGGCTTGAGTTTTAGCCAGTTTTATTTTTTAAGTGTTTTAAGCCACCACAAAAAGTGTATGCACTTCTAAAACAGGTTGTCCAATGAGCATTGTTATTCAAAACAAAGCTAAAATCCAAGAGGTTGAAAAAAAAGAACAGTAAAGTCTCTGAAAAACACTACGGGTAGGACATGTATCTCTTTAAGACCAAGAGAATTATGCTATGGGGTTGGCAAGTTTTTCTAGATTTCATGCTGGTGAATCTGCCTCCTTGTCCTGCTCCTCATTAACAATTTGAAAAGGATCCCCTGGCAATTCCCAGGTTGCTGTCCCCACTCCACATTGTCACCTCCTGCTGGGACTAGTTCACCCTCTCCTAGTTAGCCTCCTTCTTTATGATCTAGGGTCCCACCACCGCCATCCTTTCAATTCCCAAGCCATCCTTCACATTATATAGCCAGAGCATCTACCATTTAAGTCAAATTTGTCATTCCCCCACCTAAAACACTGTATTACTTTCCTTAAGATCCTTTGAAAGGCAGTAAAACTCCTTAAGCAGCTTCTTTCTGCTTCTTCAACCTTATTCCCTACAGGTTCCTCATATTCACACATCCACACACTACATACACTACATCTGTCAATCCTGAATATCTTCATTTATTCAACAATTATATATTATTATATGCACATATTGTGATGTTAGAGATATTATATGGGGAATGGTAAATAATATGCAGAAGTGTACAACAACATGTCTTCCAAGGAAGGCACTTCCTTTCTTCTTCTTCCTAGAATGGCTTTTCTTTATGAATGAAGTAAACATTTATGCATTCCTCAAAAATCCAACTCAGAGATAACACATTTTAAAAAATAATCTCGGCCTGGCCTGGTAGCTCACGCCTGTAATCCCAGCACTTTGGGAGGCCAAGGCAGGCAGCTCACAAGGTCAGGAGATAGAGACCATCCTGGCCAAGATAGTGAAACCCTGTCTCTACTAAAATGTAAAAAATTAGCCTGGCATGGTGGTGCGTGCCTGTAGTCCCAGCTACTTGGGAGGCTGAGGTAAGGGAATCACTTGAACTCATGAGACAGAGGTTGCAGTGAGCCCCACTGCATTCCAACCTGGTGATAGAGCAAGACTCCGTCTCAAAAAAAAAAAACAATAAAACAAACTCATTAGCCATCTACCCAACCAAGATAAGCAACTCCTCTTGATTATCTTGGATCATTGCATTCTATGCATATATGTCTTTATAGTTCACTATATATTCAAACTTAAAAATTTTTTGGATGTTTTATTATGTAGTATATATGACATATATACATAAAATATGTAACATTTATATGTAGATACATTTATATATAGTTCATACATATACTTATATGTCTATATATACTGAAGCATTAAAATAAAGAACTATAAACCCACCACCCACATAGGAGAACTAGAACATTACCCCTATTCTGGTTTCTACCTATATGCCTCTTTCCTGCACTGATTTTTCATTTTATCATAGAATTACCACTGTCCTGAAATGTGTATTTATAACTCTCTTCATTTTGTTTTTATATCAAGTATATGTGCTCTTATTTTTTAGCACTGTATTATTTACTTTGCATTATATTGAGGTTTGAAATTGTAATACAATCATATGATGTACAATTTTTCAGTAGTGAAAATGAATACATTTCAACTACACACAACACCATCAATGAATGCTAGAAATAATAATGTTGAATAAAAGAGAAAGTAGTATCTGACCACATACATTATGGTTGCATTTTTATTGCAATATATTTTAATTATTTTTTAACCTGTATGTTTTTCCCACTAGTGTAGAGAGACTCCCTGAAACTATTGCTACAGAATAAAAGATGAAATGCTTCTGATTATTGTAAACACAAAATTGCACGCAGGATTGTGTAAGGACAATGCCAGGTTGGACTGCCAGAATGAGCCAACAGCGTGTGATGTGCTTCCCCCTGCAGAGAGCCTATGAACAGATGTGCAGTCAGGGAGGTTTCACATCACCAAGATTCCTATTCCAGAAAAGCAGATGTTCATAGCTCTGGGAATGGAATGTGACCCTTGTGGAGAGCCTATAAATGCACACATGAGGGGCGCCTGTTAATATGGATAAGATAGGGCTATAAACACCCTCATCTTGCCATGGCTCTTCTAGGACTCTTTAGGGTTAAGGCATACTCCCTTCTGAGAATTTCTGGTCTAACCAGTTGTCTAGCTTCATGTCCTGTTTCTATGGATTGTTTGTAACCAGCTTTTGCTGCAACTGTTACTGCTGATTAATATCTTGCTAATCATAGGTTATGGACAGACTGTGTTTCTGTTTTAAGGCTCTGTTAGAAATTACTGATGCACACACTATATTATAAATTCTTATCTTTGTATGCTGTAATTCTGCATAAAGATGTTATGTTCATCCCCATGTGACCATCTCACCCCATAATCAAATGACCCTAAATCCCTCACTAACCCATCCCGCTCTCACTAAACTTAATAATAAATGCTGGTATATCCAGTGCATTGTTGGCATCACAGGACCAGAAGGCAGTGACCCCCCTGGACCCAGCTTTCACTATCTTGTGTGTGTCTATTCTTTCTCAACCTGCTGACCCACCTGAGAACAAAGAGAGAGCCCTGTTGCATTGTGGGCTGCTGGCCAGATCTCACAATACACTAGACTATAGTCAATGCATATTTGTTGAATTGAGTTGAACTCGTTAATCCACATCCATTCTGTCTTCCGATCATCTCTTGGGTTCTGGGCTATCTGACATTTCTTATTTTGATTTGGCTCCTGATTCATCTCCTCCAAAACCTGGTATTACTCTGTGTAATATAGTTTGACACACCACCTATATTTTTCCCTATGTCTGACCTTGGATTGGTCCTATTTACAGTTTTCCTACTTCAGTGTTAGGGCCAGCAAGTAGAAGAAATTCCTGACCAATCTGTCATTTGAGGGACAGAACTTTCATTTGTCTATTCCCCTAATAAAACACAAAGTACAAAACTAGTATATAATGAATAATTACAGCTCTGAAGGATTACATTGACTCAACTTCAATAACGTATTCATTCAAACCCTTTATTCTCATCATGTTGGTAGCTAACATCAGGAATGGCAATGCAATGAAATTCTCTCTGGAAATTGCTTGGTATGTCCCAGCTGTCCAAATTATTCATTGGCTCCTAGAATAGTTGCATTGCATTCAAAGAGACCATGAAGATTATCACTCTAAAAGCCCAGTAAGTGCAAAAATTGTTTCAATAGCACCACTATCATATAGTTCCTCAGCTTCAACTTTCATGCTTCCAAAACCACAGAGCTGAGTATGTCAAAGATCATCCATTTCGTTACTGAATGGTTCAGAAAAAAAAAATGAAGGCTTGCAAGTTGGACTTTTGTTTGAATCCCTGTTACATGAATGACCTTAGCCAATCTCACAGTCTTAGTTTTCTCTTGAAATCTCAGAGTCTTAGTTTTCTCATCTATAAATTAATTTAACATGCCCACCCAAGAACTTGCCTTATACAGACTGGGTCCTTAATGAGTGTTAGTCTATTTTGCCTTCCATTTCTTTTTCCAAATGAAAACTATGCAGATGTGTAATAGCTTTTGTGAGTCTTCCCTTTCACAGGCTAAACAGTCTTTTATTCTCTCTCTCTGTTTCTCAAATTGCATGGTGCTCTCTCTTAGTGATGCCCCAAGTCGTACTTTCGTTCTTTAAAAAATAATGACATTGGGCCAGGCACGGTGGCTCACGTCTGTAATCCCAGCTCTTTGGGAGGCCAAGGCGGGTGGATCATGAGGTCAGGAGATCGAGATCATCCTGGCCAACATGGTGAAACCCCATCTCTCCTAAAAATTAGCTGGACATGGTGGCACGTGCCTATAATCCTAGCTACACTGGAGGCTGAGGCAGGACAATCGTTTGAACCAGGGAGGCAGACGTTGCAGAGAGCCAAGATCGTGCCACTGCACTCCAGACTGGCAACAGAGTGAGACTCTGTCTCAATAATAATAATAATGGGCCACGCGTGGTGGCTCACGCTTGTAATCCCAGCACTTTGGGAGGCCGAGGCGGGTGGATCACAAGGTCAGGAGATCGAGACCACGGTGAAACCCCGTCTCTACTAAAAATACAAAAAATTAGCCAGGCGTGGTGGAGGGCCCCTGTAGTCCCAGCTACTCGGGAGGCTGAGGCAAGAGAATGGCGTGAACCTGGGAGGCAGAGCTTGCAGTGAGCCGAGATCGCGCCACTGCACTCCAGCCTGGGCGACAGAGCAAGACTCTGTCTCAAAAAAAAAAAAAAAAAATAATAATAATAATAATAATAATAATGACATTGAACATAGTGTGATCACTTTTATCCATTACCTCTTCTCTCTTTCTTTTCTTTTCATTCTTTTTTTTTTTTTGAGATGGAGTCTTGCTCTGTCGCCCAGGCTGGAGTGCAGTGGCGCAATCTCGGCTCACTGCAAGCTCTGCCTCCCGGGTTCACGCCATTCTCTTGCCTCAGCCTCCCGAGTAACAGGGACTACAGGCACCCACCACCATGCCCAGCTAATTTTTTGTATTTTTAGTAGAGACGGGTTTCCACTATCTTGGCCAGGACGGTCTCCATCTCCTGACCTCAGGATCAACCCGCCTCGGCCTCCCAAAGTGCTGGGATTACAGGCATGAGCCACCGCGCCCAGCCTCTTCCCTCTTTCTTATTCCCTCTACCTAGTAACTAATAGTGTTATAAGAGGTCATTCTAGCTACAACACCTCTACTACCTAACCTAGGCTAGAAGCCTCCTCTATCACAGGAATCCAGAAAAGAAATGCAGGAGGACGCCATGCAATGAGATATGCAGTACATGGGAATGAAAACTAGGAAACAGTTTAAAGTCCACAATGTGTCTCTTGTCGGCTATGTGTCCTCCAGCAAGTCTCCCCTGAGCCTCACTTTCTTCACCTGCACTAACAGAGTTAAAAATACCTGCATTCGGTGTCTATTCTGAGGACTAAATGAGAAAAATCTATCCTATAGTGCTTAGAAGTCTTCTAGCCAACTTGCAGAGACTCAGGAGATGGTAGCTATTACTATTTTTTACACTGACTCTGTGTCCTCATCTGTGTATTATCGGTGTGATAACATCAATATCTCAGAATACAAATATGTAAGCTAATATTTCTTCTGATTATTGAAATTAGTTACTCAAGCTACCATCTACCCAGAGGACCACCCCTCCCCTATATTCACAAGTTAAATTGTCCATGAAACCTGGGACTTTGTGAATTCCAATGGGGGCAGCTTTATTTTCACACAAATTGTGGAGAAGTCACTGGAGAACCTGAACAGTTTGTGATGGAGATGACCCTTCTGCTGTGAGTGGTTTTTTTTTTTTTTTCTATTTCGTGATGGCAATGGAATCCTCTAATGAAGTAAAGTACAGCCTTCATGTCAGATTGGCTCTTTTTCACTACTGAGGAGATGTGGAATTCGCTTCTTAGGATGTTGTCAGGGAGAAAACAATGCCACTTCCTTTAGGAATATACTCAACTGAGGCTGTCCCTTGTCACCACTCGCTTGGGCATCAATTCCTGCACCTTAGATTATAATCTCCTAGGGAACTGGGATTGATTTTTATTCTCTCAGCATCTAGTATCCCAGATACTATGAACAAAATTGCTGCTTAGTAAACTATATTAATTGATAATGACTAATTACGAATATTAAAATCATATCAACCTAGTTTCACTTGAATATCAAAAAAAGTAGAATTTATATCAACAAAAGATGGTTAGGAAAATCATTTTATAGTAGCCATGAATTTTTTAAAAACTAAGTAATTAATAGAGAGTATATCATTGAAATTCTTAATTAAAGTGGTTGTGGGTCTAGAATATGAGCTACAATAATAATAATTCCTTTTACATATATGTGCATATCTATATATACCTACATATATGCATTATATTTGTGTAATACATGTATATATGTATATGTGTATTTACATATATGTATTTATATTTATCAAGGCTGTTTAATCCTCATTGGGAACATAGGTATCTATGTTTTACAAATAACTGAGTGAGGATCTGAGAGGTTAAGGGCCTTGGCCAGGTTTGCACGATAAATTAGTGACCTAGTTTAGACATCAAAATCCAGCTTCTCCATCTGGCACTTTTATTCTAACATTATTTTCGTATTGTATTCTTTTCTGTGATCTCATGAGTTAAGCCATAATTTTCACATGATTTTCCTATTATGTTCTTTTCTGTGATCTCATGAGTTAAACCATAATTTTCTCTAATATAAAAGATAAATTCTCATTCATCCTTAATTTCCTACTTATTTTGTATTCAATATATACATTCTATTGCCAAGCTTTGCACATTTTCCTTTCATAAGCTTTTTTTATCTTCCTCTTTTTTGTTAGCCCACTCCTAGTGTCTCACTCATTTAACTACATTCAAAAATATTTATTTAGTACCAAACACATGCCAGAGGCTGACCATAAATTGTCTCAAACTTCTTGCTTATTAAACAAAACAAAACAAAATAAAGCATTTCTTCCAGAAATTTCAAGTATTGGAAACACCAAAAGTGGTTTCTTTGCCAATTTCTGCAAATTCCAGTGCTATCATGAAAACATTAAGTGTTTTCTTACTAGCTTCCTGGTGGGAGATCTGGTGCTAGAATAGTGTTTCCTAAATGTAGCCTGGCTAAATATTGGTTCTGGAAGATTCTCCTTAAAAACTAAGTGCTTCACAGATGCTGTGGTTTGAATATTTGTCCTGTCCAAAATGCAGGTTGAAATTTAGTCCCCAATGTGGCAGTACTGAGAGGTAGGGCTTTTAAGAGGTTTTAATATGTAACTTCATCAGGAAAATACTTTGGGAACACTAAAATAGATTATGACTTCAGGAATGATGCTTTATTTATGTTTTTATTTCCACTGCCTAGATAGGTCTCTGGTGTGTATAAAACACTTGATATTTTTAATCTCTTTTTTCTTTTTGATGAATTAAGGAATATAATACGTGTTATTTATGTTTCCCTGTTTATGTTGTTGTCCTTCCTCTAACATCTTGCTCCTCGTTTCCTGTTCATACACACATCTCACCTCCAACACCAACATTCTTATTTTATAGTCCTGCTAAGTGTTCCACTTACTCTTCCAGATTTTCTCATGTGATGCGAAAATTATTTTGTTGACTCTGATCCCTAAATGCTTTTTCCCCATTAATCAAGCTCCTCCTGGAATTCCAATTGCTTTATTTCTACCTGACTTAATCCCAAAGCCTACATAAATCCCAGCTCCTTCACAAAAATCTTAGATTCAGAGCCAGGGTATCATCCCGTTTCCAAATCTGCACTCTCACAGAAGTAGACCTGATAGTTGTAATACTTAGCATTTTTATGTCTGCAACTATGTCTGTATCTACACTCAGAGCCTGTAATATTTGGGGCCAGAGAATTATTTAATTTATTGTTATGAGAGATTGTTCTTTATACTGAGGAATGTTTAGCAGTATTCCTTTCACAAAATGCCAGTGACACACCCCCCAGTTGTGATAACCAAAAATGACTCCAGAAACTGCCAGATGTCAACCGGAGAACAAAGTCTCTCCCCACCCACCCCTGTTGAAACCCTCTGATTTAAGGCTGTCTCCATATCCATGTTCATATTCATATCTGCATTTGGACTGAGAAGTAACACTGATTTATCTTCATCTACGTTAGGCATCAGGTTCAATAGCATATGTTATCTGTTTTAGTTTTCTCGATGATCCTCAGGGGTATTAATAGAACCAATTTACACATGAGGAAGACATAGCTCAGAGGCAGAAATAGCTCAAAATAAAATCAACTATGGTATGCACACATTTCCCTGCACCATATTAGTTACCTAAAAGCTTCTTAAGGACCGGATCCCCTCTGCTTTCACCATGGTACCTCCCACAGAACTATTGGGTAGTAGTTGTATAATCAAAATAATAATAAGTTGGTGAATCAAAAGCAATATTCTTAGACTTACTATATGAGCTTTAAACTCTCTCTGGGCTGCAAATTTTCTAGATTTGCCTTGCCTGTGGGTTGCCTACCTATTTCTTAACCGTAGTATATTTATATTAGGTATGTAAATTGGATATAATTGTATTACTTATGTGCATTATTTAATAATATAATTGCATTAATCTTTCTGTCTGTCTTCAAGTTTTGGCATCATAGTATAATGAAAAATGCATGAACTTTCCAAATCAAAAGGATGTTAATTTTAAATTCTGACTCCATGCCTAACTGGCACTGTGGCACTTACTTCAAAAACTAAACATTTCTGTGACCAGTGCAAGGAATACAGAGATAAAAACAAAACCCCGACTATCTAGAGATTTATACTCTAGTAAGGGAGAACAAAACTTGAAAAGAAATTAATTTAAATACCAAGATATAACACTAGAAACACGTGCAAAGTACAAAGTACAGAGATGACACAGAGGAGGGACAACGTACCTTTATCAGGTGAAGATATGGAGCACTTTCAGGAGAGATGGTGCTTATCATGAGTGATAAGGAATAGACAGAGCCAGAAGATAAGCATCTTCTACTTCCTGTGTCTCAATTTCAGTATTTATAAAATAGGGATAATTATATATCTGATTCATAGGGTGGTTATGAGTATTAAATGTGATGGGACTACAACATGTTTCACATAGTGTTGAACAGATAGTAGACACATAATAAATATTATTTCCTTTCCATTTCCTTTAAAGGACAACAGTTGTGTCATTTATAACTGTTAATAGTTAACCTACTACAAGGCAGTAAGAGAGCTAGTGAATGACAAATTTTCATAGATTGCAAAGTTAGTATATTTCTTCTCTTGCTCAGATACTATAAGAAAATCTTCAAATTCATTGTACTTTATCAATTCCCGAAGGAAGATGAGCAGGTTCTGCATTCCATCTCAAAATGTTGTAAGGCATTTTTATCAGAGAAAGGCATCCTTCTCACAAGCCTTCCACGACTTTCTTCCTCTTCTTTAAAACACACACAAGTTTGAACTTGAACATTGTAACAGGTCTGCTTTCTGTTCCATTTGGTGACAGTAAGTACAAGAGCAGAATAGAAAACTCTGAAACGTAAAATCAAATCCCAAGCACTTTACACATCTGTCTAAGCCTCTACGGAGGATTCTAAAGATTGACTCTTCTGTTATTCAAGCTGCTTCACCAACTGCCCTGTCGGAGCTCCAGACTCGGACTCTATTCGGGATCCTTATCCCTGAATGTCCCTTGCTATCAAGATAAGTCTTTATTTCTCTTTGTAAAGTGACAGCAGAGATCTGGGAAGATGAATCTTTACCCACTGAGCTTCAAATAATTCACTTCTAAAGCAGTTCCATAACTCTCACTGTAGCTATGAGGTTGTGAAGTCTCATTATCTCTGACCTTGGTCTTTCTCAGCTGCCATGACCCATGAATGAAAAGACGTCAGTGGCTGACATTCTCTCATTCAACTAACATTTACTGAGCACTTGCCTGGTGCCAGGTATGGTGCTGGGCTGCAGGGATATATCAAAGTTTTATTCACTAAAGATATAATAAGATGAGGCCAGGCACGGTGGCTCACGCCTGTAATGCCAGCACTTTGGGAGGCCGAGGTGGGTGGATCGTGAGGTCAGGAGTTCAAGACCAGCCTGGCCAAGATGGTGAAACCCCGTCTCTACTAAAAATACAAAAATTAGCTGGGCGTGGTGGTGGGCGCCTATAATCCCAGCTACTCAGGAGGCTGAAGCAGAGAATTGCTTGAACCCAGGAGGTGGAGGTTGCAGTAAGCAATGATGGTGCCACTGCATTCCAGCCTGGGTAACAGAGCAAGACTCCATCTCAAAAAAAAAGTTAGATGAATATACTCTGGCTTTATTCATTTCAATAGCCTTATTCCCTTCTTTTTGGAAAGTGGGGTCGGTAAAAAATAGTGAAAATATATTTAGAAAACTTTATATTTTATTAAGCATCTTTACGACTACAATCTTTTTTTTTTTTTTTTTTTGAGACAGAGTCACTCTGTTGCCCAGGCTGGAGTGCAGTGGCACAGTGTCAGCTCACTGCAACCTCCATCTCTTGGGTTCAAGCAATTCTCCTACCTCAGCCTCCCGAGTAGCTGGGATTACAGGTACCCATCACCACACCCGGATAATTTTTGTGTTTTTAGTAGAGACAGGGTTTCACCATGTTGGTCAGGCTGGTCTCGAACTCCTGACCTCAGGTGATCCACCCACCTCGGCCTCCCAAAGTGCTAGGATTACAAACGTGAGCCACCATGCCCGGCCACTACTTCAACCCTTAAGGTCACTCTGGGCTTCATAATATAGAATCCAGAGCGGCTTTATAATGTGGCTCCCGTCTTCATGTGTAGGAATATCTTGAGCTAAAGTTCAGCATGAGGCAATTTCTATCATTAGTGAAAGGATGTGTCTACAGTTTTAGCTTACCCTAGAAGCATAAGCTACCCCCTTGGGGTGTTAATGCACCTTGTATTTAATGATTAGTGGAGATTGTTTGCAACGATCTTGCAAATTACACTCTTCACATCTCAAAGGGACTTTTTTTGCAAGGGTATTCAATGACTCCTGTTAGATCTGCTCTAAATACACATAAACACAAACAAGATGCTACACAGCTTATAAACCATCTTTCCCCTTTTCATAGTACTGAAACAGTAGTGAGTACCGTATGGTAACTGAGGGAAATTCACCAGACTAGTAGTGATAACGGAGGATCCACCTTAAGTTTTTTTCACAACTCTCCTGAATCTGTCAGCTATTCAACTTGGGAGAGTCAGAAGTGTTGTAGAAAAACTTAAGCTTGGCTTGAAATGTCAGCATTTAAGGCATCAAATGTAAGGAGTTAGGGCATCTGGAGTTTGGCCAACCTATAGAACGTGGAGACACTAAAGTAATACCTGGAAAGCCAAGTGCAGGGCCTGGATTCCAGGAAAGGGGTTAGCGGACTTACTGTGTGCCAGGTCCACAGCAGACCAGAGTCTGAGGACTAGGGTCCTCTTTCTGTGGAGACTGGAGGGAGACTGAGTGAGGAATGAAAATTTTCTAATATTTCATTCCACCTAGAATAAAATCTAATATCCTCACCTTGGAGATGGAATAAGAACGGGATGGTGCTCATGAACTTTTATAACAATCAGCCACAAATTACTGTTCTAATCACTTTTTCCTTGGCTAAATCTACTCTGACCATCCTTGCTGTTCCTCCCACCTCCAGGCCTCTATATTTGTTCTGCTTGACTGTAATATTTTCCCCTAAATATCCTTGGTATTCACTTGAGGATTTTATTCAGGTTTCTTTCTTGTCCATCTTATTTAAAACAGCAACCCACTACATTTCTTCATATTACTTTGTCATTTTCTGACCTTAGAATATGTATCTATTGATTCTTTTTTATTTTACTTTAAGTACTGGGATACATGTGCAGAATGTGCAGGTTTGTTACATAGGTATACATATGCCATGGTGGTTTGCTGTATATATCAACCCATCAACTAGGTTTTAAGCCCTGCAAGCATTAGGTATTTGTCCTAATGCTCTCATTCCCCTTGTCCCCTACCCCCTGACAGGCCCTGGTGTGTTATGTTCCCCTCCCCCTGTCCATGTGTTCTCACTGTTCAACTCCCACTTATGAGTGAATACATGTGGTGTTTGGTTTTCTGTTCCTGGGTTAGTTTGCTGAGGATAATGGCTTCCAGCTTCATCCATGTCCCTGCAAAGGACATGAACTCATTCTTTTTTATGGCTGCATAATATTCAATAATGTATATATGCCACATTTTCTTTATCCAGTCTATCATTGATGGGCGTTTGGGTTGGTTCCAAGTCTTTGCTATTGTAAATAGTGCTGCAATAAACATATGTGTGCGTGTGTCTTTATAGTAGAATGATTTATAATCCTTTGGGTATATACCCAGCAAAATGTCAGAAACAACAGATGCTGGTGAGGCTATTGAGAAATAGGAACACTTTTACACTGTCGGTGGGAGTCTAAATTAGTTCAACCATTGTGGAAGACAGTGTGGCGATTCTTCAAGGATTCTTTATTTATTTATTTACTGAAAATGTATGGCTGGGCATGGTGGCTCATGCCTGTAATCCCAGCACTTTGGGAGGCCGAGGCAGGCAGATCACAAGGTCAAGAGATCGAGACTAACCCTGTCTTTACTAAAAATATAAAAATTAGCTGGGTGTGGTGGTGTGTGCCTGTAGTTCCAGCTACTCTGAAAGCTGAGGCAGAAGTATCGCTTGAACCCAGGAGGTGGAGGGTGCAGTGAGCTGAGATTGTGCCACTGTGCTCCAGCCTGGTGACAGAGTGAGACTCCATCTCAAAAAAAAAAAAAAAAAAAAAAAAAAAAAAACTATGCTTAATGTGGGCAATGCATTTTCTCTATTAGATACCATTGTATTCCCAGTGCCTAGAACAGTGTCTGAACCATAGTTGGTGCTCAATAAATATTTGTTCAATTAAAAAAGGAATGAAGTGATACATAGATTAATTATTTCAGTGTATTGATGGCCTTATAGCCCATATTAGATTGTAAAACCTTGTGGATTCTCTATGTCTTTTATCTTTTTATTATTGCAGGACTTGCTACAGTGCCTAGCATATGAAAGGTACTGAAGAAGTAAGATAATGAATAAACAAATGAGTAAGAGCAAAATAGGAGCTTAGACAGTCCTACAGCTCTAAGTTGCTGACTCTCATTCCAGTGCTCTTTCTGGTAGCCCACACGATTTTTCTTGCCTGTGTAGTTATGTACCTTCATTTTTCTAAAGCAAGTCGAAATTTATTTGCAAAATTGATTTGCTACTGAAATAATCACTAAGTCAAACTTTTCTTTTCTGCAAGTCTACCACATTTCATCTATGTAGGCTAAATAAAAAAAGTTTTTGTTTGAAAACAGTTTGAAAAAACAGTAATAGTACCTTGAAACACTTATAAAGACTTAATAGTACCTTAATTTTAGTATTTAATAAGGATCAAAAATAATAAGTATTAAGTATTAAATAAGTATTATAAGTGTTAACTATTAATAAAAATTAATAAGTATTAAATAAACAACAAAAATAACCTCTGCAGCATTTGTTTTACAGTGATGACAATGAGGAATAAAATCCAAATACCTGTGAGATCTGATACCACTAACATGTTAGTTTGTTTCCAATGAGTATTTAAAATGTCATACAAGGGAGAGAGGATAGTCACAGGAGCCTAGAAATCAGTTTGGGATTCTTGATCTGATGCTTTTTTTACTCTTGGGCAAATCATCTTGATGTCTTTCTATCTGATACCACAAATTCTTCCTCTCCTTCTACCTGACCTATATTCAAGTCTCAGTCATATCTCTTCTTTTGGGACACAGAACAAGATTTTCTCTGGTCTTCTGTTTCCCTTTTCTAAAATAATGACGTATCACCACTTCAGAAGTTCCTAATGACGACAAAATGAGAGGTCATATGTCAAGTGTATCAAGCACACAGTAAGTATTGTATTATGGTTGTTTTGGTTCCCTCTTCTCCTCTAGGACAGAGTACAATGAAAGAAGTAGCATGAAAGCCACTGGAAATAATATTTAAATAAAAATATGGCCTGGTTTGCAGCTGTAATACTCTCAAGAATTCTCATCCTCTATGTAAAATAGATAAGAAAATGATAAAAGTAGAATATCAGAATAGCCAACTACAACCTTTTCCAATGCACTCCGAACCTGCCCCCTTCTTACTCCTTATACTACCTATCCAGTTAATAAGAACACGAGTTGCTTAAACTATAAATCTAAGAGGCATTTGACTTCTGAGCCTTCTTCATCAATGAGATTGCTAGTTGACAAATTCTGTCTATTTTACTCCAGAAATGTCTCTGTAATTCATCTCCCTTCCTAAGTCCACACTGCTCCTTCCTCAGTTGAGCAAGTCAGCATGCCTACTTACCAGCTTGGCCTTCCTCGTTCTAATCGTAAGTCCTCCAATTCATTTGCTTCAACTGTAAATGCTTTTCAAGATCTGATTGTGTTTTTGCCTGTAGTAATGGATTCTTGTTGAATAGTGGATAAATTTTAAAATAAAATAAAATGCAAACTTTTAACTTATCATTTTCAATCCTTAAAGATCTGGTCTATGTATGCGATCCTGTTTTCCACCACCCCTCTCTACATTCCATGTACCATATTCCAGTTACAACTGATTTCTCTGAACCCACTGCATGCCCTCACCTGCCCTTCACCTCTGTCTTTACACTTTATTTCCTGACCGACCAGTCTCAAGTAGCATTTCAGACATTATCACGTCACTCTATTTCCTTCATGTCACGTATCTCTAACTGATGTTTTCTTATTTGTTTGACTTACCCCTTCTGCCATAGTATAAACCCCATAAAAGCCAGATCTTGTCTTGTTCAGTCATTTAATCCTACTGTAATATTATGAAATATATATTTTACTTTTATCCCCCATTTCCTGGCACACAGCTCCTAAAACCCGTGGAATCTCCTGAATGATGAGTGTCCTTTATATGCTGATGAGATGACTTTTGGCTGGCAGTCTCTAGACAGCCTCAGGACAGGGGCTGGTAACCAGAAATACCACGGCATGATTAGAGAGTTGGGTTGTTCAACCCAATCCCCCACCTTCCAGGAGCAGAGAGGGCCTGAAAGTTGAGTTAGGTAGCCAATGGCCCATAATTTAAGTAATCTAGTTTATGTAAGGAAGCCTCCATAAAAACATACCAGGACAGAGCTTCTGGATTTCTGAACCTGTAGAGGTGCCTGGATTGTGGCATGCCCAGAGAGGGCACGAAAATTCCTCATCCCTTCCCACATGCCTTACTCTATGCATCTCTTCTATCTGGCAGTCCATCTGCATCCTTGGTAACATTCTTTATAACAAGTGGGTAAACATAAGTGTTTTCCTAAGTTCTGGGGCCTCTCTAGCAAGTTAATTGAATTATGGGAACCCTCGATTTATAGCAGTTGGTCAAAGTATAGGTGACAACCAACTATTTGCAATTGGCATCTGAAGTGGGTTTCGGTCTTAGGAGACTGAGCCTTCAACCTGTGAGATCTGGTACTAGTTCAGGTAGATAGTGTCAGAATCGAATTGAATTAGAGGACATCCAGTTAGTATCTGCTGGAAAATTGCTCGGTGTGTGGGAAACACAGACACACACACACACCACACATATCTGGTGTCAGAAATGTTGTATTGAGTGAAAGTAAAAAAAAAAAAAAAAATTGTGTCCTATTTTTAGGCCAGCTGTCTACAAAAGTACTGAAAAATTAAATGCTTTGAATTGTGTGTGTAATAAATAAATGAAGAACAGCCCCTCAGGCTAACTACCTTTTTTTCCTCATATTGATCAACTAATATCCATCTTTTACTTCTCATTGTAGTTGACTATAGAAGGGTGTGACAGAGATTACTGGTGCTCACCAATATTCATATCCTCTTTTTCTTGGACATATAGCTAGACTAATATTTCCCAGCCTCCCTTATGGTTAGAATGCTCATGTGACAATATGTGACAGGAGAACAATCATGAGGATCTGTGTAGGGTGGATCCATAAGATAAAAGAAGTCTGGGCCGCTGAATGACTGATGAGAGTAAAGCCTCTATTCCCTATCCAGCACTCGTGTTAGACTGTGATTTGAGTGGGAAACTTTTATTTCATTAAGTTGTTGAGGTTGAGGAGTTATTTGTAATAGCAGTTAGCCTATCCTGACTAACACAAATAGTTTAGTGAAAGCACATGACACCCCTTACCCATCCCCCACTAAGCTATGAGCTCCTAAGGGCAAGGGTCATGGCTGTTTCAATTTTGCATCCTCAGTGTCTAGTATAATCCCTGATACATATGGTGTGCCATGAATTAATGATTAATTTCAATGATGCACTTTTCCAAATTCTCTCTAAGGTATCATTTACTCTCAAATGACAACAAAGATCCTCTATCCGCTAAACAGTTTTTTCTTAATCAAACTGAAATAAAAAGGAGATTTCTAGTATCTGTGTGATGTAATGGAGAAAAACCACAGCATGGAGACCAGATAGTCCACTCTCAAAGGCTGGCTGTAGGACTTTATCTGTCATCTTGAGCAAGTAATTTTACCTCTGTGAATCTCAATTTCTTCCTCTGTAAATGGGGATAGTAATTATTATGAAGACTAGAAATAACATACGTAAATCATATACAAGTGCCTGACAAGCATGCTTATCACAAATGGCATGGATAAATTAATATTTTCATAATTACAAGGCAAAAGTCTATATTTCTCCACAGAAATTGTGAAACAAAGTATGGCAGCCTTCTTTGGTAGAATACTTGAGAAAGTAGTACTGATAACATTTCTTGCGTGGGAGGGAAGCTGTACCAATTTCGAGGTTTTGGCCATGGTCTAATGCTTGTAGGGACTTGGGTGACATATGTCTTGATTGAAGGAAGCTGACAGTGCTCAAAAGCATCACAGACACTCAAGGGTTTCGCCAAGAGCTTAGACCATTTGCAAGCAGCAGAGACTGACCGAGCTACTGAGAATATAACAGACAGCAAACCAGAGACTTGAGAATCATAAGAACTGAGAAGTAACAGCAGCAATTCCCCAGTCATTCTTTAAAATTCTCTGGTATTGCATTTGTTATTTGTAAGT
The DNA here is from genome assembly GCF_009828535.3 of Hylobates moloch. Taxonomy (NCBI): domain Eukaryota; kingdom Metazoa; phylum Chordata; class Mammalia; order Primates; family Hylobatidae; genus Hylobates; species Hylobates moloch. The sequence continues at coordinate 88,760,389 of NW_026652278.1, forward strand.
GGATATTTTGCAGGCAACTAACAGCAAATCCAGCCCATGGTGGTAAGATTTTTAAGCTAGAGCTTTCTCTAGAGAGACTTATTTAGAGCAAGCTTTTGAATCATTTAAAAGTAAACCAGGCAAATCCTCATGTGTTTTCCCCCATTAAATTCCTCATTTCTAAAGGGAAGATCAGATGATACTCCACAGCTAATATTGACTGACTGAAGATGTTATCAAATCCTCTGCCTTTCTCATAATGATATGAGAAGATAAAGACATGCTCCACTACTGAGTCTTGAAAGGAAGCAGAAAAAGTATAATACATAATTTTAACTCAAGGTAGGAAATCAGAAGCTGACCTAGAATTGGCTTCAGTGTACTACTATAATCTATGTCCCAGGCCTCAGGAAAGTATGAAGATTGGTTCCTACCTGGAGCGTGAGCCCTTAAATTTTAAGACAGGCCCAGAAAAATTCTGGACGAAGAAATGACTGTAACAATGGTATTAATCGCTCGATCATCACTTGCTTATGGTAAATAACTTCCCGGTTTAAAAAGCACTTGCACAGACATTATTTATTTTAATCTTCTCAGAGGAACACTGCCAGACATCATGGGAATTCCATACAATGAGTGTCACATCCATCAGAGAACTGAGGGTATGAAGTCTAAAGAAATAGAATATGGTGGTGAACAGGGACCACCTCTCTGCCTGATTTGTTTTCTGCCTAGGAGGTACCTTCATAGTTGCATGTGTGAAATCCAGAGTCAAGAGAGATAAAGGTACATACTTCTAAGTCCCAGACAATGTCTGGTCTTTTGTGGATCTGAACTAAGTGAGAGACTTGGATTTGGGAATAGTACACTTAATTTGACACTCCTAGAATCTTAGGTTTCTAGATTCTGGGAAATACAACTTAGTATAGTATTAGTTTCATTTTATTATTAAGAAAACAGAAAACAAAGACATTTAAAACTTGATTAAGAATTTAAAAGAAAAAGTTACAAAGGAGGCCTAAATGATCTAGTCAGGAGACCTGTAATACCTTGTTCCACAAGAGAATCTTGTTAATCTTGTGAGACAGGGGTAGAATAAGTGTAACCAGTCCTTACCTTTCAGAGCACAATTTAATAAAAATGTCTAAAATTTGTAACTGAAGAATTAGCAGTAGACTTATTTTGCTTGGTGATGTGGAATTAATGACAACAAGAAGTAATAAGAGAAATTATTAATAGAGTTAAAGTGGTTCCTTCTAAGCAGTAGGACTGGGTATGGGGAGACCGTTTTTAAAAATTATTTAAAATTTAAAAACTAAAAAATAATTATAAAAATATGAAGTCAAATCACAATGTATTAGAAAGAGCCTTGGGTGTGGTATCCTGTGCTTATCAAAATGACTTCAGGAACATAATGTATGCTCTCTAAAATTCACATTTAAAAAATCTGTATAACATACTGAATACTTTTATCTGTATAATAGTTGTACCATTTTTTTACCCTTTCTGTTTCATAGGGACGAACTTTACTGTAAAAATTTATACAGGGAACATGGACAATTTCTTTTGGCATTATAAGGCACTTGAGATATAATCATAGCCCTACTAATATACTTATCATGATTATTAGATCCTGTGGCACAATATACAAGATAAATGTCTGCATCTATTGTATTAGCTAGAATTGAAAGGCATCTTGTCTGTCGACCTCAAAAAGGCACTGGAATAGAAGGATAATATATTGCTGTGTCAGGTTACCCTGGCAATCGTGATCTATAATTTTTCTACTGCTCTGAGGAGCAAAAGATATACATATTTCATCATCTTTTTACCATAAGAACTTGTGATGAAAACTATGCCCTAAGCATATGGGTTAATGTGGGGAAAATCACATCCACATACAGCACCTTTGAATTTATATCCTAACATTAAAATATTGGCTGTGTGACCCTCTATAGAAGACTTGGGTGGAAAGAGGTGATCCATTTCCAGCAGAATGTCTATGTGACTTTAAAGAATAACAGCTTGATCTTAATGACATGCACAGTTTTATATTCACTTCAGTTAAAAATAAAAATTTGTACATTTATAGGTAAAAGATTTCATCATGCTGATGGTCCTCAGGGAAGCCATGAGATTACTAAAACCTTTTTTCTTTCTTTTTTCTGTTTCAGGGTAACTGCTAAAAGAGATCTTACTAGGGATAGGGACCTTACATGTTAAAATTTCTAACATTGTCTTTGCCATAAATTGGCATCCCTTATGTGGTAAGTTGGGGTTACAAGGAACTTGAACACATACACTAAATGTACTGCTGGGCCCATGTTCTTTCCTACATTTCTGCCTCTAGTTTGCTCACTTCCCACCCATTTTCGACTGAATTGGCAGAGTCCATCTTAAATAAATATCTGACCCTGTCTCTCTACTACTTCAATGTGTTAGCTGGAGTCATGCAGCTCTCAGGATGATTGTATAATCCTCAGCAAGTTACACAATATCTGCCATGACCCAGGTTTTCTCTAACTGTCCAGACCAACATCTTCTCATAACCACTTTTAATGTGCCAGGCACTATGCTAAGCTCTTTATGTTGTTCTCTTCTCAACTACTACTTCTCCTTGAAGGTAACTTAGATGTTACCCGAACTTCTCTCCTGCAACCTCACATGATCTGGATCAGGTTTTCTTCCTCTAAGCTTTGATGGGAACTTGTACTTTTATTTATGATGGCATTTCCACATTGGCCAGAAATCGTCTGTGTTCCAGTGTGGGAAACCTGCCTTTTTTCCAGGAGAGTTAATGTGACATAAAGTAGGAATATTGACTCTGGAACTAGTCCAACTAGGTTCAAATAATGACTCCATGTTTTGCCATCGAAGAGGCCTTGTGCACTTTGCTCAACTTTTCTGTGCCTCAGTGCCCTTACCTGTAAAATAAGGATAATCAAAGTACCCACCTAAGTAGTGCAAGTACTACTTAGTTGTGTTAATTTATGTTAAATAATTGCAAAGACATCTGGGCACATAGAAGTTTCTCAGTGTGAGTTGGGCTAACCAATTTGACTGCCTATGACAGGGAAGCCTGACTGACTAGTATAAATTAATTCATTTAGATCTTATTTTCTTCACTGATAACAAAAAATGAGGTTAATGTATTCTAAAACAGTTGTGACTATTTCTGCTTAAGGAATAAATGGACTTCACAGTACCTCATCTAGACCTGTCACAGCACTTACTGCTTTCCACCTCATAGTTTTCTAGTGTTCCTGTTTTGCACCTTCCTAGAGCAAGTTCAGCTCACATCTTCATTTGCACCTTACCTTTCTTAGTAATTAATAGATGCCTGCTGTATAGCAGAAACTGAAGTATTTGCTAAATGAAAACACATAAACAAATCTGCAAGGAATCAAAAGCAGCAGCAAGTCTGATACTATACAAGGGTTAACTGGATTTGTTCTCCTTCAAATTGGGTTCTGTGACCAGGAACCACTGTTAATATCTTCAGAAATAAGAAACCTTGTAATTGTAAAGTATAATTTCATGAACTTCTATTACAATTCTAGATACTATAAAAATCAAAATATATTCCCACTTTCTAAAATCTTAATTTAACAGAACACTTAAGCACTCAGTGAGTATTTATAGACTTCATTGCCTTATGGTAGAGATTTGGTGGTAAATATTCAGAATTAGACATTTGCTCTCAAGGAATTTACAAGTATTTAATGTCATTCTTCTCCCTTAACCACACTTTAAATGTTTTTATGATCCATCAAAAGAGCCCTGTTCTAATATCAAATGATACATTCTGCTTGTCTGTATACAATACATTTTGTGGAATTCATCTTACAGAGAAGAGCTTACTTTTTATTAAATTTTTGCAGTTCACTAAATATCAGAAACCTTACATTTAATCAGATATTTTAAAAGAATGTACTGACAAGCTTGTACATTAAATTAAAAAATTTAAACCAACTAAAATGTCTAGTTATATCTAGTATGTTCTTACTTCATTTAGCAAATCAGAGAACTTATTGCCTGAAATAAAAGCTTATTCCCCTTTTAATTATAATGACCATTGATTTATGTAAGTTAGTGTTTAACCCTGTGATGCTCTTCTAGAGATCACTTAGACTCAGCCAGAACCCTGTTAAGTCCCTATTTCTAAGTGCGAGCCCTGTCTCTCCCTCTCTACTATGCTTTTCAGATACTTGCTTTCCTTACTCTTCCACAAATGACTTTGAAAAATAAAAGCCAAAATGGCAATATAATTTTATACTCAAGCCTCTAGACTCCTCAATGCCTTTACCAATACTCTTTCATCTCCTGCAAACGACTTCCTCGTTTGCTCCCTGGAAAACAAATTCTACTCGCTTTTAAGATACAGTTCTAAAGGTCCATTCTGGAGAATGTCTCTAATATCACTACACCAAGGTCAAGTTACTTACTCCTCTGGACTTTGTATAACCCAACATAATTATGACATTCCAAGTATTGGCCCAAGCTTCTCATGGATTATCGTATTTTATCTGCACAGCAGTCCTGTGAATAATCCTTACTGTTTATAGTTCTTATTTTATGGCGAAATAAAAGGTAGCTAAGAAAGTTTAGTTAATGTGCTTGAATTTACTACGTGGAGGAGCTATGATTCAAATCTTGGTCTTCAGGACTGCAAACCCTGAGTTCATAGCCACCAAGTTACACAACATGTTGTTAAAGCAAACTAACTTGTTTTTCTAGAATTATTTATCCCATAGTCATTCTGTATCTAGGTAGTGAGTTCCTTGTAGAAATTAACCTATCATTGTATTCTTAGTGCCTGGAACCTAATAGGAGTTTAATAAGTATTTGATGGATGGGTTGATGGGTTGGTGAATAGAGTGAGATGACTGAATGAATGACCAAAATAAACAAAAAGCCTAATACCTGTAGACTGACTTGTGATCTAACATGGAGATAAGATTGAATGCTTATGTTGGCTTCACCATCCTCTGCCCTGCCTTGTTCAACGTTTGCTACCACTCACGAATACAAATATATTCTGATTGCTTTTCACCCACTGCTATTAATATACCGATTTTCATCACTGGGAGTGCTTATATAATGCATCACTGACATCTGAGTAATACTTTCATTTCTCATATATTATTCCAAAAGTAGATTTACTTCCCACAGAGTAGGAATCCAATAACTGTTAAATGAATTAATGAATCAATAAAAAATGAATGCATGAAGGACTTGGTCTTTCAATTAATCAACTAATCAATGCTGAAGTATAGAAACTGTAGTCATTAACTTACTAGCTTGTGTTTATTTCAGACTGTGACTAACAGCATTAATACTTACTGCCCAAATATGACTCTGTGACAGTACAATGGTAGGCTTCTATTCACACCAAATTGTAAAATCCTTATAATAGTCCTGGAAGGTATGTGCTTTTAATGCCATCTCAGACATATGCAAACAAAGAATCAGAGAGCTTAATTTTGGTAGATTAAGAAACTAATCATCTGTGAAATAGCATAGCTCAGATGCAAACCATGCCATTCTTATTCTTCATTGTCTGCTCTTTCCTTTGTATATAGATTGTAGAATGCCTGTGCAATATGTAAACCACTAATTCCTACTTTCCTAATGACGCTGAGGTTTACTGATCAGACATATTACTGGAGTTACCAACCCTCATCTTGAGGAAAACATTTAAAAGTATGGAAAAAGCTGAATCCTCAATTGCATATAACTTGCTTTATTAAACTGATTTCAGTTGATTTCTGAAGATCTGTAGTGAAGTAGAGCCAAGTGATGCCCCTAAATAACTCAGTGCAATCTATCATCTGCTCCTTGCCTCCCACCTCCTTCTCCATACGCAGAAAGATAATCATGTATTTATGTAGGGCCTTTTATAGCTCAACATATTTTTCAGTGGGTGATTCATTTTGGGAAGGCTTTGTTGTGTTTACCAATGGCATATTCTCCAAAGGTAAAACTGCAGCTGGTATATGTACATTTTCCCAGGTCAAACTCTGCATATCTGTTTTATCCCAAATTGAGAACTTACTGGTTTTAGATCCATGCTAGACTCATAGGGTTAGAAAGATTGAAAGAAAAAAAAAGTGACTTAATGGATTCTGCCTTTAAGGTAATCAATCATTCATATATTTAAAGAAAATGTAGTGGTTCTAAATTGTTTGTTTTCTTATATAAAATATCTAATTCACTACTCATAATAAAATCTTTTAGATCATTCATAATGTTAGACTATATATAAAATAAAATCTTGCAATGAATCAGTTCCTAAGGTGAGAAATCAGAAATCACTACAAGAAGGAAAATACAGGTACTAAATGTTTATTATACATTAATTACTGTAAATGAACATTTACATTAGAGTGAATTTTTCTGGCAGTGAAGTTAAAGAAGAAAGACACATGGTGGCTCATAGCTTTCACTGATAAAAGAAAATAAGATGATCATCAGAAGAGGCAGTTTCTTCCTGTGTCCCACACTAGGAGAATTTCACCTTGGGCAGAGCCAAAAATGAAATGAAGGAGCATGGCCTCTGGATTACACAGTCCTGGATAGGGCCTTTTCCATGCATAAAATTGGATAGATTATTCTACCGTTCTGAGGTTTACCTCAGTAAAGTTAGCTTAACAACTAATTCAACAGAACATACGTAATGTAATTGAAAGAAAAAATAATAATGCCAACATAATTCCAGATTTACCTACCTTTAGAAACAAAACGTGACCAATACCGTTGGAGACCCTGGATGTCTCCTGCTGGTCCCAGCCTCTTTGCTCCTCCCAATCTCAGAAATAATCAAGCTTCTGAATTTTTAGTGTAGCCATTCCCTTACTGTAGAGTTTCCCCCTAAACTGTGTATCCTAAGGAAGATATGTTTTAAGTGTTCGTGTTTATGAAATTTACATATATATAATCATACAAAATACATTTTTCTACAAATTTCTTTTTACACCCAATTTTGAGTTTGAGATTTATCCCGTTAGATACATTTGACTGTAGTTCAGTAATTTTCACTATTGTGTAGCATTCTGTATATAACTACAAAAAGACAATTTACTTCAACATTTGACTGCAATAATCATTTGGGTTTTTTCTCCAGTATTGTTCTGTTTTGCTATTTAAAACAAATGCTTCTATGAACATTCTTGTCTATGTCTCCTGGTACACATGTATGAAAGCATCTACAAGGGTACATTCTTAGGAACGCTATTACTGGGTCAAAAGTGCATAAATCCCATCCCTGCCAATCAGGCCTGATGGACAACATGACAGGTACTCATATTGGATTAATCACAATGAAGCACTCATAAAAAAATTATCCCTGCAAGCATCTGCAATTTTTTACTTTTCTAGATAATACCAAACTGTTTTCCAGAATGTTAATAATGCCAATTTACATTTTTACCAGCAGTCCCTACTGCTCCACATTCTAGACAACAGTTGGATGTTTTAATTTATTTAAATCTGATGGATAAAATTCATTGTCATTGTAATTTGAATTTACCTTATTTCTAATGAAATTGAGCATTTTTATATGCCTATTGACTACTCATTTCTTAATCTCTAAAGCTCAAACAGTAAAATCTTTCATACATGCTTGTTAAAAAAATGAAAATAAATATGAATCTAAAGTACCCAGGACAAGTCCTGGTATAGAACTGGTATTTAATACTTATCAAAACCTACCATTAGTCCCCATTCTCCTTACAAGTGAAAACTATTTGATAAAATGAGGAAGAACATCTACCTCTAATGCTTTTTAAAATAAAAGCACCAAAATATTTTCCAAATAAATGCTTCTTGAGTGCATCTATAGTATACACACATACACACACACCAAAACCCGTTTACCCAATATTTAAAGTCATTTTTGTAAGAAGCTAAAGCTAAATTTTTCAATTATATTCATGTTTTGCAATCCGATTTTACACAGGGAAAGAGCTTAAAAGTAAACAAGAATTTGACGAATGAGGAAAGTATTCCAAAAATAAATGTCGCTAACTCTAGGGGTTTTGTTTATTTATTTTTTAACATTTTTGGTGGGGGGAGAGGCTCTGCATCCAAATCACAATGGAGATACACTTTAAATGAGAGTAAGTGTAGTGAAGTCCAATTTTATGTAAATTTTAAAGTAAAAAATATTTATGGTAGCAGTAAACCAATAAGCTTTAGTTAAAAAGTAATACTAATGCTGTACAACGTTCTAGATTCTGTGAGTGTAGCAAATACTTTTTTCTTTTTTCTTTTTTTGAGACGAAGTCTTGCTCTGTCACCCATGTTGGAGTGCAGTGGCGCAAACTCGGCTCACTGCAACCTCTGCTTCCCATGTTCAAGCGATTCTCCTGCCTCAGCCTCCCGAGTAGCTGGGACTACAGGCGCATGCCACCATGCCCGGTGGCTTTTTGGTAGAGACGGGGTTTCACTGCGTTAGCCAGGATGGCCTCGATCTCCTAACCTCGTGATTTGCCCGACTCAGCCTCCCAAAGTGCTAGGATTGCAGGCGTGAGCCACTGTGCTCGGCCTAACAAGTACTTTTTATAACGGTTAATACACAAAACAATCTCCCAGGAATCATCAGGAACTCTTTTTATCAGTTCCCCAAATTTTGGAGAAATTCCAAGTGCAATTTAGCCACTTACAGCGATATAAAACTAAACCTTAAAAGGGCAGATGGGGCTGCGGTCTACAGAGTAGCCACTCTTTTATTCCTCTACTTTCTTAATAAACTTACTTTCACTTAAAAAAAAAAAAAAGTGTAGATGGGCCAGGCGCAGTGGCTAATGACTGTAATTCTAGCAATTTGGGAGGCCGAGGCGGGTGGATCACCTGAGGTCAGGAGTTCGAGACTAGCCTGGCCAACATGGCAAAACCCTATCTCTAGTAAAAATACAAAAATTAGCCAGGCGTGGTGGTGGGCACCTGTAATCCCAGCTACTCGGGAGGCTGAGGCAGGAGAATTGCTGGAACCCAGGGGGCGGAGGTTGCAGTGAGCCAAGATCAGGCCACTTCACTCCAGCCTGGGTGAAAGAGCAAAATTCTGTCTCAAAAAAAAAAAAGTGCAGATGATACTATCTTCTTTGAACAATTATTTTTAAGATTAGGGAGCAAACATATAAATTGGCTAAAGAACAGTAGACACTCAATAATAATTTATCCAGTAATACTTTATTTATTCACAAAATATAAAGGGCCTGATGTTGCATACTGTGCTAGGTACTGAAATATATGTATTCCAAAAGAAAAATATAATAAAACCAGCTATAGCAGAAGCCACTCATACTACTGATATATATGTGTATATATCAGCTTCCACATAAATCTTTTCAACAGATGCTGATTTGAATATTGGCATAATAATTGGATAATAATAATAATTATCATAAAATATACATTAACAGAATAAAACTTTCTTTTACCTTTTCTTTCACTAACTATATATTTCAGACTGGTGAGTCTTTTTCGTGGAGGCTGTCCTGTGCATCATTTCATATTTGGCCCCACTCTTGGCTTCCATTGCTAAATTACTCAATGTAAATGGCACCTCCACCCCACCCTGTGCCGTGATCTGTTGTGATCACAAGAATTTACCAGACATTGCCAAATGTGCCCTGGGGGGCAAAATCACAACCAGTTGAGAGTCACTGGGCTAGAATAAATAGTAGAGCTGAAAGAGCAGTAGATGGAGAAAGAAGACCTAGGATTGAAACTGGCTTTGTCCACTGACTATTTCTGCATGTATTTGACTAGGGATAGACTTTAGAAACCAGAGCATGTCGCAGTAAACCCAAGCTCCTGGGATTTTTCAGAAAGTTTAGAAGTTCCATTATGCCCATAAAACAAGATATAAGCTTTCAAGCACCAGAGTAAAAGTAACTTCGAATGAGTAACAACCCCAAATTCCCAGCTTTAACATCTACAGAACTTATGGTCCAGTAACATAAATACCAGATATCTTATGTTGGTGTAGTCTCTGTCATTTTCTAAAACACAGTTTCCTCATCTGTAAAAGGAGGGGTTATTTCTCAGTTCCCAAGTTTGGGTTGAATACCCAGCTAAGGATTTCTATGAATCCACATATTTACTTCTTTGTCATCCTTCAGCACATATTGCTATAATTAATGATTTGTTTGTATTTCCCTGCAGAGTATAAGCAGAGACAATGTCTTATCAATCATTGTATCACAAGTTCCTAGCCCAGTTTTGACATGTGATAAACATTCATCAAGTGAATGATTTTATGAATCTCCGTTTTCGAGTTTATTGATTCAGTCTCCCCTTTTTCTCTCTTTCTTGCTTGGACATTTCCTTTCATTTTCCTGTCAATATTACCAGAATCCATAATGACAGACAGGTTATATAAACAGCCATAATTTCTTATGATTTTAAGGGCTCCTGCACTTAACCTAGACATTTCTACAGATGCTCACCAGTAAATGGAATTCACAGAACAGGAGACAGGGACTTTCATGTGAATATTAGGAAGCTTATTTAAAATAAAAATATCTCTGAGAATGGAAACTCTGTTTGCTCGTTTTAAAATTGTACTCAATTATTCCTACTTCATAGAATTGCTGTGCCAATAAAATGAGTCCTTTCTAAACTAAAATCTCTATGAAAATGGAAGAGATTTATTTTATTTTGGTTTATAATTAAGTGGAAATGACTGATATCATGTATTTTCTCAATAATCAAACTGGCCTAGGAAATCATAGAATCTTCTTCAGGCCACTTACTGAGAAAAAACACCCCCTGAAGAACATTCTTGATAGATGGTCATTTAAGTACTATTATCAACAATTCTTATGTCAGCTTCAAAAAAAATCCAAGCCCATGAGTACAGCAGCAGGAAGAAACTACGGATATCCCAAGACCAACTCTGACCTTTGTTATCTTTGTAGTAATATAAAAATGTAGAAGAATTAAAGCTTCTCAATGAAGCTTCTAAGTGAGATGATCTTAACACAGACACAGAAAACTAGGAGAGAGCTAGAGACTAGAAATCAGAGGAATTAGTTTGGAAACCTAGCACTACCACTTACTAGCTGTGCAATTCTGAACACATGGTACAACTCTCTGAATCTCACTTTCTTCCAATGTAAAATGGGCATAATAAAAAATATCTTAAAGAGATGGGGTGAAGCTAATATAAATGAAAATTCAAAGTGACTAGAATGTTAAGAGAAATGCCATCACAGAAAATAAATGGATCAAGGAATTTCTTAGTTTATTTGGGCAACTATAACAAAATACCTTAGACTGGGTGCCTTATAAACAACAGAAGTTTATTTCTCACATTTCTGGAGGCAGGGAAGTTCAAGATCAGAGTGCCAGCATAGTTCAATTCTGGTGAGGACCCTCTTTGTAGACTACTGACTTCTTGCTGGGTCCTCACATAGGAAAAGGGCCACAGGAACTCCTCTGGGCCTTTTTCGTAAAGCTACTCAACCCATTCATGAGAGTTCTGCCCTCATGATCTAATCACATCCCTAAATGTCCCACCTCCTAATATCATCGTTTTGGGGGTTAGGATGTTAACATATAAATTTGAGTGGTAGCGGGGGACACAAATATTCAGACTATAGCAAAGGGTAAATATTTGAAAATATTTTAACTTAAGGTGGCTTATTTGATCTGTTGGCTTCTTTTGAGAATTTTTTTCTTCAGAATGAAAAGAACACTACAAGATTGGCTCAATTTCTATACTTCTGTTTAACAGAGAGGAGGAGAGTAGAAGAAAGGAGGGGAGAAGAGAGAAAAATTACAGGCTGGTGTAGCTGTAACTGGCTTAGCAAACAGTCCTGGGAAGGAAGAGATTCTTTTTGTGAGGAAAGAAAAAAAATGTTTCCTAAAAATAGTTTTACCTATCTTGAGATAAATACAGCCCTCAGGAATTAAAAGTATTAAGAGGTACATACAGCCATACACAACCTCCAGAGTATGAGTCAGCTCTAACTCACCCCATCTCTCTCCTAGTTTGTCCTAGTTAATTACAAACTTTCTCATCCTAGCAAAATAATTAAGAGTCAGACACAGAGGACAGAGCACGGAAAATTAATTCTATTAATTTCATTTAGAAAAGTAGGATATTTGTGGAAGAGGATCTCTGTCTTTCAAATCTCTAAAGCAAACAGGTTGGTGGTTTTTAGTTACTAAATCAAATGTATGAATCATCTAAGAGATAGTATGCTCCAATGAAATAGGGATTTATAGTCTCAGCTCTGACACTAAAAAAAAAAAAAAAAAAAAAAAAAGGACTACAGATACCATTTTAGCCCTCTAGAGTGGGTTGAATACTATACACAGAAATTTATGTCTACTCAGAACCTAAAAATGTGAACTTTTTGGGAAATAAGCTCTTTGTTAATATAATTAATTAGTTAAGGATCTTGACATTAAGTCACTCTTGATTTAGAGTGGGCCCTAAATCCAATGACTAGTGTTTTTATTAGAAGAGGATAGGACACAGAGAGACACGGCGAGGAGAAGGTCATGTGAAGACAGAGGTAGACATTGAAGTGATGTACCTAGAAGTCAAGGAACACCAGGTATTGCTGGCAATCACTAGAAGCTAGGAGAGAGGCATGGGGCATTTCTCTCTCAGAGCCTCCATAAGGAACAACTCCTGCCAGTAACTTGATTTCAGGCTTCTGGCCTCCTGAATGGTGAACAAATGCATTTCTGTTGTTTTAGACAACTGAGTTTGCTCTCTTTTGGTATGGCAGCTGTGGAGGAAATTAATATACTTTCCCTGTCCTTTGTCTAATTTGTGATACACTGGAATTGAGTTATACATTTATCTACTATTGGTTCAGTAATTACACTGTATTTGGGCTGGGATAACAATAATAAAAAGACATAGACCTACCATCAAAGAGTTTACATAGAAGTTGGGAACTGAGACATTAATTAGAAAATAAAAAACAGCCCTAAAGGGGTTATCATAGTAGTCAGTAGATGGTATTGGGGAAAAATGGGGTAACATGGAGGTGGGTAAAGATGGAGTCCTGGGGAAGACAAGGAAAGCCTTCAAAGAGAGGGACCACTGGGATGAGGAGAGAGGGTGTCAGCCTGGTGGACAAGGGCCTTATGGAGTGAGGGCTTTATGCAGTTTGATGTTTCACAAGAATTAAGTGGTAGGAATGGGAAAGTAAGGAGACAAGAATAGAAAGGTAGACAAGATCAAATCATGAGTGAAGTACTGAAAAGCATATAATTTTACTGAAATAATGTTATTGATTGAATGTTTGTGTTCTCCCAAAATTCATATGTTGAAACCCTAGCCCCCAAGGTGATGGTGTCTGGAGATAAGGCCTTTGAGAGTAATTAGATCATGAGAGTGGAGCCCTCATAAATGGGAGTAGTGCCTTTTTAAGACGACACAAGGACACTTACATTCTCTCTTGTTTTTTGCTTTCCACCATGTGAGAATACAACAAGAAGATGGCCAGCTGCAAGGTAGGAAGGGAGCCCTCATTAGACACCAGATCTGCTGGTACTTTTATCTTGGACTTCTCAGCCTCCAGAATTTTGACAAAAAATATATATATAAGTAATAAATCTCTGTTGTTCACACAACCCGGAATATGGTATTTTTGTTTTGGCACCCAAGCAGACTAAGACAGGAATGTACTTCAATTTACTCATCTGTAAAGTGTGTGGAGTGGACAAAGTCGTAATTTTACCTCCAATTTCAAGGTTCTGAAGATCTAGGAAGGTTAAAGTTCTTGAAAGTTGTTTTAATTTTGGCTCTGACACCAGGATAACTAAGCGTCAGATCTGTTCAATCAGAAATAACTATCACAGGAGTAATATCAGAAAAGTGTACGTGGTTAAGTGGCTGATTAACTAAAATGCATTTCTGTAAAGTTCTGTACCAAAATGTTACTGTAAGGAAACCAACACCTCCATTCTATCCCTACGCCTGAGTTTGTGTCTTAGTGAAAGATACACAGATCTTTGGTAATGTTTCATCTAACTAAGAAGTGGTTTTGATTTTGGTTAAGGGACACACAGTAGGTTTCAGTCCCATTCTGACATAACAGTATTAGAATACTGAACATGTAATCAATACATGGCCCCTGAGATGGTGGAAGTCTTCATGGACCAGGCCACGTTCTACAATAAGCATTGTGACCTGGGGAGCCTGGGCATGGTCCTCTACATCATGCTGAGTGGCTACCTGCCCTTCCTGGGTCACTGCGGGGCCAACTGCTGGGACCGCGGTGAGGTCTGCAGGTTGTGCCAGAAAAAGCTGTTTGAAAGCGTCCAGGAAGGCAAGTATGAACTTCCTGACAAGGACTGGGCACACATCTCCAGTGAGGACAAATGCCTCATCTCCAAGCTCCTGGGACGAGATGCGAAGCAGAGACTTAGCGCTGCCCAAGTTCTGCAGCACCCATGGGTGCAGGGGCAAGCTCCAGAAAAGGGACTCCCCACTCTGCAAGTCCTCCAGAGGAACAGCAGCACAATGGACCTGACGCTCTTAAGGCCATCGTCCTTAACTGCCAGCTATCTCCGCACAAAGAGAACGAACTAGCAGAGGAGCCAGAGGCACTGGCCGATGGCCTCTGCTCCATGAAGCTTTCCCCTCCCTGCAAGTCACGCCTGGCCCGGAGGACAGGAGCCCCACCACAGCACTCTGAAATGCTCCAGTCACACCTTATAGGCCCTAGGCATGGCCTGGCATTGTACCCCTGGAAACCTGTGTGGCTAAGGTCTGCAGAGCAGGCAGCAGCGCCTGCTCTATGGCTCCATTCAGGCTTTTTCATCTACGAAGGCCCTGAAGCTCCCCTCAACCCCCCATTTCCCTAGGGTCCTGGAGGAAAAAGCTTTTTCCAAAGGGGTTATCTTTGAAAAGGAAAGCAATCACTTGTCACTTTGCATAATTGCCTGCAACAGGAACATCTCTTCGCTGGGCTCCACTTGCTCAGCCGCGGCAGATCTGGGATCCGGTCTGCCCTCACCGCTGTAGCGGTGGCTGGAGCTGCAGCCTGCAGGGAGAAGCAAGAAGCATCAGTTGACAGAGGCTGCCGACACGTGCCTCTTCCCTCTGTGCTCTGTCACCCTCCTCTGGCGGTCCTTCCACCTTCCTCTGTCCTCTGAATGTCCTCTTTGCCCGTCTTCTCCCTTGGCTGAGCAAAGCCATCCCCTCGATTCAGGAAAGGTCAAGTAGCCTTCCTCATTCAGGAAATCAGATCAGTCTTCCGGTCTGCAGCACGGAGAAGCACATAATCTGTCTTTGCCGTGACCGAAATGCGTCCCTCATTTGTCATTCCCTTTGTTTGTGATTGCTGCTAAAGTCAGTATTATTTCGTTTTTTTTTTTTAGTTTTTTGTTGTTGTGTTTTGTTGTTGTTGTTTTGTTTTTTTGAGAGGGAGCCTCGCTCTGTTGCCCAGGCTGGAGTGCAGTGGCGGATCTCTGCTCACTGCAAGCTCCACCTCCCGGTTTCAAGCCATTCTCCTGCCTCAGCCTCCCGAGTAGCTGGGACTACAGGCACCGCAACCACGCCCGGCTAATTTTTTGTATTTTTTTTTTTTTCTTAAGTAGAGAACGGGATTTCACCGTGTTAGCCAGGATGGTCCTGATCCCCTGAGCTCGTAATCTGCCCGCCTTGGCCTCCCAAAGTGCTGGGATTACAGGCGTGAGCCACCGCTCCAGGCCAAGTTTGGTTTTTTAACCATGCTGTTCCAGCAAAGATGGGACCTCAAACTCCCACTGCAAGCCCGTGGACTTCCCAGAGAGTGTAACGGCTTGCTCTTCTTTCTGGAATGTCCATGCATTTGGGTTTTGATCAGCAGTTCCCTATTACTCTGATTTTCAGTTGTTCCTATGACAAACTTAGACACAGCGTTGGTATCTGCTGCTGTGTCCCCAGGTATTGTGTGGGTGGCACAGATCTGGGCAGTTAGATGGAGCTCTGTGTATGAGATGAAGCCACACTGGGGTGAAGCCTCACTGCCCTGTTTGAGCGAGGCAGTCCCTGCTGCCCGAGTGTGTAAAGGTACAGCCATTCAGATAAGCTAAGCTATTGAGTTACATAGAGGAAATAGATTTGCATTTGTCAGGCAGACATTTATACAACACCACGGTGTTTTATACATTATGCTTGTTTTAATAAAACTGAAATTCTAAAAAAAAAAATAGAAAAGAAAATGTTTAAAGATTCTGTATATAATCCCGAACCACTCCATATACTGAAATGGCTCAATTAATGCTAGCTCTTGTAGAGACTTGTAAAAATTATTTATAATTCATTTCTACCAAGTAGCATATGAGGGTTGTGTTGGAATTTTCCCAGGAATTAGGAGCTGTCTAAAACATCCAACCTACTAATAATGTTACCCAACTGCAACTGCATTATTATCTTCTGTCCCCTATCTCTGCAGAGAAAAAAAAAATGTACTATTTAGGAATTACATTTGTGTCTGAAAAGGGATGACCCTTCATGTTTTAGAATAACAACATCTTCACATCAGCAGGCAGTGATGTAACAGGGCTTTTTGAATGGTAGGCTAAGGTGTAGTACAGGAGACTTGTCTTTGAATCAGATAAAACTGATTTACCATCTGATATATTTTGGCTGTGTGCCCACCCAAATCTCATCTTGAATTGAAGCTCCCATAATCCCCGTGTGTCACATGAGGGACCTGGTAGAAGGTCATTGAATCATGGGGGTGGGCTTGGCCCTTGCTATTCTTGGGATAGTGAATAAGTCTCACAAGATCTGATGGTTTCATAAAGGGCAGTTCCCCTGCACATGCTGTCTTGCCTACTGCCATGTAAGATGTGCTTTTGCTCCTCTGTGGCCTTCCACCATGATTGTGAGGCTTTCCCAGCTAGGTGAAACTGTGTGCCCACTAAATTAAACCTCTTTTTTTTTTTTTTTTTTTGAGGCAGTGTCTCACTCTTGTCACCCAGGCTGGAGTGCAATGGTATGATCTCCACTCACTGCAACCTCTGCCTCTCAGGTTCAAATGATTTTCCTGCCTCAGCCTCCTGAGTAGCTGGGATTACAGGCACCTGCTACCACGCCTGGCCTTTTTTTTTTTTTTTTTTTTTTCCTGTATTCTTAGTAGAGATGGGATTTCACCATGTTGGCTAGGCTGGTCTCGAACTCCTGACCGCATGTGATCTGCCCACCTCTGCCTCCCTAAGTGCCGGGATTACAGGCATGAGCTACTGTGCCTGGCTAATCCTTTTTTTTTTTTTTTTAATAAGTTACCCAGTCTTGGGTATATCTTTATAGCAGTATGAAAATGGACTAATACAGCATAATAATTCTGCCACAAGTCATTAGAAAAGTAAGTTAACTCTTTGGTAATGTGAGAATAATAATGACCACTTCATGAAGTTCATATGGTCATCTCATGAGATAATGCATATGGCAAGACCTAGTTTAATGCCTTAGATACAGTGGGCAACAGAGTAATAAAAGTTTTAAGTAGCACATGCATAAATACTACCACCTTTATCCTTTTTTGTGGATGTAGGCTGGTATATTTAAATGGTAGATAAAAAATAAAATGAAGAAAGTGTGAACACTAGGTTGTTGACCTATTTACACAGTCATAATGCCTAGCACAACTGCTTGTACTTAGCTTCACATTCTATTGTACAGATTTGGGCAGATTGTTGTAATTTTTATATTTTTTACAGGGTTTAGTACTCTGTAGCTGGTAAGCAATAAATACAATAGAGCACATTTTATGCTATTTATAGGTCTAAAATATCTCATTTAAAAAAATTGGTTAAACAGACTACAATTTATAGTGGCATATGTTAAGTTACTATCTATAGCCTAAGGTTCTGAACATATTTTTCTTGGTGAAGCAGCACTTTATTTTTACCACCCATCCACTATTTTTCAGGATTTTATAAATGTTGCATAATACAAAACACAGGCATCTAATACAAAGCCAGAATGTCTGTTGGTATTACACACATACACCTGTGAACATACACACCTATTAACAAGCCCTTGAAATACTGACATAGTAACATTGCTTATCTGGGGAAAATCCATATCACTGTATATGGCTTATATGTAATGAATAGAATTATATAATATATGTGGCTTTTTAAAACTTATTCATATGCTGTAAATAAATGATATTATTGCAGTTGCTCAAGGATTTTGCCTCAGTCTCACTCAGCCTCGTCCTTAAAAATCAGGAGTGCACAGGCCAGGTGTGGTGGCTCACGCCTGTAATCCCCAAATTTTGGGAGGCTGAGGCCGGCAGATCATGAGGTCAGGAGATGGAGACCATCCTGGCTAACATGGTGAAACCCCGTCTTTACTAAAAATACAAAAAATTAGCCAGGCGTGGTGGCGGACGCCTGTAGTCCCAGCTACTCCGGAGGCTGAAGCAGGAAAATGGCATGAACCTGGGAGGCGGAGCTTGCAGTCAGCCGAGATCGCACCACTGCACTCCAGCCTGGGCGACAGAGCGAGACTCTGTCTCAAAAAAAAAAAAAAAAAAAAAAAAAATCAGAAGTGCACGGATAAAATGTATTATCTTTAGTCATAGAAGTCCTAATTCTGGACCAAAAATATTTACTTGTTAATTCAGTGTAGATCCAATGTGACTGAAATGTAAGGATGGATGATACTCTGTCTCATCAATAGTACTATTATTGTTCCTACGGCTCCCAGTGCCAATCAGTAGAAGAAAATCTCCATCTCTGTTGCATTTATGTTTCTGAAATCTTCATTTCCTAGAAAGAGGTACAAAGGTAAATAATTATAAAAACGATATGACCTCAGAAGATTATTTTTAAGTAACCATCAAAAAGGACACATAATGTTCAGACCCAAATTTAATATATTATAATTTAAAAATGTAGGATTTGGCACACAGTAGGCTTAGTTCTTGCCTTTTCCTTGGTAGGAAAAGTTGAGCATGTTCTATAGACTTTGATCTCAGAATCTTATTCTGTAATCTGAATAGAATAGTACTTCCCACGTAGATCATCCTGACAGTGACCTTGGATGAGTTCACTGAAAAGTTTATCATGCAGAGCCTTTCCTTCTTTCCCTTGAGTGCCGTCAAGTTAACTGTGGCAATTACTATAGGAATGGGAAGGGCAATGGGCCTGGGATAGTATGACCTGGGTACAATTTTGTTTCTTATCAGTTAATATTTGTTTCACCTGAGCAAGTCACTTAATCCCCCAAACTATAGTTTATTCATTATAAGAATTCTTCAAAAAAGAAAGAACAGTTTCTTTCCTAGTTTGACTACCTCACTAGTCTGTTGAAGGTAAATAAAACACTAGATTTCAAAGTGCTTTGTAAACTGTATCAAAAAGCCTTTAAAGAATATAGCCCAAGCCAGGTGCAGTGGCTCACTCCTGTAATCCCCGCACTTTGGGAGGCCAAGGCGGGCAGATCACGAGGTCAGGAGATCAAGACCATCCTGGCCAACACAGCAAAACCCCATCTCTACTAAAAATACAAAAAGAATTAGCTGGACCTGTTGGCGGGTGCCTGTAGTCCCAGCTACTCTGGAGACTGAGGCAGGAGAATCACTTGAACTCAGGAGGCGGAGATTTCAGTGAGCCAAGATCGCACCACTACACTCAAAAAAAAAAAAAAAAAGAATATAGCTCAGCAGTTAGCTGGAAGGAACTTCCAAGTTGTTTTGTTAAATAAACAATGTTGATATGTTGGGAAATATGTGAAAAATGTTTGATTTTAAACAATGATAAAAACTCTACATACACCCATATATAAAAATATATTTATATAGTGTATTTGTATCTATCTATTTACATGTAAATACATTTGTAGATATATAATGGTGTAATTCCATCAGGAAAGATAAATATCAGCAATCCTTATGTGGGCCAGGTCAAGTAAGGATGGTGGAAGAAGAGAAAAGATTAGCATTAGAACAGCAAACAAACCAAAAACTTACAAAACAATTTCCTCAAAATAAAAACTATCTATATCCAAGATAAGTATATGTGTGTGATATAATCTATGTTAATCTGAAGTATATAAATATTGTTTGCATGTTTATGTTTATAGACATAAACTATATAAGGATAATCACCAAACATTAGTGGTAGGCATCTCAGAGTGAAATGTGGTGGAGGAGTATGTTTCCATTTTATTCCTAAACATAGTTAGTATTTTTTATTTTTGTTCAATGAGCACATATGATTTATAAAATTTAAAATATGCAAGTATTTTTATTGTGTAAACCAAAACAAATTTACTAACAAATCCAAGGCATTATTATCCACTAAACCAGGCATTTTTATAACCTATGTTCTGTTATTTCTCCTACTTTTCCTACTGTAGACATTACTAGTTGATTATAACCTCCTTTCTTATTAAGACTAGACACAACCTCATAATTCTTCCTCACATAGTGCAACAGGAGCTACTATTAAGTGATGAGAGATGGTCAGATAAATGAAATAATGCCTCGCTGTCAAGGCATTAATTTACTACCTTGAAGGGATAACCCTGGATTTTCATTTCTGCAACTGTATTGCATCAGCAAAATTTTAGCCAAATGTGTGCAGAACAAATGAGTATTTTATTAAGATAATAATTACAATTTAAACAATGGTTATTTTCACTAATGACATTAGACAGTAATTAATACAAAATTAATTGTTCACATATGTCAATCTTCCACAGGGAAAAGGTCAATGAAAATAAAATGATATTTAAAAAGAAAGCTCCTAACATAGAGAGACAAATTAGACACATATATCAAAATTGTGTGGTTATGCTCCCATTACTGCTGAAGAAACAGTAAGATATTCACTTATTGGTGAAATAGATTATGATTTCAGCAAAATTATTTAAAGCAAGATTTCCAGCATGACATTGCTCTCTAAATTCATAGTAATTTTCTGTAAATAACTGTACCTCAGACTCATTTGCCTTATCTGTAGAACAGAACTAAAGCAATCCCTCTCCTTCCTCAAAAGATTGAATACATGTGAAAATGCTCTGCTAACAGCTAAGCAAGATAAAAATGTAAATAATTGTGATTATAGATGGTTACTACTGCATGCATTTATATAAGAAAAGTGACATGCCAGTCATAATAAAACTTGGTAGAATTGGGTAAAGGTGATCCTCTTGGGAGAAAAGATGGTTTCTATACTAATAACTTAGTTTCGTCTTTTGATTAAGCATCTTCAAATTGTTTAACATCATAATTAATTATGGATAATGACAACTGCATCCTGTAACTGTGCAATAAATGGTTGTGGTGTTGAATTGCACAAGTGAGGGCCAGGAGTATATATCTTCAGATTCTTACTTTATTAAAATTCAAAATTCAAACGTTTTGATGCTTTCTATTACTATTTGTAAAATGGAAAAAACATCAAGACACATGGAATAAAATGGTTAAGAATACAGTTTGTTTAGGTAGTTTGAAGAAATGACTTGTTTGATTTTAGCTCCCTAGATTCCTTTCCATTAGTAAACATTGTCTGATAAGCCATAGTATATAAACCTTGTGTTGGATTGTTTAGGAAACACTGTGGGAGAAACAAAATACTCAAAATAAGTTAAATTTGAGGTGGTTCATAATTGTCTTTATAAAGATAAAATGCATAGCAGGGGCTCAGATTTTAGTTTTATCTAACATATATTCATATAGTTACCTTGTACTAGGAACTGTGGTAGTTTAGGATACAGTTCTTCCAATAAGAGAGATAGATTTTAGAGAAAAGAAATGATATGCTATTAGGACTGCACAAAATGATAATTTCAGAAGGAATCCTAGGGCATATAGCTGTACAGAGAAGACCCTCCCTCTGCTATCTACACACAACCATTCTATTAGTTCAGACAGGAAAGACTTTTTGAATGAGGTGATCCTTGAGTTGTATTTTAAGGAAGAAGAAAACAGCTGAATCAGAGAAACAGAGCCAAAGAATGAAAGGGTGAATCAAAGAAAAGGCAAAAGTAAAAGTAAAATTTCATTCAGCTCAAATCTTGAAGTCAGTGCCTTTTAAATATATTAAGTATATAAAGGTGAGATACATATTATTTTGTCCCACTATTATTTTATTTTCATTTTTTATGTATGCTCTATAGAGGGCCAGTATCATTAAATGGTATGTCAGGATTGGAATTCAATTCCATTCTGATCTCTCTTTCATTTTCTTAATATTAACACTTCTTTCTATTTCAGCTCCTTTCTTCTTCCAAACATGGAAGAAGAAATAAGCATAAAAGCCTTAAATTTTCTTTCTAGTAGTAAGAGCGAGATTAGAATTTTCCATACTAATTTTTCTTTTTCTCCTAAGACCAAGATAGGGACTTACATAAGGGTTAGTCATGCCTAAGGAAAAAGTGAATAAAATGCTGATCACTGACCCTTCCTTATCAAGTTGAGGTCCTAATCAGTCCTCAGTTTCTTTCAGAAAATATTACCTTGTAGGTAGAATATTGTCAAACATCATGCCAGAGTGTCTTGTAGAAGAGGGGCAAATAAAGAAATATTCTCAGAGAATGTAATAAGTGCTACAATGTAGACCAGTACAAAGTACTGAGGAAATGACCAACACTGTGAGAATGCTGCAGAGGGTGTCATGGGAAGATCATATTTAAGAGAGGTTTTAAGGGATAAACAGGCATTTCTTTTTCAATGTAGAGGGGGAATAAGACATACTCTATTTTGAGTGAACCTCTTAAATGAAGACACCACAATGTGTGAGTGGTGTTTTGAGTGAAGAATAATCAACCTGCAGTCTGCCACTAATGGGCATTTAGACTGATTCCACATCTTTGCTATCGTGGATAGTGCTGCAATAAACATATGCATCAGTGAGTCTTCATGATAATTGAATGATTTATATTCCTTTGGGTATATACCCAGTAATGGGATTGTTGGGTCAAATGGTATTCCTGTTTTTAGGTCTTTGAGGAACTGCCACACCGTTTTACACAATGGTTGAACTAATTTATGCCCCCACCAACAGTGTATAAGTGTTCCTTTTTCTTCACAACTTCTCTAGCACCAGTTATTTTTTGACTTTTTAATAATAGCCATTCTGACTGGTGTGAGATGGTATCCTTAGCAAACGGACAAATAGTTAACGCGAACAGAAAACCAAGTACAGCATGTTCTTACTTATAAGTGGAGCTAAATGATAACACGTGGAGGCAAACAACAGACAAGGGGGCCAATAGGATGGTGGAGGGTAGGAGGACAGAGAGGATCAGGAAAAATAACTATTAAGTATCAGGCTTAATACCTGGGTGATTAAATAATCTGTACAACAAATCCCCATGACACAAATTTACCTATGTAACAAATCTGTACAGGTACCCCAAACTTAAAATTTTAAAAAGATATTAATTTATGGGACTGTCTATACTGCTAGGTAGAATCTGATTGTGTCCTCCTTAGTATCCCAGACGTCTAGCAGAGGAAGATTGCTTCCGGGCTGTTTGGAAAGACATGATGATGTCTTCATTTTTTCTTCTAGTATGATGGATCAGTAACAGTACAGGATGCACTGGTTGACTGACCATCAGTGGAACAAAATCACTTAAGGACATTCATAAAGGATAGCTGCTCTCTCTAACTCTCTTTCTCTTTCTAGACACACACCACATTCACACACACTTACACACTCCTGATTGCTTCTATGGCTATGTTGATGCACAGTCTGAAAATTACATGTGGCACATAGCTTGATTCTGCCACTTATGAATTTAAAGGTCAAGAGTAAGTTAATCCATCTTTCTGAGCATTCATGTTTCCTCATTAGTTAACTGGAGTGATAATACCTCCCTACCAAGATTGCTGTGAGAATTTAAATATAAACAATATATTTGATAACCTTTGGCATAATCTAACAGACAGCAAGTGCTCAGTAATTTTTTTCTTCCTTTCACTTTCTTGATGGAAATTCTTTGTAGGTTACAGATTCTTGGTAACCAATACCAGGGAATTAAATTACTTCTATGTATGACAAAAAGAGGTAAAAGTGCAGACGATGTGTACAGTATTCTTACTGTGCATGAATACCACTGACACTTATTAGGTCACTTTGGTTAATCTTGGAGACACAGGAACAGTGAAGGAAAAGACCCCTTCCTCAAACAACTCACAACCAATTAAGAGCAAGACATACAGGAATCACAGAAAGTTAGGTAACAAAATGGAATTAAAACTCAGAATAGACTTGGTTACAAAATCTCTAATGGGTCCGACACTCATTAGTATGTCTAGAACACCTGTTGCTAGATGACATTTAATTAGTGAATGAATTTAGACTAAATACTTGATACAGTTCTGCATCACTCAGGAAATCAGTTTGTGTGGGAATATTTTCAAACCAAAGAGCATGAATCAATTTCACTAACCCCAAGTAAAAGATGCATTTGAGAAAACAGGAAAGTACTGTCATGTGAGAGACAGTTATTTTTTCAACTTAATTTTGCTTCTTATTTTGTCTGTCTTTTCTGAAGATTAAGACTAACTCCTTTTTTTCCCACTTAGCTTTGATGTTTGTGTGTAGGGGCTGTAGACGGTATAAAAATAACATTTTCAATAGTATATGCTGTTTCATATAGACAGAACTCTCTCAGTAAAATATATATGAGAATATTTCTTCCAGCCACCAGCAATGATTCATTTATTACACAGTTGGCCAGAGTTCTTGGGAAAAGAGAATGGTCATTTCTCTCAACATCCACCCCACAATTCTCCAACTTTTACCCCTTTTCTAGTAATAATGCCAATCATATCTTATTAGATATTTTCTTACCCCCACCCCCCAACCAAAGTGTTTTCCTGCTCCACCTGCTATTCTGACTCAGTGATTATTTTCTGGTATTATAAAACAAGACCAAATTTTACTTAGAAAATGTAAAGTAAAATCGGCCGGGTGCGGTGGCTCACGCTTGTAATCCCAGCACTTTGGGAGGCCGAGGCGGGTGGATCACGAGGTCAGGAGATAGAGACCACGGTGAAACCCTGTCTCTACTAAAAATACAAAAAATTAGCCAGGCGTGGTGGCGGGCGCCTGTAGTCCCAGCTAGTCGGAGAGGCTGAGGCAGGAGAATGGCATGAACCTGGGAGGCGGAGCTTGCAGTAAGCCGAGATTGAGCCACTGCACTCCAGCCTGGGCGACAGAGTGAGACTCCGTCTCAAAAAAAAAAAAAGAACTCAGAGATACAGGTGATAATGCTTTCCTGAGCTAAAGATAAGCATCCTTTTATAAAAATTTCTTCCCCAGCGTTCAGAAGGTGAAAGAAGATCATTACTCAGTAGGACCTCTTCAAAGGGTGACTAAAAGCTGTAGAGTTAATAATGTTAAAATAATAATTCCCAAAAATCAAGAAAAGCAGGAGAAATAAAATAAAGCTCAAAGGGAAAATAGAACCAAAGACAAAAAACAGACCATGCTATTACTAACTCAAAGACTTGAAACAAGAGCGGAATAATATTTATAGACCTGTGGGCTGTGAAATGAAGGGATCTGTTTCTCTGGCATGCATATGTCAAATATAAATGTATGCGTGTATGGACTTCATAATTTGCCTATCCTACTTTTATTTGAGGATCTACAAAATGTGATAGAGAAATGTAAAACTTGAAGTTAGAAACCTTTGACTATGGCTCTCACCTTGTACTCAATTATTTGGGAAAGTAATTTATATCAACCTCAGGGTCTTCAACTGTAAAATTGAAACAACATACCAGCCATATCTATGAAGCTTGTTATGATCAATTATCTTGAATCAAATGAAATGAGGTAGTAGTGGCATAATGATTAAGATCATGGGCTGTTTGGTAAGTGCCAGGTTTGAATTAAGGACCTGCTCTTTAACACTAATCAAACCGTTTTACTTCTGTAGGCATCATTCCCTTGTCTGTAGAATGGGGATAATAATAGTACCTAAGTCATGAGGAGGTTATGGGAATTGTTTGAGATCATGTAAATCATTGCCTCGTACAGTACCTGGTAAGCAGTAAGCCCTCAAAAACTGCTATTTGATGATTGTAAGGATGATAGCAATGCATGACAATGACAAAAATAATCATCATAGTTAAGGGGGGGAGGATCTAATATCCTCTGGGAGCCTTCCCTTACCTCATTCTTACCTGTGCAGGAGACACAAATGTCCACCTCAATGTTACTGTACAATTTTGAACATACTGAACATAATTTCACTATAGATCTTTGTTAAATAATGATACTGACAGGACAGAGGGAGTGATGATGCTATAAGATGTATTAGGCACAGTGTAGGTAGATAGCACATTATCTATCAGTTTTTGGTAAAGTGCCTCAATCCTGAGCTTAGTCATATCAATACAATCTTTAAAAAGCTACTCTGAATGAAAACAGGCTAGCCATATGTAGAAAGCTAAAACTGGATCCCTTCCCTACACCTTATACAAAGATTAATTCAAGATGGATTAAAGACTCACATGTTAGACCTAAAACCTTAAAAACCCTAGAAGAAAACATAGGCATTATCATTCAGGACATAGGCATGGGCAAGGACTTCATGTCTAAAACACCAAAAGCAATGGCAACAAAAGCCAAAATTGACAAATGGGATCTAATTAAACTAAAGAGCTTCTGCACAGCAAAAGAAACTACCATCAGAGTGAACAGGCAACCTACAGAATGGGAGAAAATTTTTGCAACCTACTCATCTGACAAAGGGCTAATATCCAGAATCTACAATGAACTCAAACAAATTTACAAGAAAAAAACAAACAACCCCATCAAAAGGTGAGTGAAGGACATGAACAGACACTTCTCAAAAGAAGACAATTATGCAGCCAAAAAACACATGAAAAACTGCTCGTCATCACTGGCCATCAAAGAAATGCAAATCAAAACCACAATGAGATACCATCTCACACCAGTTAGAATGGCCATCATTAAAAAGTCAGGAAACAACAGGTGCTGGAGAGGATGTGGAGAAATAGCAACACTTTTACACTGTTGGTGGGACTGTAAACTAGTTCAACCATTGTGGAAGTCAGTGTGTCGATTCCTCAGGGATCTAGAGCTAGAAATACCATTTGACCCAGCCATCCCATTACTGGGTATATACCCAAAGGACTATAAATCATGCTGCTATAAAGACACATGCACACGTATGTTTATTGTGGCACTATTCACAATAGCAAAGACTTGGAACCAACCCAAATGTCCAACAACGATAGACTGGATTAAGAAAATGTGGCACATATACACCATGGAATACTATGCAGCCATAAAAAATGATGAGTTCATGTCCTTTGTAGGGACATGGATGAAACTGGAAATCATCATTCTCAGTAAACTATTCCAAGGACAAAAAACCAAACACCACATGTTCTCACTCATAGGTGGGAATTGAACAATGAAAACACATAGACACAGGAAGGGGAACATCACACTCTGGGGACTGTGGTGGGGTGGGCGGAGGGGGGAGGGATAGCATTAGGAGATACACCTAATGTTAAATGACGAGTTAATGGGTGCAGCACACCAACATGGCACATGTATACATATGTAACAAACCAGCACATTGTGCACATGTACCCTAAAACTTAAAGTGTAAAAATAATAAAATAAAAAAAATAAAAAAAGAAAAGAAAGAAGAATCAAATAGATGCAATAAAAAATGATAAAGGGGATATCACCACTGATCCCACAGAAATACAATCTACCATCAGAGAATACTATAAACACCTCTATGCAAATAAACTAGAAAATCTAGAAGAAATCAATAAATTCCTCGACACATACACCCTCCTAAGACTAAACCAGGAAGAAGTTGAATCTCTGAATAGACCAATAACAGGCTCTGAAATTGAGGCAATAATTAATAGCTTACCAACCAAAAAAAGTCCAGGACCAGATGGATTCACACCCAAATTCTACCAGAGGAGAGGAGGAGCTGGTACCATTCCTTCTGAAACTATTCCAATCAATAGCAAAAGAGGGAATCCTCCCTAACTCATTTTATGAGGCCAGCATCATCCTGATACCAAAGCCTGGCAGAGACACAACAAAGAAAGAGAATTTTAGACCAATATCCTTGATGAACATTGATGCAAAAATCCTCAATAAAATACTGGCAAACCGAATCCAGCAACACATCAAAAAGCTTATGCACCATGATCAAGTGGGCTTCATCCCTGGGATGCAAGGCTGGTTCAACATACAAAAATCAATAAACGTAATCCAGCATATAAACAGAACCAAAGACAAAAACCACATGATTATCTCAATAGATGCAGAAAAGGCCTTTGACAAAAGCATTCAACAACCTTCATGCTAAAAACTCCCAATGAATTAGGTATTGATGGGACGTATCTCAAAATAATAAGAGCTATCTATGACAAACGCACAGCCAATATCATACTGAATGGACAAAAACTGGAAGCATTCCCTTTGAAAACTGGCACAAGACAGGGATGCCCTTTCTCACCACTCCTATTCAACATAATGTTGGAAATTCTGGCCAGGGCAATCAGGCAGGAGAAAGGAATAAAGGGCATTCAATTAGGAAAAGAGGAAGTCAAATTGTCCCTGTTTGCAGATCACATGATTGTATATCTAGAAAACCCCATTGTCTCAGCCCAAAATCTCCTTAAGCTGATAAGCAACTTCAGCAGTCTCAGGATACAAAATCAATGTGCAAAAATCACGAGCATTCTTACACACCAATAACAGACAGAGAGCCAAATCATGAGTGAACTCCCATTCACAATTGCTTCAAAGAGAATAAAATACCTAGGAATCCAACTTACAAGGGATGTGAAGGACCTCTTCAAGGAGAACTACAAACCACTGCTCAATGAAATAAAAGAGGATACAAACAAATGGAGGAACATTCCATGCTCACGGGTAGGAAGAATCAATATAGTGAAAATGGCTATACTTCCCAAGGTAATTTATAGATTCAATGCCATCCCCATCAAGCTACCAATGACTTTCTTCACAGAATTGGAAAAAACTACTTTAAAGTTCATATGGAATCAAAAAAGAGCCCGCATTGCCAAGTCAATCCTAAGTCAAAAGAACAAAGCTGGAGGCATCACACTACCTGACTTCAAACTATACTGCAAGGCTACAGTAACCAAAACAGCATGGTACTGGTACCAAAACAGAGATATAGACCAACGGAACAGAGCAGAGCCCTCAGAAATAATGCCGCGTATCTACAACTATCTGATCTTTGACAAACCTGACAAAAACAAGCAATGGGGAAAGGATTCCCTATTTAATAAATGGTGCTGGGAAAACTGACTAGCCATTTTAGAAAGCTGAAACTGGATCCCTTCCTTACACCTTACACAAAAATTAATTCAAGATGGATTAAAGACTTAAATGTTAGACCTAAAACCATAAAAACCCTAGAAGAAAACCTAGGCAATACCATTCAGGACATAGGCATGGGCAAGGACTTCATGTCTAAAACACCAAAAGCAATGGCAACAAAAGCCAAAATTGACAAATGGGATCTAATTAAACTAAAGAGCTTCTGCACAGCAAAAGAAACCACCATCAGAGTGAACAGGCAACCTACAGAATGGGAGAAAATTTTTGCAACCTACTCATCTGACAAAGGGCTAATATCCAGAATCTACAATGAACTCAAACAAATTTACAAGAAAAAAACGAACAACCCCATCAAAAAGTGGGCGAAGGACATGAACAGACACTTCTCAAAAGAAGACATTTATGCAGCCAAAAACACATGAAAAACTGCTCATCATCACTGGCCATCAGAGAAATGCAAATCAAAACCACAATGAAATACCATCTCACACCAATTAGAATGGCGATCATTAAAAAGGCAGGAAACAACAGGTGCTGGATAGGATGTGGAGAAATAGGAACACTTTTACACTGTTGGTGGGACTGTAAACTAGTTCAACCATTGTGGAAGTCGGCGTGGTGATTCCTCAGGGATCTAGAACTAGAAATACCGTTTGACCCAGCCATCCCATTACTGGGTACATACCCAAGGGATTATAAATCATGCTGCTATAAAGACACATGCACACGTATGTTTATGGCGGCACTATTCACAATAGCAAAGAGTTGGAACCAACCCAAATGTCCAACAATGATAGACTGGATTAAGAAAATGTGACACATATACACCATGGAATACTATGCAGCCATAAAAAAATGATGAGTTCATGTCCTTTGTAGGGACATGGGTGAAGCTGGAAACCATCATTGTCAGCAAACTATTGCAAGGACAAAAAACCAAACACCGCATGTTCTCACTCATAGCTGGGAACTGAACAATGAGAACACATGGGCACAGGAAGGGGAACATCACACACCGGGGCCTGTTGTGGGGTGGGGGGGGGGGCGGGGGAGGGACAGCATTAGGAGATATACCTAATGTTAAATGACGAGTTAATAGCTTCAGCACACCAACATGGCATATGTATACATATATAACAAACCTGTACATTGTGCACATGTACCCTAAAACTTAAAGTTTAATAATAATTAAAAACAAAACTTAAAAAAAAATTCTGGGCCGGGCACGGTGGCTCACTCCTGTAATCCCAGCACTTTGGGAGGCCGAGGCGGGCGGATCACAAGGTCAGGAGATCGAGACCATCCTGGCTAACACAGTGAAACCCTGTCTCTACTAAAAATACAAAAAATTAGCCGGGCGTGATGGTGGGTGCCTGTAGTCCCAGCTACTCGGGAGGCTGAGGCAGGAGAATGGCGTGAACCCCGGGGGGCGGAGCCTGCAGTGAGCCAAGATCGCGCCACTGCACTCCAGCCTGGGCGACAGCGAGACTCTGTCTCAAAAAAAAAAAAAAAAAATTCTGCTTAGTAACTAATTTAATCAAATATTTTACTCCTAAGGTTTATTTTTTGTTGTATTTCATACTTTTCTATATTTGGGTATTCTAGAAGTTTGCAGTCTGTGAAAACTAATGATTCCTCATGAGAAATGGTAAGAATTCCTTTGCTTATTCATCATTTTATATTATTGTTCATGCTTTTTAAACTTTTTTTATATTTCAAAGTCTCTTTTTATACTTTGGAAAGGCCTTGTGTCCATCATTATAGATAAAGGAAATAGTCACAATGTATGAAAAAAATATATAAATTTAGTATTCTAATTTTGTAAAAGTATGTTTTTATGGTTGATATATTGGCGTTGTATGTTTTTGTACAATAAGCATAATTCAGAGTGAGAAAATACATCTGGAAGGAGTCATGAGTGCCAGCTATGATTATCTCTGCATAGTGAACGTGAGGGATTTTTAACTTTTTAATAATCTTCTGTTTTCCATATTTTCTGCAATAATCATATATTATCAAAAATAATATTTAAGTTTTAAAACTAAAAAAACTAGAAATAAATATATTCACACACATAAATGTGTTTACATTTAAAGGTATAAGGAAGTATGTAGCATGTAAATATGTGTATCAACATATAAATAGAAATATAGATGTGTAGACATAGATCTTTGCTGCCCTCTCTGCCAGCCTACGTTGGTGTTTTTCCATGCAGGTGATTAGAAAACATAAAATATACATATTCTTATGAAGGAATAAATTTGGATATTCGGTATAATTATATATATTTATATATAAATACATATATTTAAAATAAATTTATAAATATAAATATATATGTATAAAATAAACATTACCGAAAGCTCAATGAAAATACCACACGTACTACAAACAGATGCACTTGCATGTGTATTAGGGGCCATTGGTCCCCTGTGGCCTTCATGCCACCTACTAGCAGCCTAGGGAACCCTAAAGCCAAAAGGAGTCCTTTCCTGCCAGGTCCATGTCACTGGTCATGGATGGGAAACACCTGGCCATTGCCCTGTAACAAGAGCCAGTCCAAGGGCCATCACCCTCCATTGGGAAAAATGGCAAGTTTCACAGAACTTGTGTATCAGGTTAGCTGGGCTTCTTTGGAGCACTTCAGTTAGGGGCAATACAGTTAGTTTGGTGAGTAGAGAAGTGGCTTAGAAGTGGCTTTCCATGGAGAGAAAGAAGTGTGTGAGCCCTCAGGATGCACTGGGAGCAGAGAAAGCAGTGAGGTAAAATGGCACAGGATGGAGGGGCAGGCAGGCCAGAGTGAGACTGCACCGAGTGCCCCTGAGAGCATTTGGGGACCAAGAGCAGCAGCATGACTTTCCTCAAACACTGAGGGAAGCGATGGCCCTGACGCCCAAAGTCAAATGCACAGCTGCATCTTCCCACCGGGCCAACAACACTGGGTGGGGCCTCAGCTTTGGGAATCACTAATCTGGAGGAACAGGGAGCCCAGGCTGTTGGTCTGGAGTATTTCACACATTCAGGGTCCCAGCTAAGACATAGCGAGAAATAGATATATCCACATACAGAAACGTGTGTTTGTTAAAGGTAAGGGCATATTTAACATATGTGAATATATGTATCAGCATATAAATAAAGATCTATATATACATGTACATATATATATTTATACAGGAAACTGGGTAGGGCTTTCTGCCTGTCCATGGTGGTGTTTCTCCACTCAGGCAAGAAGAAAATCTCTCTATCTATCTATCTATCCACACATACATAAATATATACATATTCATATAAATCAGTGAATGCAAATATTCTGTATAAGCTGTATTTATATATAGAAAAATATGTATGAACAAATATATAAATATAGGAATATATGTATAAGTCTCTATGTATAAAATAAACATAACCCAAACATGTTACCCCAAATCCACACAGATGCACTTGCACTTATACAAGAAGCCACCGGGCCCCCTTACCACAGACTGGCAGTGGAGTGAAACAAAGAGGCCCAAAGTCTCCTTTCCTGCCAGTGCTGTGTGAGCCTCCACAAATGACAAACACCTGAACATGGCCCTTTGACCAGATCCCGCCCAAGGGCCATCGTCCTCTAGTGGGAAAGCTGCCCACTTATCCAGAAGCTGTCACTCAGGACAGGGACTCCTCTTTTGATAGTTGAGGCGGGGACACAGAGAGGCATCCTGGTTTGCGGGGGTGGAGAAGAGGCTTTCCAGGAGGATGAAAACAGGCTAGGTCTGAACACACAGGAGGAACTGGGCGCAGCATGAGTCTGGGTGCGGTAAGAGGGCTGTGGGCCCGAGGGTCAGCAAGGCCAGAACAGGATGGCTCTGAGCATTCGGGGACCAGGAAAGTGGCCCCCAATTTATTCTGAAGACTGCACAGACCTGCATGAGCCTGTTATGGCAGGCTCCAGCTGCATCTCGAGAAACCAGGGCAGACTCAGAGAACACTTGGATTAAAGACACCTGAGAGGGAGGCTGAGCTGGGTAAATCACTTGAGGTCAGGAGTTCAAGACCAGCCTGGCCAACATGGGGAAACCCCATCTCTACTGAAAATACAAAAAAGTTAGCAGGGTGTGGTGGCAGGCACCTGTGATCCCAGCTACTAGGGAGGCTGAGGCAGGAAAATCGCTTGAACCCGGAAGGCGGAGGTTGCAGTGAGCAAAGAGCGTGCCACTGCACTCTGGCCTGGGCAACAGAACAAGACCATCTAAAAAAAAAAAAAAAAGACACCTGAGAACCCACAGGCTTGAGGCGTCTTCTAAAACTTTGAGAATCATGGAAACGGGTCTGGCTTGACAAAGCTTTCTTGTCCACAGTGTAGGTGGTAGATAAGGAAAACCAGGTCAGAGGCAGATGCTGGACATGGCCATCCCCAGGGGGTGGATGATGCCTTTCAAAGAACTCGGCCCCAGCTTGTGGGTGAGGCAGGTGTGTCTCAGGATGCTGAACTACGCGTGCAAAAGTGGAGAGTCCACCGGGATCCCTGAGGTTCCGGGCCTGGCATCTGGCCTTGGGACAGCAGCAGTGCTAGCTTTCTGCACAGACTTTGGGTCGCCAAATCTAGGCTGAAAAATGTATTGCCTTACACCCAAAAGAAAGCCCCATCTCTTCTGTCCTTTGAAGCTCAGGGAGGTAGTAACCAGATGGAACAGAGGTGCCTTTCCACTCTTCCAGGGGATAAACAATCGGTGGGACTCAGTGTGTGGAATCTGCTTCTCTGGAGAAATGAAGCAGTGGGGTCTGCCGGTCTCGAGTGCTTCACACATACAGGGCACCAGTTAAGGCATAACTCGAAAAAGCACATACACAAATCCATGTCTATATTTTTAATATATGAAGAAATCGATAACCTATATAAATATATTTATCAACATATAAATAAATAAAAATTAAAACATAGATATTTATACATGGAACTTTTAAGAACTGTTTCCCTTTGTGGTAGTATGCCTCCAGGCAGGAACAAGAAAGCCTACATATGTAAATTAATACATAAAAATATGTATTACTTAATAAACTTATATAATCACATAGATTTATATATAAATATGCATGTATGTACATATATTCAAATATGTATGTATGTATATTCATATATAAATCACAAACCCTCAAGCATGTGGGTATACACACACACACACACACACACACACACATAAACTAAACATAACCCAAAAATCTCACACAAAGACACACACCCCCCCACACACAAATGCACGTACTTTTACACTCCTGGCCATTGGGCAATGCTGCCACCTACTGGCATGAAGCCAAAAAGCTACATTACATGACCCCTTTGCAGATGATAAACACCCAGCCTTCCCTTTGAACCAGGGCTAGTCCAAAGGCCATCATCCTCTAACTTAAAAGCTGTCCACATCGCCAGAATGTCAATCAGCATAGGAGCTCTTGTTTTGGATACCTTAGGTGGTTGCATTCAAGGGTGTCTTTCACAGCTGACTGAACTACGCAGGAGCAGGTGAGGTTTTCACAGCACAGCTGCATCTTCCCAGTCCACCAAAGGAACCACACTCAGTGGGGGCTCAGGGATTTGGAATCTCTGCTATTAGGAAACAGTGTGGGGCACACTGTGAGCCTGGAGTGTTTCACACATAAAATACACAAGCAAAGATATAACCAGAAATAAATATACACACAAATATGAATATTTAAAATGTATCATGAAATATGTGACATGTGAATATATGCATCAACATAGAAGTAATTAAAAACTGATATACAGGTTTTTATACGTACAATATCATAGTGCTTTTTACCAGACTGTGGTGCTGTTTCTCTATGCAAAAGAGTAAAAATCATCTACACACAAAC
Organism: Hylobates moloch; assembly: GCF_009828535.3. Classification (NCBI taxonomy): domain Eukaryota; kingdom Metazoa; phylum Chordata; class Mammalia; order Primates; family Hylobatidae; genus Hylobates; species Hylobates moloch. The sequence continues at coordinate 88,795,525 of NW_026652278.1, forward strand.
ACACACACACATACATATGGAAACTATAATATTATATCCAAAATATACTTCTTTGACATATTTTAAGATGGCCTTTCAGAGGGCCTGCAATCAGAAAGAGCCCTACAAAGTTGTCTTTTGCAGGTGAGATTCGCAACTTTATAGAAAAGCTGCATTGATAGAGTCATAATTGAAGCTCTGAGGCCCTCCCTTGTCTGGATGTAAGAAAGTCGAACTGAGAGTCTGACACCTTTAGAGGTCTGAGAAAAAAAAAATCACCAACTCTTTCTCTGGGGGCTACCACCTGTGAGGATTCTTGTAAATAACAAGACCACCTTTCCCAGCCAGGCCTTTCTGTCTCCTCTGATAACTGGTTTTGCCACCAACCCCTGTTTTGCCACTATCCATGCCCCTGTTCTTTGTGTTACCTGAAGATGTCATAAAACATCAACCCTTTGCTTCTCTTTGAGTTCCTATATTCTGTATATTTCATGTGCACATATTTCAAATGTATATACATTTGCATGCTTTTTCTCTGATTAATCTGCCTTTGGTCAAATGTTACTTTAGAGAAACTCAAGAGGGCAAAGGAGAAGTTTGCCCTTGGCCTGTACAATATATCTATACCTCAGTAAATATAGATATCATATATACAGACACGTGTGTATAATATATAGGGATAAATATATAGACATATATAAATTTAAATACATAAAATAAACACAACCAGAAAATAAACACAAAAACAGATGCAAATACATTTACACTAGGGGCCATTGGGCCATCTTGCCACCTGCTAACTGTGAAGGGAGACACAAAGGTCACAGGAGATTTTTTGTTTTGTTTTGTGGGGTTTTTTTTTTTTTTTGAGACTTGGTGTCACTCTGCCACCCAAGCTGGGGTGCAGCAGCATGATCTCGGCTCACTGCAACCTCTGCCTCACAGGTTCAAGCAATTCTCCTGCCTCAGCCTCCCCAGTAGCTGGGATTACAGGCATGGACCATCACGTCCAGATAATTTTTGTATTTTTAGTAGAGATGGGGTTTCTCCCTGTTGGCCAGGCTGGTCTTGAACTCCTGACCTCAGGTGATCTGCTTTCCTTGGCCTCCCAAAATGCTGGGATTACAGGTGTGAGCCACCACGCCTGGCCCGACCACAGGAGTTTTACCCCGTCACTTCCATGTGACCCTACACTGATGGCAAACACCAGCCCACCACTTTAATCAGACCCAGCCCAGGTGCCATCACCCTCCAGTGCAAAAGTTGTCCACATCCCCACAACCTGGCAGTCAGGATCGGTGCTCTCCTTTTGAACACCTTAAGTGCTTATGTGGTGCCCTGTTTAAGTGGGTGGAGAGAGAAAGAAAAGCCAGGTCTGAGCCTTCAACATGTGCTGGGGGCAGTGTGAGAGTGGGAGGAGCACAATGGTAAAAGGCTGGAGGGACAGTGAAGCCAGGGAAGGTTTCTGCTGAGGACCATTGGCAGCTTTCAGGAACCAGGAAAATGGGTCAGATTCTGAAGGCTCCTCAATTCTGAGGAAGTTTGTTCCAGCCAGTTTCATCTGGATTGAGAAAACTCTGCAGTTGTTCTTGAGGTGCTTGAGGAGTCAGGGACATGAAGTTTCTTTCATAAAAATAAAACACATGGAAAACAGGGTTCTGGCTTTCTAGACTCTGAAATAGTTGGCAGGCAAAGAAAACCACATCAGAAAAAGTCTCTTGGACACTGCCGACTCAGTGATAGTGTCTGTCACCATACTAAAGCTTAGCTTGCGCAGCGATGTGATGCTATCATGTCAGATATGAACTGTGCATGCACAAGCTGGGAAGCTACAGAGAGCCCTGAGGCCCTGCACTAGGGATCTAGTCTTGGCCAGGAACACTGCCAGCTTCCCAGCTGGACTCTGCATCCAAAGGCCAGGCTGAAGTGCATGGACCTACAGAAAGTCACATCTTTTCTATTTTTAAAATCTCATGGAGGTACCAACCAGATAGGACTTGAACGAAAGATCACCTGATATTACCTGGTTCCACAGGCTTTTGGCATCTCCATTCATCCCAGTCAGCTCTCTCTGCTGTGTCCTAGAGCACCAGGAAATGAATAAATAGTCCTAGAGTGAGACACAAAGGATAAAGCCAAGTATCAGAGGTGAGTGGCAAGGCAGGCAGTGGCTCTTCTGCCTCATCCCCTCTGCATGAGCATTGTGGGGAGGAGGTCTGGGTGACAGCGACCATTTGGAGTCTCCTCCCTCCTCACTGGAGAGTAGTAAGACCTGAGGTCTGCAATGACCCTACCATCCTTGCCTTTGTTGGGGTTCACTCAGCAGCCAACCGCCTATGCTCCCGGTTTTTAGTTCAGATTTTGATTATTCCTGGGGGTGCTATAGAGTCGTCACGTGCCTTGGCAGTAAGTGTGTGGGAGCTAAGTTTACTCCGGCAGAAAGACAAGTACGGGGACTCCTCAGGAGCAAATCCTCTTCAGGAAAGAAGAGTTGAGCTCAGGCATCTCCTTCAGAAGTGCTGGCTCGCTGCTGCTTCTACACCTCACTGTACTGGGGGAATCTTCTGTGAGGCCACCCCGGGTCCTGTCTGCCTGGACACTCACCCTGCAGAGAGCTCTCTGCATTCAGCAGGATCTGGCCCAGGCCCTCTCATGGAGGCCGGAGACCACTCTGCTCTTCTCCACACACTGCAGAATTCTGGGGAGGAGAGGAAGGTGGAACACACACTTTCTTCCTGCTTCTCTAGGTTGCTGAGTCATCTCTCTCCTTCTTTTAGCTACAAACTCACAGTCTACCTCTTTCTTCTTCTTTACAAGCCCCTTAGGTCCTCCAAGGACCAAAGCAAAAAAATGTTTTAAAAATGTGCGGGTTCATTCTACCTCCACCCTGCCATGTAGCTTCCCTGAAGTGACACTGCACAGGTTCTTCCATCTGCTTGTCGGGGAGGAAGTTCCATCTGCTTGTGGAAAATAAAAGACAAACAAGGGATACAATTCAATGTTTAAAAAATAATATTTAGGAAAATCAATCATAAAGATATTGATTATAAAAGCCCAGTATTTTGGTATAAATTTGTCAAATAATCAAAGGAAGAGAATGTCATTTCCAAGAGTTTATTCAAGTGAAAGCTGGGAAAACCCCTTCATCTTGGTAAGTGTAGGAGTGGGAGAAATAGCATGCACAAGTCATTTATTTATAGACAGCCATCCACTTCTTAGAATATGGTCACTGTATTCACACAACACTGTTTTTGAGGCCTACTAATTGTGCTTTGTCTGTATGTATGTATGCATATATGTGCACAAATATCTATTTCCTATAAAATATATAGTTAATATAGCTATCTTACATAATGATGAAATTGTGTGTAATCACTATAATATACAGAGAAAAATATACACATCTATAAGTGTAAATGTATAAAATAAACACAGCCACAAAATAAGCACACACAAACAAGGGACCATTGGGCCCTCTTGCCACCTGCAAATACATTTATATGAAATTGTGTGTAAAAGCTGTGATATAAATAGAGAAATATATATATGTATATAAATATAAATGTATACAATAAACACAACCATGTCTTACGCGTAAAATCTCCAGGTAAAGGTCATCTAAATTTAGTATATGTTGCAGAACAGTAAATGTTGCAAATAAGATCTTTGAAAATGTCTTCTATGGCTTCTTGTCAGGGGAATATGCCCAGGATGTGATGATTGGGACATAAAGTATATGCATAATTATTTTCACTAAATATGAAGAAAATCACCAACTGTGTCTGCATCCTTGAGATAAAACATGAACATGTCCACATACATTTCCACTAAATTTGGCATAATCCAAATTTCTAAAATTAATAAATTGATATAAAGCGCCCTTTTTTTTTTTTGAGATGGAGTTTCACTTTTGTTGCCCAGGATGGAGTACAATGGTGCAATCTCTGCTCACTGCAACCTCTGCCTCCTGGGTTCAAGTGATTCTCCTGCCTCAGCCTCCCGAGTAATTGGGATTACACTTGCCCACCAACAGCCCAAGGTAACTTTTTGTATTTTTAGTAAAGATGGGGTTTCGCCATGTTGGCCAGGCTGGTCTTGAACTCCTGACCTCAGGAGGTCCATCCACCTCGGCCTCCCAAAGTGCTGGGATTACAGACGTCAGCCATCGCGCCTGGCCTAAAGTGCACTTTTGTGTCATTTATCTGATCACTAATTTTTCTGAGTTTCCCTTCACATATTTTTAATCTATTAAAGTTTTTCCTACTTTGAATTATATTCATATGCTTCTCAGTGTTCTGTTGGATTTCACAAGTCTTTTCTTGTTAAAGTAAAATAGTTTCTTAAAAAGGAATCATTACTATTATAGAATGAATGTTCTGTGTGTCTAAAAATCCTAGTTTCTTCCCGATATTTATTCTCTCATTTTTTGTTAGTTACTAGAGCCCTAAATATTCAGTTGATAACATCATCATCCATGTAAATACTACACTTCTTAGCCTCCCTTGCAGGACAGTGTGGCCATGGAACTAAAGTTGGGAAAGTGAGATAGAGGCAGAATTGTTTGTCTGTGACTTCCAGGGATTTTCCTTACTGGAGGAGTTATTTTGTTTTTTTGTTTTTTGTTTTGTTTTGTTTTTTCCTCCTTTTTCATGATTGCAGCTTGGGACGGAGTTGTGTTTCCTGGAGCTCCAGCAGCCGTACGTGACTATGAGTAAAAGGGAGCTGTGCCCTGGGCAAAGCTGGAGATGCAGAGTTCTTATGGCTCGTGAAGCAGAGTTGCCATGCCAAACCCGGATGGCCAGGCCTCTGTCTGATTTTACATGAGCAAAAAGTATGCTAACTTGTCTAAGGAAGTGTTATTTGGGGGATTTTTTGTCACATTCAATTGAACCTTATTCTATGTAATAGAGGCTGTACATACATCTACTCCATAAACACAGATTATAGAGAAGAATCATGAATGACATAGGCAATGTGGCTTTGCCGTTGTGAATCAGTCAAGATTATTTATTCCATTTTCACTTCTGGGTACCTTGAATGTAGTGTATGACAAGTGTTTCTTTTTCTCTTATCACAATTTTAGCTCATTTAATGACTGCTGGGCTAACCATGGCACATTCTTCTTCTGTATGTACCGTACATCTAGGTTCATGTCACTGTGTGATATCAGTATCATTGTGACAGCCATAAGAGGATACAGGAGCACCAGTGCAACAAAGTCACCACTTGGGGCTGATGTGAGTATTCCTCTAGGTTTAAAGGAACAGGAAAATGGACACATTGGCAACAGGGAGCTCAAAAACAGTCTGTCAAATGAGGTCACAGAAACTATGTGCAAATTTAATTTAAAATGCTGAGCTCTGTCCTCAGTTGCACATGCCTCTGCACAACAGGTTTCTATTCGGGAAGGGCAGCGTAGTTCTTCTCACATTTTTTTGCTTTGTTTTCTCCCAGGCTTCATGTGAAAGCAGAAGACCCATGAGAGGTCATCTGGAGACTGACCCTAAAGTGCTTTTCTCCACAGGAATGTCACATGGGCACTGCAGCCAGGTGTCCCAGTTGCCTCTGATGATGGCTGCGTTCCCATCTTCAGTGAGGCAGAGCTGAGCGAAAGCAGGCAGGGTTCACATTTCCCTCACCCACTTGCTTAAGCAATACATTAAAGGTTCAAACTCAAATAAATCTGAGATCTTACAGAAGCATTTAGAACCACGTATAAAGTATGGATCACTTTTAAGTATTTGAGAATGCACACAAACCACATGAAGCTACTTTTGTTATAAGTATATGTTCTTTGCAGTAGTGGTTAGTAGTATTCTTTTGTGAGATGCCTTTTTTTTTTTTTTTTTGAGACAGGGTCTTACTGTGTTACCCAGGCAGAAGTGCAGTGGTACGATCATAGCTCATTGCAGCCTCAAACTCCAGGGCTCAAGCAATCCTCCCAAGTAGCTGAGACTACAAAGACACGCCACCACATCTGACTATTTACATATTTATTTTTTGTAGCAACAGGGTCTTACATGTTGCCCAGGCTGGTCCGGAACTCCTAGCCTAAAACAACCCTCCTGCCTCAGGCTCCCAAAATGCTGGGATTACAGGACTGAGCCATGGTGCTCTACTAGCATTTTGTTGTTGTTGTTTTAAGCAATCACCATTTGGATTCTTAGTTCTCTTAAATTTTAGGTTTTTAACAGTTCAGTACACCTTCAAGTGTTCCTTGGAATATTTTTTTTTTTGGTTTAACTATTGGTTTAGGCAATGTCTATGGCCCATTTTAATGCTAAGACTCTCTGATCGGTATCCATTTGGTTACAGAACGTATGAGTAAAGCCAAGGTCATTCGATGACTTCACTGCAATACGTTTTCCATAATCTCTACTTCTAAAGTTGCCCAATGCTTTTGGGAAAAACATGCTTTTGAAACAAATACTTCAGAGTCCCTGCTGTGTTAATGCAGATCCAGTCTTGATTAATAGTGAAAATGACATTGTTTTGCCTTATTCAATAAGATTAACTGAGCAAGCATTTATTGAGCAGCAATTCTGGACAAGACATTAAGAAACATACAAAATGGGTTGGGCGCAGTGGCTCACACCTGTAATCCCAGCACTTTGGGAGGCCGAGGCGAGACCATCCTGGCCAACATGGTGAAACCCCATCTCTACTAAAATACAAAAGATTAGCTGGGTGTGGTAGTGGGCGCCTGTAGTCCCAGCTACTCTGAAGGCTGAGGCAGGGGAATCGCTTGAACCCAGGAGGCGGAGATTGCAGTGAGCTGAGATCGCTCCCCTGCACTCCAGCCTGGCGACAGAAGGAGATTTGTTCTCAAATAAAATAAAATAAAATAAAAAAGAAACATACAAAATGATAATAAATTGTATTGACATTAGGAAGCTTCAGGGAAATATGACATATTAATAAATTACCACAAATTAAGGCATAATACAATAATAAAAGAAGAGAATAAAGTATTTTAATAAAATGTTCTACCACCCACAGTTCCCAATGTGCAGCTTCACTCAGGGGAAGTAAGTTTCTAGGCCAGCTGCTAAGGACGCATTTAGTTTATATGCAGCCTCTCAAAATGCAGTTCTGTAATCAGAATACAAAAACAACCAACAACAACACTAGCCCAAACTATATTACATTTCAGGTAATACTTAAAGTCATATGATGCTTATAACATAAAACTTTGTTGTGGAGAGTATATTCAATAAACCTTACGTGTAAAGCAGTAAGAGCTCTTTGCCTACAAAATATAAAAAGTAATTGCAATTAATACCCTTCAGTACATCTCAGATGCATTGCTGTTGTTCGCTGACTTGCTCAGTTGATCCTCTCTCAGTCAACTTATGGCTCTTCCTTACCACTAAGAGGCAGTAAAGGCTAAATAATGATGCGAATCTACTCATCTACTTATATAATTAATAATAAAATAATAAATAATCTACTAATCTAGGCGTTCCCTATCCAAGTGAAGTTTTCCCATTATTTATACTTAATACATAAATAAATAAATGTGAGATGGGATTTTAAACTTCCACATTAAAAAAAAAGAAGAGTGGAGGGAAAAGTGGGGAGGGGAGAAATAAAGACATGTGAATAAAACATTTGCTTTACCATTTATCTTTTAAAATGACATGGAATGCCAATTTCAAGATCACTTAATCTTTAAAAAAACAAAACAAAACAAAACTGCAATCTGACCACCGTCCTTACAAACCTGCCAATTGCTGGTTCACTGTGGTAGGTCTCCCGTGTTGCCTATATTGTCACTGAATTACACTCGACCCTTGCATGGGATTACCCTCCACCCTGTGGGTCTTCACTAACTAGGACCCCATCTGCCTGCATGCCATGCTGACCACTTTCCTTGCCATCTATTAGCTCCTTCTTTAGTATTTGATTTTCAGGTCCCCACTTCCCCTTCTAGCTCTTCCTGGCACTCTGGTTTTCTCTGTTCCTTTAGCCCACCCTATCCCAGATCAGCTCTCAGAGACGAAAATGGGGACTTCAGGAGGGAGAAAAGGAAAGCTGTTACTATAACCCTTCCTATTTTCCTATAAATTTCTCCCTTTCTGTCTTAGTCTCTCTCTCTTTCTCTCTAATACACACTCACATGCAGAGAGAGAAATTTACATAGTAAGAGAGGTTAGGAAGGTAAATTTCTTGGCAGAGTCAGGAAAAGGTTGAAGAGTTGCCGATATTAAAACAAATTTGAATTAAACATTTTTAGACTTCATAGGTAGCTCCTCTCAAAAAGGTTAAGTTAAGGAATTTTGTTTAGGGCAGATTACAGAATATATGTAAAATATTTGATACTGTTTTTGTTATTAAAACACTAATCATATAATTATATATAATATTTTAAATAAAGAATTATATAGTTTATATTTCTTTCTAATCTAGATATGGATTTTTACTTTAGCTTGGATATTTGTTAATCTTTTCTCAATCATTGAGATAAAATTAACTTATATTTTATGTAAATTATTGTCCCTTACTGAATACCATAGAGTTGTTATTATAAATCTTAAATAAGAGGTTATATGTTTCATATAACTTTCCGAAAATAAAACCAACAGTGTGCTTTGTTTTCCATTGTTATGACTCTGGAAGTTATAAAGCTTTTAGTATTGCACATATTGTTACAAATAAACAGTTTTACTGAAAATATGTGCAGTTTCACCTAAAAATAGAAAACAAAAGCTTTGTTTTAAAAAGCTGTCAAGGAGAATTTTAATAAAAGTGATATTTTCCACAGTTCAGATTTAATTTTACATATTGCAATTGATTTAAATAGAATTTTAATTTTAGAACCATTTTAGATTTACAGAAAATTTGTGAAAATAGTATGGTCTTCCTGTGAAGCCCCAAACCCAGTTTTCTCTATTATTAATATCTTACTATGGTATATGTGATATAATTAATGAGTCAGTATTGATGAACTGTTGATATCTAAAGATCATACTTGTTCAGAATTCTTCAGTTTATTTATTGTCTATTTTCTGTTCCAGGATACAATTTAGAGCATAACGTTACATTTAGGCATTAGGAGAGAGACTCGAAGTCACATGTGCTGCTGGTCCATTTAAAACTTCCTGTTTGAAGATGTGTAACAAATTATATTTTCAAGTTTTAAAAGTCACATTTTTAACTTGCAAAATGTTTAGAGTGCACATGAGTATGTGAAACACAGTTTCATGATTAAAATACAAATTTTGGAATATATAAGTTTTAATTACTAGAAAATGTTTTCAACTGTGGGTGTATTTAGTTTATTTAAGTGTTTTTATGAAAGCATTTTGGAAGTCTCCAATCATGAATTGGTGTCTCTTAACTTCTATCTGTATTTCTAAAGGTATCAATTATATATATTTTACTGTTTTTCTATTTAATGCATAAAGTTATTTTTGAGTGCAGTATATATCTTTTAACAATATAAAAGGCATAACTCTGTTCTTTTTACCTATTAAATGGATAAACTTTTATTTACATGTGTCCCAATGTCACTGATTCAATTTTTGCAATGTGAACTCTGCTTTCTACTCCAATAAACAAGTCATTTAATTAGAGTCTTGTTTGTTTCATTTCCACAGCGTTTTCATTTATGTGTGTACTTCTGCACCATCTGTTCTCTTTCCTAACAGTTTTAAGTAGTATTGATTGACAGCCTACTCTGTGCCAGTCTTTCCTCCATAGGAGTAGCTTCTAAGTCAACACTTCCAGAGGCTCTGGTTCAAGTGCCCACAGGCGGGTCAGCTGGCTCCTCTCTTTCCATGGGCACACCCATCCCTCAGGTCCCTTTGTAGCTCTTTCCGTTGGCTTCTCATATTTTTCATCCCTCTTGTCAACAGAGTCAATGTTTTCTTGATTTTTTTTAAAATAAAAAGTTCATGCTTTTTGAAATTTAATTATATTTCTTGGACTGAAATTTTCCTTTTTATTTTATACTAAAAACATGTTTTTCTTCTGAATTATTTCTTTCCATTAATGCTGTAGGGTGTTTTTAAACCTTCAAAAGTTGTTTTAGATTGTGTTGTTTTACTTATTTTTATTCTGTTACTCGTCTTCAAAATAAATTAGATCAGGCGTCTGCTAATACACTGCATGGATAAATTCTCCTTGGCCCCAGTTACCATTCACCTGATTGCTGCTTCAATTTTCACTTCAGACCTTAAACTGAAGAGTGGAATGATTGTCACAGTCCCTAGCCATATTCTAGTGATTGCCATTTGTTTCATAAAGTTCTGAAAGATAGATAAAAATATGTAAGATGCCCTTTCTTAGTTATATGAATATATATGAGAGTTTAGTCATAAATTATTTGATGCATACGCTAACATAAATTTTTGAAAAACAGGAAAAAAAGCATAACCAATTCCCAAGGAGCACAACTCTCTTAAGTTCTTTCTTACTCATTCCTTTTGACTTTAGTATTCAAAAGCCAATATTTTAGGACACCTTGCTAATCTACTTCTATCCCTGATGGTTTTGCAATAATGAATAAGTATGGTTTCCACATAAATGAGGACAATGTTTCACTAATGGACTGTGAAGGAATGCAGGGAAAGAAACAGACAAATAGACATGGGTAGGCGGGAGGCACCGGGACAGCTTCTTCTGAATAGTGAAGGCGCAGGTCTGAGGTAGGGAGTATGCCGTTGGGTAGACAGAAACCTTTCATCCCTCTTCTAACTAGCCCCAGTATTTTGTCATTGACTCCATTTCCACGTTGGTAATGGGAAATTCTCATAGTTTCTGACAGAAATAGCTTCTTTGTATACAGCCTTTAAGAGAAACGCTTATATTATTGAACATTAATTTCTTTAGCAAATGAGGAGGTACGCATGATTTGATTATGTGGGGAAAACCACATCATCAAAACAATTGCACTTTTGTAATTAAATTTTGGGAATTATATACTAAATTATTGTGCATTTCTAAATCAAAACATACTAAGGAATCTTCTGTGTTAGAGAGCATTATCACCACTACTCTCCCCACCACAGCCAGCATAATCATGTATTTTCTTTTTGATGTACCTTTTGTACCAGGAAAGTGGTAAACATGTTACATTGATATATTCATTTACTTATGTTAAAACTTTATTACATAGGTATCATTATCCCCACTTAACAGACAAGGCAAATGAGTTAAAAAGTTACTAACTAAATTGATAAGGGTCACAGAACTAGTTAGATCCAATAGGTGATTTGTGCTCTTAAATACCAAGGTAGAGCAGAAACTTCGAAATTACCTTTAAGGAGTGGACATTTCTATGTTAGACATTCTCAAACCACCAGAGAGAACAGTTAAGATGTTTATTTGAGGAGATTTCTAAATTGCATCCGTGCTATTAATAGACTACCTGTGCCTATTCTACTCCACAAGTATTCTAGAACCTGTGAGAATTTTTAAAGTATCCCCAGGTGATTGTTCTTAATCCTTACTCTTCGCTAGTTAAAAGTCCTAAAAAATAAGGATAACTGAGAAATAGAATAATGCTTCTCATACTTAAATGTATATGGCAATCAGCTAAGAATTTTGGTAAAATGCAGATTCTAACTCAGCAAGTTTGGGATAGAGCCTGAGATTCTGCATACCTAGCAAACTTCCAAGCAATGTTGATACTGCTTGTCCATGGACCACTCTGAGTAGCAAGCGTCTAGATTATTTGGAATTTGCTGCTAACCGGCCCAGTTACCCAAATATCATCAATGTAATGGACAAAAATTATATTTGGCAAAAATATTCAGATTATTATTTTGAATGTTATATTCATCTGAGTTATCTAGTCACATAATTGTTCTTATTGTTCTTATAGCATTTTAATAGATACATTTTTAAAATCTGAACCATATTATCTTGATCTTCTTGTATGCCTTTTCTCACTTAAATTTATTTTCTATGATAATTTTATTTGATCTGTTTGTCTGTCTTAGATCTAAATAGAGAATGGTCTTAAGGGGTTGAATATAAATGATAATTGGTATTTCATTCATTGAAATTAACAACTTTTTGATGTTGAGAATACAAAATGTCTATATGTGAATGCATATATATTAGGAGGGCTGTTTTGACTGCTATTGTTGTCCTCCTAAAAGCTAGACAACGGCTTTGGATTGTCTACATTCTCTGGACATGGATTGTCTACATTCTCTGGAAATTCACATTGCATGAAAAGAGGACTAGTCTTCTAAATTTGAAGAACAGCCTTAAAGCTCAGTTTTCAAGTATGCACAAAGATATTGCTATGGTTTAAATGTGTCCTCCAAAAACCATGTGTTGGAAACTTTATCCCCACTGCAATAGTGTTAAGAGGTAGAACATTTAAGAAGTGATTAGGCCATGAGGATGCCACCCTCATGAATGGATTAAGGCTGTTATTGCAGAAGTGGGTTCCTTATCATGGGAGTAGGTTATAAAAGGATGAGTTTGGCTTCCTCTTGTTCTCTCTCATACTCTTTGCCTTTTGGCTTTTCACCATGAGATGACACAGCAAGAAGTCCCCATCAGATGCAAGCTTCCCAATCTTGGACCTGTCGGCCACCAGAACTGTAGGAAATAAATTTCTCTTTACTATTAATTATGCAGTCTGTGGTATTCTGTTAAAGCCACACAAAATGGACAAGACAGATATCGTGAAGGATATTGATGAACAATATTTTTTCTATGGATAAGAAAAATGATATACATTTAATTTTGCAGAAAATCAGGTGATTAAGACTAATTTCAGCTTCTTCAAGCATCTGCAGAACTGGTAAAGCCCAGGGTTCTACCAGCACTGCTGTGTCCCGCAGGGCTCTTTGCTAGAAGCAACAAGGCCCTAATCATACTCTTTTCTTATCTGGATTTTGACTTTCCTCCAATGGTATGCCTCAGTTTCTGTCTATGTTCTTTATTTTAGAGATGGCTCCTGCTGAGTTGCTCAGGCTGGTCTCAAACTCCTGAGCTCCAGCAATTCTCCCACCTCAGCTTCCTGAGTAGCTGAGATGACAAGCACAAGTCCCTGCACCCACCTGCTGCCTATATTTTTTAACCTGGCTCCTCAACCTTCCAGCCAAATCTGGGAACTCCATGACATTCATCCAACAAATTAGGTGTCTGTTTAAAACAACTGGATTTTCTTTCTGTTGTTTGCCCTGATTAATAGACAGCTTTGATCTGCTTCAGCTCAGTCATTTGGGCTTCTGTTTCTTATAACCAAAGAGCTTTGATTTAGGCTCTTTTCAAATAAAAAAAACACAATAAATGGAAAGCCAGACACTTCTATCCCATTGTTTTTCAAGTTGAAAAGAGATTATACAGTAGTAATTCTTCATCATTTTGGGGTCACTAAAAGTAAAAATCATTGTTGGATATTACTGTACCCACACTCCAGAAAGATGTGCATCTATATATACACAAATACATTTGCATATAATATTCGGGAGTTCTGAGACAGAACAATGGAGTCAGGTAAAATGTTATAAAATATACTTAATTTTTTTCAAAGAAAGGAATATAGAATTTATTTTAGAATTTATATTTTCCAGCTGGCCGCGGCAGCTCACGCCTGTAATCCCAGCACTTTGGGAGGCCGAGGAGGGCGGATCACGAGGTCAGGAGATGGAGACCATCTTGGCTAACACGGTGAAACCCCGTCTCTACTAAAAATACAAAAAAAAAAAAAAAAAAAAATTAGCCGGGCGTGGTGGCAGGCGCCTGTAGTCCCAACTACTCTGGAGGCTGAGGCAAGAGAATGGTGTGAACCCGGGAGGCAGAGCTTGCAGTGAGCTGAGATCTGGCCACTGCACTCCAGCCTGGACTACAGAGCGAGACTCCGCCTCAAAAAAAATTTTTTTTTTATTTTCCAACCTCTTGTCCAAAAATAAATATTGTGTACAGTATCATTCTTGCCTGTTACAAATAGCTCATTCTTCTTTGGTTTACTAATGTCACTAATGTCTTTGACAATGGTCTCCTGGTGTTTTGTTGTGTTTTGTTTTGTTTTGTTTTGTTTTGAGACAGAGTCTCGCTCTGTCACCCGGGCTGGAATTCATTGGCACTATGATCTCGGCTCACTGCAAGCTCCGCCTCCCGGGTTCACCCCATTCTCCTGCCTCAGCCTCCTGAGTAGCTGGGACTACAGGCGCCCGCCATCATGCCTGGCTAATTTTTTTGTATTTTTAGTACAGACGGGTTTTCACCGTGTTAGCCAAGATAATCTAGATCTCCTGACTTCATGATCTGCCCTCCTAGGCCTCTCAGAGTGCTGGGCTTACAGGCGAGAGCCACCAGGCCGGGCCTCTGGTCTCTGGGTTTTTAATCCATGTTCATACTTCTCATTCCAGGACGGCAGTCCTAATTTAAAGTTAATGACATGATAAACCCATTAAGTATTCTTATTAGCTTCCTTTCAAGGTATCCTAGATTATGCAGTGTAGGATCTATGGAATGTAGGACCTAGCTGCAAAATAATAGGGGATCAGTAAGTATTGGAGGCAGGAGGATCCACAAATGATATTCTGAAACATCATGTCCAATTCCAAAATAAACCTCTGCTTCATGTGCAAACTGACAAGCAATCCATCTAATGTTACCAGGCTTAACATTTTCTTTTCACACTGAATTCTATTTCACTGTTTCCCATTTACTCTTTTGATTATTTTCCAGAAAAGCAAAAAATTAGTCTTAAAAGAGAAAAATGAAAAGCTAATTGAAAAACAATCTGTTTTTAAAATAATTGATTTTAATGCTTCCCCATCAGCAACAACTGATTCCAATTTAGTGCACAATATCTTTTTAATTTTAATAAAATGCTTATTAGTGGCTCTCGATTTACAGAAGGATTTATCCAATTTCAGCTGAAGCTGCCCATTCCTTTGTAGATGCTCTCCAAGGCAGATTGTCTGCAGTTAGTATGCAGCTCAGTGATCCTCTGTTGTCTCTGCTCCACACTGTGGTTTGGTGCCACAGGTGCGTTTAGCCAAAATACGGGGAAAAGTGCAAAGGAGGAGGAGGGAGCACACAGAGAAAAAAGAGAGGGAGATGCCAGAAAGACAAAGACTGCAAAGAAACAAAAGCAATAAAAACGCACAAAAATCAGACATTTCGCACACTAGATCTTGAGTTCTGCTTATCTTTCCTATTTGTCAAGGTCAGTTAAATAACCTAAGGTTATTTATTTGAGAACTTTAGTAAGATAGTGTGTAACAGGTGTGAACGACATGACCATCGCTCAATAGCACATGGCAGGCAGGTGTGCAGTGCCGGATGGCAAGTGAGGAGGAAGCTGTGCTGACTTTTACTTAGTATTTTCACCCTTTTCTTCTTCCTTTTCATCAAATATTTGTTGATTGACTCCTGTGTTCTATTTGGCCAGTTCTATTTGGCCTCTAAGGTGTGCTGTTCATTGGATGATATTTATTAATATTTAGAGGGAAAAGTGGTCAGAACACCTTGCAGGGCAATGCAAATGCACCTACTCTTATGGACGTACTAAGATGCACTAAGTGAAAGAAAAGGCCAAATGAAGAAGTGAAACACACGTTTGCTAGGGATCTGGTAGTACTTAGTTCTGGTTTCAGCTTTGTTGTTCATTAACTGTTTAATCATTGATGAAATCACTGACATCCAAACCTCTGTTCTTCACCCATGTGAGGTCTTGTTGGAGCTGTATTCAGGGTTACATAAAGCTGCGAATGAAAACGGCAGAGAATGGAACCCAAACAGATCAACATAACAGCATCCCAGGGACACAAACAGCTAAAACAGGCAGTGATTACAACCAAAGTATTGATATGAAAGAACAGGTTCAAAGATGACATATCAGGACAGATTTTCATCACTGCAGACCAGTGATAGAAGGCTCCAGATTGATTTAATGTAGGACACGAACCCATGTTTTGTCATCTGTGTCTCCTGAGCCATTGGAAAAAAGCTACAAGAAATGTTTGTGTTTCTTGAGACACGAACAATGCATTGGTAGGACTTGTAAGAAAAACGAAGTCACTTTAGAAAAACTGATTTACTGTACTTTACTTTCCTTAAATATGAATTAAACCATAGAGCCTATGCCAGCTACACTAAGCCATACCAAATTCTTAAAGCAAATTGATAGTTTCATAGTCCTACAAATGGATCCTTGCCCAGAGGAAATAGTTTATTCCTTAGAAGCTTCACCATAGTCAAATGCACAGACTGAAAACTATTTGGTATGTGTACACCAAGTGCTGTTTAAAAGGAAGTCAATTTAGCAGCAAGTAATACTTAAATATCAATTTTTGAAAATAGAAGAATAAACACAATTGTTTATTAATCTTAAATTTTCAGTTTAAGTGGTATATTGTACTTTTTTTTTTTTTTTTTTTTTGAGACTGAATATCACTCTGTCTCCCCGGCTGGAGTGCAGTGGTGCGATCATAGGTCACTGCAGCTTCAACCTCTGGGCCTCAAGCTGTCCTCCCATCTCAGCCGCCCAAGTAGCTGGAACTACAGGCATGTGCCACCTGTAGAGACAAGGTCTCACTATGTTGCCCTGGTTGGTCTATTGTACGTTTTCAAGGAAAGAAATGGGAAAATAGTTTCCTAGTCTAAAACCTAACTTTAAAAAATGTAAAATACAAGACACATAAAAGAGACATGTAGTGTATATGTGCAGTTTACAAAAATAACCTAAAATGTTTTGTTTTTGTTTTTGTTTTTGAGACAGTATTTCACTCTTGTTGTGCATGCTGGAGTACAATGATGCCATCTCAGATCACTGCCACCTCTGCCTCCCGATTCAAGCGACTCTCCTGCCTCAGCCTCCCGAATAGCTGGGATTACAGGTTCCTGCCACCACACCTGGCTAATTTTTTGTATTTTTAGTAGAGATGGCATTTCACCATGTTGGCCAGGCTGGTCTCGAACTCCTGACTTCAGGTGATCCACCCACCTCAGCCTCCCAAAGTGCTGGGATTACAGGCATGAGCCACCACGCCAGGCCAATAAAATGTTACTGAGGCTGTACCAACCATGTGATGCAGTTGATCTGAGAAAATGTTTGGGGCCCCAGTGCTCCCCTTTCAAATTGCGTTGCTCTGCCTCCTCATCCCTACTAGAGGTAACTATCATCTAGAACTCAATCTGAATAATAAACACACACGTGATGAGATTTAAAGTCATTTATCAGTATGTAATCGTATGAGATAGGTGCATGTACCACCCTTCTTTAGATAAGGACACTGTGGCATAGAGATATTGGACAACTGACCAAGATCAAGTAAGTCACGCAGTTAATTAGTGGTAGAGCTGGAAGCAGAGCAGTTTAATTCCCGAGTCTGCACTTAAAATCTGCATGCTTTCCTGCCGCTATAATCATTCACCATTAGTCAGTCACTTTCTCTTTTTTATAGTTTTAACACATAGAAATGTATTCCAAGGCTGGGTGCAGTGGCTCACACCTGTAATCTCAGCACTTTGGGAGGTTGAGGCGGGTGGATCACCTGAGGTCAGGAGTTTGATACTAGCCTGGCCAACCTGATGAAACCCTGTCTCTATTAAAAATACAAAAATTAGCCGGGTATGGTGGCCCACGCCTGTAATCCCAGCTACTCAGGAGGCTGAGGCAGGAGAATCGCCCGAACCCAGAAGGCAGAGGTTGCAGTGACCTGAGATCCTGCCATTGCACATGGCTGATGCCTGTAATCCCAGCACTTTGGGAGGCCGTGGCGGGTGGATCACCTGAGGTCAGGAATTCAAGACCAGCCTGGCCAACATGGTGAAACCCCGTCCATACTAAAAATACAAAAATTAGCCATGTGTAGTGGCACGTGCCAATAATCCCAGCTACTTGAGAGGCTGAGGTAGGAGAATCACTTGAACCCAGGAGGTGGAGGTTGCAGTGAGCCAAGATCGTTCCATTGCACTCTAGCCTGGGCAAGAAGAGCCAGACACCGTCCCAAACAAAAACGAACAAACAAAACAATAACAGAAACAAAAAAAGAAAATGTATTCCAAAACAAAATATTGTTTAATCTCGCCTATCTTGTATATTATGCAGATACAGTCATGTTTAATGATTTTCTCTGTGTCTTATTTTTATTCCTCAGTTTTTTTTTCTGAGATTCATCAACTAGTTACTTGAAGCTCTAGCTCTTTAATTTTATTGCCAACTCTGATTGCATTGTATGAATAGTCTATTTTTTTCTATGTCCATTCTTTTGTTGATGTAGATTTGAGCTGATTATAGTAATATTCTATTATGGACAATGCTGCCATACACATCCTTTTGTTTGAACATCATATAAGTTTATTTCAGGTATAAACAATGATAAAATTGACAAGTTCAATTCTTTTTTTTTTTGAGATGGAGTCTTGCTCTGTCGTCCAGGCTAGAGTGTAATGGTGCAATCTCGGCTCACTGCAACCTCCACCTCCCGGGTTCATGCCATTCTCCGCCTCAGCCTCCTGAGTAGCTGGGACTACAGGTGCCCGCCACCACGCCCAGCTAATTTTTTGTATTTTTGGTAGAGACGGGGTTTCACCGTGTTAGCCAGGATGGTCTCGATCTCCTGACCTCGTGATCTGCTCACCTCAGCCTCCCAAAGTGCTGGGATTACAGGCGTGAGCCACCGCGCCTGGCCAACAAGTTCAATTCTTAACTGCACCAAGTAAACAAAAGTTTAAATATTTTTTAAAGTTATTCCCTTTAAAAAACGGAGGGAGCTTTTCTTTTCTGCTACCACACACCATAGTCCAATCATTCTCCTGTTGGAGGACTTTTCAATTGATGAGTAAACTACTTTGGAGACATTTCAGAATTTCATTCCCCGAATAAAAACTAATCTGAACAAACTATATATTGCATAGATATCTCTACAGATTATTTTTTTAGAACCTATATGCAATTTCCCTGGAGTGTTACTTTAACCTATTTGCCATGCAGGAAAAAAAACTATCTTTCTTGAAAAATATGATGAATATATCTTGTGATTTTCCAGTTAAAAAAATTGTTTTACCTCAAAGATGTTAATCATCATATAGCAAAATAACCAACTCAACATGGGACATTACTTCAGTCTTACTGACTCACAGGCACACGAGCTTGTGTCCAGCTTATATGAACTCTTTCCCTCTTTCATACATAAATGGACCTATTTAATACAAGTTTGATGAAGGAAAATTAACCATTTTTAAACACTTATAATTTAGATTAAGTCATTAACTAATGTACAAAAACAAATTCTATAATGGTAAGAAGCCTACACATTCGATTCAACAATTTAATTTTTTTTCCTCCTTAAATAACGTACTTAATTGTCATGAGGCAGTGAATTGGTTTTCGTAGAAGCTGGGCACATGTAGGAATACACTCATAGGACTGATTAGACATTCCAGGTGAAATGGTTAGAGAAACTGAGGCATATCATCTCAGAAAATGCATTTATATATCAAAATTTATTTTGATATCTGGAAAGTTTACAAAAAGGCTGTATACTTCAAACTAATTCTGCCTTCTTCTGTTGGCAAGAGCAAGCTGAAACTTATCCATGAAGGTGAAAGTGCTCAATGCTGAGCTTTTCTTCTAAGCTTAGGTTTGGACTGCTTAAGAAACTGACACCCAGAAAGCCAGCAAGGTCTTTCTACATTTTTACCACCTTCGGATTAGGACTCTTTAAATTCATTTGTCAACTATCTTCTTTTTCTGAATTATTCCTGGTACTCAAGACTGTTGAAGTCTACTGCACTTTGTACTTTTACATGGCCAAATGAAAACTTAAGATTATAAAGTGTGCATAAACATTTTATAAAGTAATTTTGTCATTTAATATATTCAGAGGTGAGATTTTTATACATAAATTTTATATAAGAGGATAATTATTATCAACAAACATTTCCTTCTAAAGTCAAATGACAGAAAACTGAAGCCTTGTGCATTGTTTTAAAGTCTGAGAACATTTCTAAATATTAGAGATGGGACTAAGAGAGGAAAACATAAGTATTTTAAATGTCTCCCATCTTAAAAAAAAAAACTACCAATCTGCCAAAGCTACTCCCTGTGTGCCAGAAAAATGGCCTGGCATAAACGAGTCCTGTCAGTGGAGGAGGTCACAGTGACATTGATGTTATTAACACTTCATATTTCTAGTTTTCCAGGAATAGAAGGAATATGTTTCACAAGTCCCTTTTCCCAAAATCCTTCAACTCAATATTGAAGGCAGAGAATAAGCAAACCTGGGATGCTCTCCAAAAGATAAGCAATAGCACAGCCATGTTATTCTCAAAAGTACTCTCTAGATATTCTTTCCTATAAAATCAAATGCTCAGTGGCCACACCTTCAATGGCTTGCATTAGTTGACATTAAATGCATTTGTTGTGCCACAAGTCAACCTAAGCTTCCTTTTAGGTATTTTTAATACATCCAAGAGAAAACAGCTGCTTTGGTTTTATTTAAAGGTAATGACCTAAAAGGACATCAACTCCATTTTTAAGGTTAGACTATTGCCAGGTTTAGTGAAGAAATAGAACAGGAGGAAAAAATTAAATCACAACAAACTTCTTTGGGTCAGTTAAAGGCCTCATTAATATCCTAGTTAAAGGAAACTCCTCACTTCTCCAGTAAGTAATGTATACATGTATACAATACATGCATGTGTATATTACCATAATTACCATATGCTGTCTAGTTTCTTATAAATGACCCATGAGTTTGTGGATAGGCTGTGTGCATTTTATGTGTTTATTACATATGCCTATGTTTTTAAAGAAAAACGAGAGCTAGAGAGAAAAGTAGTAAAAACAGGTTTTAATCAAGGGCTGTCAAAACAGGGAAAAAGAGGCCTCAGTATAGAACTGGGCTCATTTCCTAATACAACATGGGTAAGTGGGGATTTATAGCCAAGAAGCCAAGTTGGTGGTCAGTGGATGATGGAAAATTACTGAAATAAGACAGCGAGGTGAAGGATTTCTGGCTAAATGGACTTGACTGGATTCTTGCTGAATGCAAGTTGGGGTGATCAGATAATCACTTGGGAGATGGTAGAGAATAAGGACTTGGATCAGAGGTGGGAGATTCCGGCAAAACCAACTTGGCAGGAGTCTTGCTAAAACTGGGCGCTGGAGAACACACCAAGGATGAGGCCTAGTCAAAAATGAGCTCAGAGGAGCCTGTCTAGAGTTTGGTTAGGACAGCCTCTTTGCTGATGTATGTATACATACACAGATACACAAATAAATGCACATATATAAATAAAATTAGTTTATTCCAGTTTATATTTTTATTTAAAGTTGCATTGCTTTTTGAGTACCACAAATTTACCAGCTTAGAACAACACCAATGTATTATCTCACAGTTCCCTGGGTCAGGAATCTGGGCACAGGTTGACTGGGCCCTCTGCTCAGGGTGGCATCTCATTTAAGAATTAGGGTCATCTTTCAACCCACTTAACTAGGTAAGTGGAGGCTCCTGATGAAATGTCCTACAGGGGCATGGATTAGGAGAAACCTCATGAGCTTTAAACCCTGGGAGTCATGGCTAGATTCATTCCTAAAGAGCATACTTAAAGGGTGGAAGAGGCGATAAGAACCTCCTTTCATCTAAGTCCTAAAAAATGTCATAACTTGCATGCCCTGCACAGTCTTGGTTTACGGCTGTTGAACCACTTCCTGCCCATTTAGCATGAATATTGATGTTTTCTCACTTAAAATAAAATATATTATTTAACTGCTGCCTTAAAATGCGCTGGCATGAATTTGGATACTGCCTCTTCTCACTTCTGGCTTCTGCCCCTCCTCACTTCTGGCTTCTGCCCCTCTTTCCCAAACCGACCTAGCATCTCAGTGTCACTGGCCTCATGCAGAGTATGTGTGGCTGTAATGAGGTTGTGCGCTGACACTGATGCCTGGGATAGCAGAATCCTTCCATGCTTGGGTGGACGTGGGAGAGTCAGCTGCCGTCCCTGGTGCTCCCATAGCTGAACATCAGCTCACCTTGGCTGCTGGTGCCATGGTCATTGCTAGGGCCTGGGAGATGCACAAGGCCAGGTGGAATGCTCAGAGGGACACCTGGGAAACTACAGGTTAAGTGCAAGAAAACAAATGCAGGCCAAGAAGACCTCGCTATAGTGACTCTGTGTAGAAAAATCTGTAATTATTTATTTTGTTTGTAACATTTTTTTGCAATAATCCTTGCAGTAGAAATGATCTAAAAAAGTACATTTTGGTTTGAAAATAAACACATAACTGGATTTCCATTCTCAAGAAACCAGATGATAAATAAATAACCTATATAAAATGTTTATAGCCTCATCAACGACGGGTCTATAGTGATATCACTGACTGTATAAACACACAAGACACATGTCTCCTAAAAAAGTATTATCATGAACTTGAACATTTGATAGTTATTTTAAGGAACCTATGCCTATAAACAAGGTAAAACATGAAGATACGAAAAGTACATGTATCTATTACACTGCAAAAAATGTTTTACATTTATTTAGATTGACTTTTTCTAAATTAATTTTGTTCATTTTAGATTATAAATTCTTTGCATATAAAAAATTAAGTGATAGCTGTAAGAGGTTGTCTGGGATATCACAAAGAGCATTATTCACACTGTTAAATAATGTCATTGCCATACTGGTGTCATCAGATGTTTCAAATAAAAGAGCAGTTAATTCTAATAATAGATTACTTTTAATCCTTTTTATGGAATCAAAGTATAGCTTTTCATCCTGTCAATGGTGAAACTCCTGACATTATTTTGGATGCCACTGTAAGTTTAGTTTCCAAAAGTATCATGGTAAAAAAACAGGCCAGGCACAGTGGCTCACGCCTGTAATCCCAGCACTTTGGGAGGCCAAGGCAGGTGGATCACAAGGTCATGAGTTTGAGACCAGCCAGGCCAACATGATGAAACCCCATCTCTACTAAAAAAATGGAAAACTTAGCTGGGCATGGTGGTGTGGGCCTGTAATCCCAGCTACTCAGAAGGCTGAGGCAGGAGAATCGCTTGAACCTGGTAAGTGGAGGTTGCCGTGAACCAAGATCGCACCACTGCCCTCCAGCCTGGGAGACAGAACAAGACTTCATCTCAAAAAAAACAAAAATAAAAAACTTTTTTTTTTAATCAATCAAAAGAAACCCAGGGAGCAGAAGTGTTCATGGTATAAAACAGCTCATCATGGTGTTCAAAGAATTGGTGATATTCTAATGAAGATGGAACCTTTAACTGTCAAAGTTAAAAATATTTCTTGTATAAGCACTTGATGTACATTGCTTTTTACGTGAATGTCTTATATTCTGTAATGAAATGGAATGGACTTGAGAAGCCCTATGATTCTGAAGCATCTTAATTTAGCTTAGGAAAATTATGAAGTTTTATGAAACATACAACTTACTTAACAGATTCACTTGGAAGATATTTGAAGAAAAGTTGCTGAATGGAGGTAAAAATACAACACTTGTGAATGTATTTGCACTTTTTGTGAACATATTTGTCATTATTACACATTTCAATACAATTGGGTATAATCTTCCTTTAGGATAATTTGCTCTGAACATACGGAACAATTCAGCCTTTATTTTGAGGGGAAAAAGGAATATTTTTTCAATTAAAAATTGGTAATCTAGAAAGAAGAGTATGTGGAAACTGTCTAGTTACAAATTTAGGAGCCATAAGATGTAACTTTGAAGGAGATTACAGAAAGTTGTATTTAAAACAAATTTTAAGATATCATGCTGAGAAAAAATATATTTTTTGGAAAAATGCTTGTGATGTAAATATATATAAAATCCCTACATAGATTATGTATAATTATTCTGTTATTTATTTATTTATTTATTTATTTATTTATTTTGAGACGGAGTCTCGCTCTGTCGCCCAGGCTGTAGTGCGGTGGTGCAATCTCGGCTCACTGCAAGCTCCGCCTCCTGGGTTCACGCTATTCTCCTGCCTCAGCCTCCTGAGTAGCTGGGACTACAGGCGCCTGCCACCACGCCCAGCTAATTTTTTTGTACTTTTAGTAGAGACAGGGTTTCACCGTGTTAGCCAAGATGGTCTTGATCTCCTTATCTCGTGATCCACCCGCCTCGACCTCCCAAAGTGCTGGGATTACAGGCGTGAGTCACCATGCCTGGCCCTATTCTGTTTGTTATTTCTAATGTTTAAATAAAATAATGGCTGTTTGAAGTTTTTGCTTTTATATACGTATAGCTTATTTTAATGAATAATTTTATTTCTTAAAATCGTTTTTGAATATATAATATTCAATATAACAAAAGACTAATGTCAGTCTGACAGTCATTTCATAATTATTTTATAAAATACACAATATTAATTAGTGTTTTTTTCACCCTCAAGTGACCTGGGCCAGACCGTACGTTAGGAGGTCCCCTCTCATCATGAATATGGTCTTCCTGCACGCTTTCATATGCTGGACTGTACCATGTGCTTTCGTTATCTCTTCCCATGAAACAAATCATCAATAAGTGCTATTTAATACGCCTTTATATGCTATGTCTGAAAGTTACCATTTATGTAAAGAAAGGGAAGTCTGCTGATGGAATAGACAGAAACTAAATTGCAGTCGAGAAGTCCACGTTCGGCCGGGCGTGGTGGCTCATGCCTGTAATCCCAGCACTTTGGGAGGCCAAGGCTGGCGGATGGAGACGATCCTGGTGAACATGGTGAAACGCTGTCTCTACTAAAAATACAAAAAAGAAAAAAAAAATTATTCGGGCGTGATGGTGGGCCCCTGTAGTCCCAGCTACTCAGGAAGCTGAGGCAGAAGAATCGCTTGAACCCGGGAGGCGGAGCTTGCAGTGAGCCGAGATAGCGCCACTGCACTCCAGCCTGGGCGACAGAGCAAGACTCAGTCTCAAAAAAAAAAAAAAAAAGGAAGTCCACTTTCTAGAAGCAATAACACTAAACTGTGTTATTTGCAGTTTAACACAATCAACTTTCTAAGCCTCGCTTTTCTCATTAATGAAACATTAGTTTATACTTAATGATACTGGAAACTTCTGTGAGTTGTATTGTTCTAATTATAAGCAAGTAACCTACACGATCTATTCATTTGGAGAAACTGTGATTCGTTCATTGCTCTAATGAGCCTGTGGTCTGTGGTCTCTTTGCTTTCTGCAACTACTCAATTTATTTTTTCTTTTTGAGACAAAGTCTCACTATGTTGCCCAGGCTGGAGTGCAGTGGCAGGATGTCGGCTCACTGCAACTCCCACCTCCCAGGTTCAAGCAATTCTTGTACCTCAGCCCCCAGAGTAGCTAGGATTACAGGCATGCACCACCATGCCCAGCTAATTTTTTTTAATTTTTAGTAGAGAGGAGGTTTCACCATGTTGGTCAGGCTGCTCTCAAACTCCTGACCTCAGGTGATCCACCCACCTCGGCCT
This sequence comes from Hylobates moloch, assembly GCF_009828535.3. Classification (NCBI taxonomy): domain Eukaryota; kingdom Metazoa; phylum Chordata; class Mammalia; order Primates; family Hylobatidae; genus Hylobates; species Hylobates moloch. The sequence goes on from NW_026652278.1 coordinate 88,820,884, forward strand.
CCCAAAGTGCTGGAATTACAGGCCTGAGCCACTGCGCCCAGCCTCAATATTTTAAATTATAACTCAAATTCACATTTTGATTCGAATACAGCAGCCATTGTTAAAGGTGGGGGTTGGGCTTCGGATTGGGGTATGCCTAGACAGGAAAGAGTTTTGAAAAAATGGGTATGCAAGCGGAACATGTTCTTCTTTGCCCTGGCCTTGTGGCTGTCTGAGGTATTAATTCCAACTGAAGTATTTGATTCCTGTCAGAGTATATTAGAGACCACTGCCATGTTTCCTGTGAGGACTTCCGATGCAGATTTTTTCATGTAAATTTCTTATGCATGTTAAAACCCAGATTCTGTGTGCAATATGTCAGCGGCCAGGGTGGAAGAACTCAGATGCGTCTCTTAAAAAATAGTGAGGTCTCAGGGCAGGCACAGTGGCTCATTTCTGGACTCCTAGCACTTTAGGAGGCCAAGGTGGGTGCTCTGGATTCAAGACAAGCCTGGGCAAGCTTGGTAGATCAAAACCCCATCTCTACTAAAAATACAAAAAACTTGATGGGCACAGTGCCACACACCTGCGGTCCCAGCCACTTGAGAAGCTGAGGTGGGAGGATCACTTGAGCCCGAGGTCGAGGCTGCAGTGAACTATGATCACACCACTGCACTCCAGCCTGAGAGATAGAGTGAGACCCTGTCTTAAAAAAAAAAAAAAAAGGAAAAAAATACTGAGGTTTCAATGTAGAGACAATACTCAAATTATGAATACTGAAATTATAAATGCATCCTTTTGTGTGATTGGGAGACAAGACTTTTGCAACTTAACCCCCTCTCTGTGAAAAACAGTCCCAACAATATCTGAGATGCAAATGGTCTCCAGTGATGCCACTTTCCACACTTGAAGGGATTTGCTCCAAGATACGTCCTTCTCCCCACTGCACTTGCCATCCATCCACTGGCTTCACTACCACGAGGATCTGACTGGGTGGGTCAGCTCTTGGGCCGGGAATCTTCTTTTGCAACTCTCTCTCTGCAAGTGATTACAACGTAAGTGGTGAATGGACCATAATTTTAAAACTGCCACTAATCAAGTGTGGGTTAAGTACCATCCATTACTGTGGGCATTGTTCCAACACTGACACTGAGAACTAGTAATGATTTAAAAGATTCTTAATTTGAAGAGAAATTTTTTTTCTGTTTAAAATAGCTAATTCAAATATAAACGTTTATGTTGCAGCCCATTTCTAAGCTGGCGATTGCCTCTAAGCCACCTCTTTGATTCCTCTTTGGAGGGTCATTCACTGACTATACTGTAGTTATTTTAAATTGTATTTTTTATTTCAAAATGAGACATCTCACTATGTGGCCTGGGCTGCTCTTGAACTCCTGGGCTCAATCAGCCCTCCTGCTTCATATGCTGGAGTAGCTGGGATTCTAGGTGCATGCCACCACACACAGCTCTGCAACTATTTTTATTTCATTTCATTTTATTTTATTTTGAGACAGGGTTTCACTGCCATTCACCAGGTTACAGTGCAGTGGCCCGATCCCTGGCTCAGGTAATTTTACCATTCCAAGTGATTCTCCGTCTTCAGCCTCCCAAGTAGCTAGACTACAGGCATGCACCACCACACCTGGCTGATTTTTGCACTTTTTGTAGAGACAGGGTTTTGCCATGTTGCCCAGGTTGGTCTCAAACTCCAGGGCTCCAGTGATCCTCCCACCTCAACCCCCAAGTACTGGGATTACAAGCATGAGACACTGCACACATGCCACCATGCCTAACCTGCAATTATTTTTAAATGGTATACTTCTGCTCCTTTGGTCACTGACACTTCAGTGAGTCTTTCATTCAAGTGTAATGACGTACGCATTCATCAATGATCATTTCCCTTTAGGCATAAGTTTAAAAGCAGCAAGTAACACAGGGAAGATGGCAGGAAGGTATGAAAAATACATCGTTTTGCTTTAATTTTTGTTGTTCTTGGTTCAGTTTGTTTTGACTATGATGGTCAGTATCTAGCTATTAACTAGAGCACTACAATAAAAGAAAACAAGTATATTTTTAAAAAGTGATATACAACTGCATTAGTTCTGCCCTTCTAATACAGGGAAGAGAATGCAGAACATACCAGAAAACCTGTGTTCAAATTCTGAGCATAAAATGTAGCGTTGGCTCTGTGACCTGGAGGGAACTATCACCTTCAGGAGTCTAAATGTCCCCCTCTGTTTCTAGTGCTTTAATTGTTCCCAAAATATTGAAATAAAATGGTGAAATTTGAGGTAAAAGAAGAGTGTACTTATTTTTTAAAGATGAAATGTACTTCCAGTAGCACTTAGCATCAGAGAGGGAGAGAATAAAGTGTGTCTCCCAGTGTTGCCCTTGTATAACCAGAAGGTTTCACCGGTCTGAGGATTTCAACACATTCAATTACGAGTAGTAACTTGGACGCTCATTTTATCCCTCTTAGATGCCGTATTTTCCCACTTGGCTTCGATGGTTTGCGGTGTTTATGATCTTTTTATGGTTGTAAGTATTTTGTTCCTCCATTTCTGAGAGGTTAAAAATGACTTCTGGCACAGGAGCTATCCAAGGACTTACTGTGCTCTTCTAGCTCTCTTCAGGTGGGTGAAGAGAGACCAGGGTGGTAGGAGACTCAGGAGGGTGGAGTGAAAACTATCACATTTTTCTATTTGCCAGAAGCTCATAAGGAAAAAAAAAAGTTTTGTTTTGTTTTGTTTTTTCTCTGACCCTTTGTAAATATGCATAGTCTTATTTTGCTTTGCTAATGTCATGGCCTGACCTAAAATACTGCAGTAAACAAGGAACACATGTAAGGACTCCACATTGTCCAGAAGAACAATAACAACCACCTTGGCAAGGATCAACAAATGTGAACTGCAAATCAGGCAAGAGCTAAAACTACGTAGGTCCCCTTTTTAGACGCGTAGTTTTACAGGCCCCATTTTGTCTTTAATTTCCTGCTGGGTGTTGTGTTTAGTTATGGCCAGGGTTTTTTTTTTTTTTTTTTTTCATTTCTATTTTTTTGAGACAGGATCTTGCTCTGTCACCCAGGCTGGAGTGCAGTGGTGCAATCATACTTCACTGCTGCCTTGAACCCCTGAACTCAAGGGATCCTCTTATCTCAGCCTCCCAAGCAGCTATGACTACAGGTGCATGCCACCACTCCCAATTAATTTTTAATTTTTTTGTAGATACGGGGTCTTTCTATGTTTTTCAGGCTGATCTCCAACCTCAAGTGATCCTCCTCAAGTGGATCCTCCTGCCTTGGCCTCCCAAAGTGCTGTGATTACAGATATGAGTCATCAAAACAAGCCATGGCTATTGTTCTTTAAGGAATGGCACCTGAACTGCAAAACTACTGAGATATATATGTTTTTTTTAAAGTTGAAGATATAGCCAGGAGAATGATTAAATGGCTTTAGCATAGAATCTAAGCAATATAGGAAGTGATATACAGGCAGAAAGGTCAAAGGCCTAGAAATACCAATAATGTCAATGAAAAAGGGTCAGTCATAATGAGAGACAAAGGAGTGAGATTATGTCAGAAAGTGGAGTGTTTACTTCCATTTCAAAGGTAAATTTTCTCCAGTGGAGATGAGGTCCAGGATGTGGCAAGGCAACAGATGACCAATGTGGCATGGATGTAAAGGTCTGTAGAGATGAAGAGATTAAGACCTGAGAGGCTGGAGTGCCACATGGAGATCCCAAGTCAGCCATAATGATGGCTGGTGCTGGGGAAATGACATGGATCATGATTCCAAGAAGAAAATCTTCATTGCCTGAGGAGAGGACATCAGAAGATGAGAAAGAGTAAGAGCTTGCAAGCATGAATATGAGCCTTCATGTCTCTCTGTATCCATGTCTTTGACAATTAAAGCTCTTTAAATCTTCCCATCTAGAAGTCTATTTCCTGTGCCCCTGAATTTGTGTTCATCTCCGAACTTGTCTCAGTCGATGTACTTAGTATGTGGTGGAAAGGATGGGAGCCAATTTGGATACTAGGCTTCAAAAATCTTGAATGTTTCCACTTGCTTTCTTGTATAACCCTCCTGGCCATCATGTGAATCAGTCTAGGCTACTCTGCTGGGGAATGACAGATGACATCAAGAAGAAATACATGGTCCCAGCTGTTATTGTCCTAGTCTAGTCATCTCTCAGTTAATCTAAAAGCAAGAGTGATTCCAATTGAGACCAGATAACAGCCCAGCTGAGCACAGTCCAAATTGCTGTCCTGGAGAATTATGAGTTGAGCAAATGATTGTTATTATAAGTCATTAGGTTTAAGGCAGTTTGTTATGCAGCAAAACTAAACAAATACAAAAATGACTATGACGGGAAAGTATAGAAAGTAGAATAACCGAATGATATGAGCCTCCAAGAAGCAGTGTCTCTTAAATAAAGACACAGATTACTCCATTAGGTCTAAAAAGTGGTTGTGATAATTGGAGGGGCACTAAAATATTGGATGTCATTTTTCTCCCCCTTTTATGTGGGACTCTAGGGGACAGTGTATGACAAATAATAATTTATGTGTTATATAGATTTGGGGAACTCCAAACACATGTTCAGTTACACAGTCACTTCAATGAATTTAAAACTAGTTCTTATATTTTTATATGTGATTATTATATCTTATGTCTTTATATGGGTGATGTTTATAAGAAAAAATAATTTGTATGTTTAAAACCCAGTTCTTGGCCGGGCCCAGTGGCTCACGCTTGTAATCCCAGCACTTTGGGAGGCCGAGGCGGGCGGATCACGAGGTCAGGAGATCGAGACCATGGTGAAACCCCGTCTTTACTAAAAATACAAAAAATTAGCGGGGCGTGGTGGCGGGCGCCTGTAGTCCCAGCTACTCGGAGAGGCTGAAGCAGGAGAATGGCGTGAACCCGGGAGGCAGAGCTTGCAGTGAGCCGAGATTGCGCCACTGCACTCCAGCCTGGGCGACAGAGCGAGACTCCATCTCAAAAAAAAAAAAACAAAAAACAAAAAACCCAGTTCTTATCCCCTTAATCTGAACTGGCCTCTCTTTTTGGAAAAATTATTCCAATTCTGCTTTTCCTACTAGGTTGAACTTCATGCTCATCTGATCCTTTATTAGATTGCCTAGGTATTTCATTTTTTATTGATTACCTTATTCTATTATTAATGTTTAAAGTATCTGGTATCTGATAATGCCATCAAATATGTTCTTCTCATATGTCATTGATGATAAACATTTGTAACACAGTCTCTAACTCAGCCTTTATAAATTTTGACACCCTTTTCTTATATTTACTGACCCTCTGACTTTGAGCCTCTGTGTAAAGAAATTCCAAATGTGCCATTCCTCTAATTAATTGTTCTTTTGATTCTGGCCACCCATACAGTGATCCTCTCTTCCATTGCAAACAACGCAGCATTGACCCTCCTTGGCATTAGAAAGTGTGCCTTGTCATTATCTCCCCACAGTGCCTAGTGAAGTACTGCACTACATATACAGCATGCTCAATGACATGTTCATGACTTATCTTTAAAATAAGCATTTGACATGTATCCATGTCAAGATTAGGCTAAAAATTAGAAGATTATGAAGATATTTGGAACAATAGACATCCAATAAACAAGACGCTTTCAGTAATAGTCTTAAACAATATATTCTTTCCTGTTTGGTGGAAATATTTCAGCATCAATGACAAAATCTGATGATCTTGGGTATTATTTCTACTTGTATTTTCTTCTCTGGCTTCTGTCATTCTTCATACAAGTACCATATCAAACCATTCTATTTTACCTCAGTCTTCTTCAGACTGTCTGGCTATTAATGAATTAATTAAAATTGGCATAAATACGAACATTTTCCCTTTCAGTAAAAAAGTTCTTTAATCCACCTCTTACACTCTTGCCCAATTTTTTTTTATTATTATACTTTAAGTTTTAGGGTAAATGTGCACAACGTGCAGGTTTGTTACATATGTATACATGTGCCATGTTGGTGTGCTGCACCAATTAACTCATCACTTAACATTAGGTATATATCCTAATGCTATCCCTCCCCCCTTTCCCCACCCCACAACAGGCCCTGGTGTGTGATGTTCCCCTTCCTATGTCCATGTGTTCTCATCGTTCAATTCCCACCTATGAGTGAGAACATGCGGTGTTTGGTTTTTTGTCCTTGTGATAGTTTGCTGAGAATGATGGTTTCCAGCTTCATCCATGTCCCTACAAATGACATGAACTCATCATTTTTTGTGGCTGCATAGTATTCCATGGTGTATATGTGCCACATTTTCTTAATCCAGTCTATCATTGTTGGACATTTGGGTTGGTTCCAACTCTTTGCTATTGTGAATAGTGCCACAATAAACATACGTGTGCATGTGTCTTTATTGCAGCATGATTTATAATCCTTTGAGTATATACCCAGTAATGGGATGGCTGGGTCAAATGGTATTTCTAATTCTAGATCCCTGAGGAATTGCCACACAATGGGGCTTTCTAGATATAAAATCAGGTGATCTGCAAACACGGACAATTTGACTTCCTCTTTTCCTAATTGAATACCCTTTATTTCCTTCTCCTGCCGCTTGCCCTGGCCAGAACGTCCAACACTATGTTGAATAGGAGTGGTGAGAGAGGGCATCCCTGTCTTGTGCCAGTTTTCAAAGGGAATGCTTCCAGTTTTTGCCCATTCAGTATGATATTGGCTATGGGTTTGTCATAGATAGCTCTTACTATTTTGAGATACGTCCCATCAATACCTAATTTATTGAGAGTTTTTAGCATGAAGGTTGCTGAATTTTGTCAAAGGCCTTTTCTGCATCTATTGAGATAATCGTGGTTTTTTTGTCATTGGTTCTTTTTTTTTTTTTTTTTTTTTTGAGATGGAGTCTCACTCTGTCGCCCAGGCTGGAGTGCTGTGGAGCAATCTCGGCTCACTGCAAGCTCTGCCTCCCGGGTTCACGCCATTCTCCTGCCTCAGCCCCTCTGAGTAGCTGGGACTACAGGTGCCCGCCACCACACCCGGCTAATTTTTTTGTATTTTTAGTAGAGACGGGGTTTCACTGTGGTCTCGATCTCCTGACCTTGTGATCCGCCCGCCTCGGCCTCCCTAAGTGCTGGGATTACAAGTGTGAGCCACCACGCCCAGCTGTCGTTGGTTCTGTTTATATGCTGGATTATGTTTATTGATTTTCGTGTCTTGAATCAGCCTTGCATCCCAGGGATGAAGTCCACGTGATCATGGTGCATAAGCTTTTCGATGTGTTGCTGGATTTGGTTTGCCAGTATTTTATTGAGGAGTTTAGCATCGATGTTCATCAGGGATATTGGTCTAAAATTCTCTTTTTTTGTTGTGTCTCTGCCAGGCTTTAGCATCAGGACGATGCTGGCCTCATAAAATGAGTTAGGGAGGATTCCCTCTTTTTCTATTGGTTGGAATAGTTTCAGAAGGAATGGTACCAGTTCCTCCTTGTACCTCTGGTAGAATTCGGCTGTGAATCCAGCTGGTCCTGAACTCTTTTCGGTTGGTAAGCTATTAATTATTGCCTCAATTTCACAGCCCGTTATTGGTCTATTCAGAGATTCAACTTCTTCCTGATTTAGTCTTGGGAGGGTCTATGTGTCGAGGAATTTATCAATTTCTTCTAGATTTTCTAGTTTATTTGCATAGAGGTGTTTATAGTATTCTCTGATGGTAGTTTGTATTTCTGTGGGATTGGTGGTGATATCCCCTTTATCATTTTTTATTGTGTCTATTTGATTCTTCTGTCTTTTCTTATTTATTGGTCCTGCTAGTGGTCTACCAATTTTGTTGATCTTTTCAAAAAACCAGCTCCTGGATTCATTGATTTTTTGAAGGGTTTTTTGTGTCTCTATCTCCTTCAGTTCTGCTCTGATCTTAGTTATTTCTTGCCTTCTGCTAGCTTTTGAATGTGTTTGCTCTTGCTTCTCTAGTTCTTTTAATTGTGATGTTAGGGTGCCAATTTTGGATCTTTCCTGCTTTCTCTTGTGGGCATTTAGTGCTATAAATTTCCCTCTACACACTGCTTTGAATGTGTCCCAGAGATTCTGGTATGTTGTGTCTTTGTTCTCGCTGACTTCAAAGAACATCTTTATTTCTGCCTTCATTTCGTTATGTACCCAGTAGTCATTCAGGAGCAGGTTGTTCAGTTTCCATGTATTTGAGCTGTTTTGAGTGAGTTTCTTAATCCTGAGCTCTAGTTTGATTGCACTGTGGTCTGAGAGACAGTTTGTTATAATTTCTGTTCTTTTACATTTTCTGATGAGTGCTTTACTTCCAACTATGTGGTCAGTTTTGGAATAGGCCCGGGGTGGTGCTGAAAAGAATGTATATTCTGTTGATATGGGGTGGAGGGTTCTGTAGACGTCTATTAGGTCCGCTTGGTGCAGAGCTGAGTTCAATTCCTGGATATCCTTTTTAACTTTCTGTCTCGTTCACCTGTCTAATGTTGACAGTGGGGTGTTAAAGTCTCCCATTATTATTGTGTGGGAGTCTAAGTCTCTTTGTAGGTCTCTAAGGGCTTGCTTTATAAATCTGGGTACTCCTGTATTGGGTGCATATATATTTAGTATACTTAGCTCTTCTTGTTGAATTGATCCCTTTACCATTATGTAATGGCCTTCTTTGTCTCTTTTGATCTTTGTTGGTTTAAAGTCTGTTTTATGTGAGAGTAGGATTGCAACCCCTGCCTTTTTTTGTTTTCCATTTGCTTGGTAGATCTTCCTACATCTCTTTATTTTGAGCCTATGTGTGTCTCTGCACATGAGATGTGTTTCCTGAATACAGCACACTGATGAGTCTTGACTCTTTATCCAATTTGCCAGTCTGTGTCTTTTAATTGGAGTATTTAGCCCATTTACATTTAAGGTTAATATTGTTATATGTGAATTTGATCCTGTCATTATGATGTTAGCTGGTTATTTTGCTCGTTAGTTGATGCAGTTTCTTCCTAGCCTCGATGGTCTTTACAATTTGGCATGTTTTTGCAGTGGCTGGTGCCGGTTGTTCCTTTCTATGTTTAGTGCTTCCTTCAGCAGAGCAGTCCTTAAAGGACCTGATGGAGCTGAAAACCACGGCACGAGAACTACGTGACGAATGCACAAGCCTCAGTAGCCAATTCGATCAACTGGAAGAAAGGTTATCACTGATGGAAGATCGAATGAATGAAATGAAGTGAGAAGAGAAGTTTAGAGAAAAAAGAATAAAAAGAAACAAAGCCTCCATGAAATATGGGATTATGTGAAAAGACCAAATCTACATCTCATTGGTGTACCTGAAAGTGACGGGGAGAATAGAACCAAGCTGGAAAACACTCTGCAGGATATTATCCAGGAGAACTTCCCCAGTCTAGCAATCCAGGCCAACATTCAAATTCAGGAAATACAGAGAACGCCACAAAGATACTCCTCGAGAAGAGCAACTCCAAGACACATAATGGTCAGATTCACCAAAGTTGAAATGAAGGAAAAAATGTTAAGGGCAGCCAGAGAGAAAGGTTAGGTTACCCACAAAGGGAAGCCCATCAGACTAACAGCTGATGTCTCGGCAGAAACTCTACAAGCCAGAAGAGAGTGGGGGCCAATATTTGACATTCTTAAAGAAAAGAATTTTCAACCCAGAATTTCATATCCAGCCAAACTAAGCTTCATAAGTGAAGGAGAAATAAAATACTTCACAGACAAGCAAATGCTGAGAGATTTTGTCACCACCAGGCCTGCCATAAAAAAACTCTTGCCCAATTTATCCTTGGTTTGGATTTTCCTGGGTCTACATGAATTTATAGTTTGCTTTATAGAGTAGCTTATAGACCAGTGTGCAACCTGATAATGAAGATGAGTTCTAATTACTCATTTTTTTGTAAAACTTTAATGCATATGCTCTCACATGCAATGCACATCTGGAGTTGGCTGTATGTTTTCCCAAGTACTTTATTAACTGAAGTCTGTCTCTGAAATCTTTAATAGCAGGACCACCCCCCATGGTGTATTAGTATTGTATTAATATCACACATCTTAATTTTAAGCCATCTGTGGGTAGCCAGTGTTTGTACACTGAGGATGCTTTTCTAACAGAGACTTGTGTTTTACTGAGTGACATATTCCAGCAATGGTCTTAGTGAACATCCATGGTGTCAGTTTGTTGCCAAATATCTTTCTGTATGCCCATCAGCTCTAGGAAAGCAGTTTCTTAAGAAAGCAAAATATGGTTCACTGCTGTCAGTGGAATAAGTAGGACACAGGAGAAAGAAAAAGAAGTGTGACAAGGAGCTGTTCTACAAGACGTCAGAATCACAGGTCTTGAATCTTGGAAGAAAATTAGTAGTTGTTTGGACTGAATACACTCTGTATGCAAATACAGCTAGGTTTGTTCCTTTTCATTTGTTTGGGGAGTTTCAAAAAATGCCAGTATGCACTGACATGAATTCATAAGATTTGGCCATGACTGCATTGTTGTTCCTACCAAGGAATGTTGCTTTCCCCCACTTTCCATTTGGCTGCCTTCAGGCTGGCTGGATGGAGTGCTGCCTCACAGTAATCGGGGAGGAGCTGCAACCTGGAGGACTGTTTTGAGCACTCAGAGCCATTGGCCCAGGGCTGATGGAGCACTGTCACCATCTTGAGAGACATTAGGCTAGTGGAGAGCAAGAGAGGACAGGGAAGAGGCCGGATGCGGTGGCTCACGCTTGTAATCCCAGCACTTTGGGAGGCTGAGGTGGGTGGATCACGTGGGGAGAAACCGACTAAAAAACACAAGTAATGGGGTGGGGAGATCCCACCACTCTGGAGGTGAGGCAGATGAGAGAGGACAGGGAAGAGAGTCACTCAAGGAAGAGACATGTGAGGGTGCCACTGACCCACAATTTAGGGGAAAATGTGAATAATAGAAATGCTCCAGGGGTACATTGATCATTAAAACTGGATATTTTGTTTGCATCATAATGAAATGGCTTACGTAGACAGATTTTCTAGGTTTGCATGTGTCCCAGTATTTTTCACTTTCCTTCCATCAACGTTTTCCCTCATAGCATTAGTACTCGATTGAGCAGACCCTCCTTCAGTCTTTTTATTTTGTTTTGTTTGTATTTGAAGCAGGATCTCACAAGCCTGGGCTGCAGCCCAGTGGCACTCTCACAGCTCACTGCAGCCTTGACCAGTCCAGGCTCAAACAATCCACCCACCTCAGCCTCCCAAAAGCTAGGAATACAGGCTGATGCCATCATGCTCAGCTGATTTTTGTATTTTTTGTAGAGGTGGGATTTTGCCATGTTGCCCAGGCTAGTCTCAAACTCCTGGGCTCAAGTGATCCAACTGCCTTGGCCTCCCAAGTTTCTGGGATTACAAGTGTGACCCACCACACCCAACTTCCTCCTTCAGTCTTAAATAACTAAGGTATTCATGTGTAATAGACCCAACCCAACTTGGAATCCAGGACCTGGTATTTATTACTTGATGAGCCAGATTCGCATATCAGTGAGTAAAGGATTTTAAGTAAAAATGTCCAAAGAAACAGCTACTGAAGTTGAGCAGAAGCATTTCAAGTTGGGATGTTTGTGCCACAAAGAAAGCACAGAAATCTATTTATTTCAAAATATCTGCTTACAGGAGGTGATGCTTCTCACTCAGAAAGCATTCTAACAAATATTTATTAAGGAACTATTACGTGGAAACTTGTATAGGTTGCAAGATCACATGAAGCAAAATTTTAAAACTTATTCAATGCCAAAGAATACTTGGATTTATATATTCATTGGCTGTTACATTTGAAAAGATTCCTAGAGATTATTTAGGGCTTCTTCCTCTTTATTTATTTATTGTGTTTCCAAAAAACAGAAACACATAACATAAAATGTACCCTCCCAACAAATTTCAAGCGTCAGATACAATATTGTCAACCCCATGAACATTGCTATGCAACGGGTCCCCAAAATGCCCCCATCCTACATGACTAAAACTCTACACCCTTGAACCACAATTTTCTACCTTCTCCACCCTCAAGCTCTGCCCTTCTTACTTTCACTTTTAAATTTAATTTTAGTTTTCGAGATGGGATCTTGCCCTCTCACCCAGGCTGAGCTGAGTGCAGTGGTGCAGCGTCTAACTCCTAGGCTCAAGTTGTCTTCCTGCCTCAGCCTCCAGAGTAGCTGTCACTACAGGAATGTGCCACAAAGCCTGGTTGAATTTTTTTAAATTTTTTTAGAAGTAGAGTCTCACTATGTTTCCCAGGTTGGTCTCAAATTCCTGGTGTGAAGTGATCCTCCCACCTCAGCCTCTCAAAGAACTGGGATTAAAGGTGTGATCCACCATGCCCAGTCGCTCCTTACTTTTAGAAGAGGATCTTCTAAAAGTGGATTAGTCTTATGGGGATTAGATTCAGCTGATTCCTACAGAGCTAAATAAAGACAAAGATGTTATCAAAGTCTCTTGGCTTTTCCAAATTCACTATGGCGACGTTGTAATAGGTTAGTAAAAGAAGAGAAATGGGCTTCTGTCTATTTCAACATGAATATTAGGTTTTGAAGGAACGTGGATGAGTACATTGTGTCTATGTTTGTGTGTGGGGGGGGAGATGTCCGTGTGATGTATCTGAATATAACCAGGCGGAGAAAGGTGAAAAGGAAGGTGAGTAAAAGGGTGACCTTTACTGACCACACGGGGTACACGAGACAAGGGCTTGGGTCCACTTAAGGTGGAAAGTTATAACTAAAACTCTCTCATGGAACGAGAACATTCAGAAGAGTAAACTCTCAGTGAAAGGACAGGTAGAAAAAATGTGCTGTAAGCAGAGAGACTAGTCAGGCTTCACCTCGACTCTGGGTGTAAAACTAAAATTTCACAACTACTATCCTACTCTCACATAAGTTTGAGATTTCAACCCACATGACCTATGTGCTGTGATACCTCTGGCCAAGAAAAAACTTAATGCAGGCTATGTGCAAGGGAGAGATAAAGGGAAATTATTTCTAGAGGAAACACTGCCCCAACCACGCACTTCAGCATTCCGCAGATCAGGGTCACACAAAAATAAACTCCTGGTTATAAATTACAACAAACATGAAGCAAGGTACTGCTCATGAGGGCAGCTAAAAGACAAACAGAAACCTCAAGGGCTTCAGATGCTGCAGTTGGGGAGTGAGGATCTAAACTAGCTACATATGACACATTTCAAGAAATAAATCAGAAATCTGAAAACATGCACATGGATAGAAGACAATGAAAACATAGCCAGGCAAATTAAACAAGAAGCAGATAGAAGTTCTGGAAATGTGAAAATATAATAATTTGAATTACATCTCAATGGATAGGTTCAGAGCAAATTAGATACTCATAAAGATAAAATTTATGAATTATAGAGCTGTATATATTAAAAAGAGAGAAACTCACACAGATGAAGAGATAGAGCAACATGAAGGAGAAGTCAGAATCCTGAATAAAGACTCTAAGTGTTTAACATAATTCTAACTGGAGTTCTAGAAGGAGAGAAGAAAAAGATGAGGGAAGAAGAAGATACGTAACATTTTGTGAGTGAAAAAGATGGATAAATTTCCATAATATTTACATTGGAAAATAAAATCTATAACTGATACCCAAAAATGTCAGACAAAAGATAAAAGCAGCAAAATAATGATTATTTTTTCCAAATTTCAATGTCACACAATGGATATACCATGAAACAAACCTGCACATGTACCCCATGAATCTAAAATAAAAGTTGAAAGAGAAAAAAACTGTTGAATATTTACATTAATAAAAGGGACTTCTACAAACAACCAAAATACCTTCAGACCAGGCACAGTGTCCCACGCCTGTAATCCTAGCACTTTGGGAGGCTGAGGTGGGAAAATCACTTGAGGCCAGGAATCAAGACCACTTGGGCAATATGGTAAGACCACATTTCCACAAAGAATTAAAAACTATAAAATCAGCTGGGTGTGGTAGTGCGTGCCTATAGTTCTAGCTACTAGTGAGGCTGAAGTGGGAGAATTGCTTCAGCCCAAGAGTTCAAGGGGGCGATGGGCTGTAATAATGCCACTGCACTCCAATCTGGGTAACAGAGTGAAAACTTGTCTCTAAAAAAAGAAATAAAAACATGTTTATGAATTAAGCTTGATAGCTGGCAAATTTAAAATTTTAAATATCCAGTGGGTTCATAAGAGAAACAATGAGATATGTGCTGTTAGACACAACTATAATAAAAATCTTTTTTTCTTTTTTTTTTATTATTATACTTTAGGTTTTAGGGTACATGTGCACAATGTGCAGGTTTGTTACATATGTATCCATGTGCCGTGTTGGTTTGCTGCACCCATTAACCCGTCATTTAGCATTAGATATATCTCCTAATGCTGTCCCTCCCCCCTCCCCCAACCCACAACAGTCCCCGGAGTGTGATGTTCCCCTTCCTGTGTCCATGAGTTCTCATTGTTCAATTCCCATCTATGAGTGAGAACATGCGGTGTTTGTTTTTTTGTCCTTGCGATAGTTTACTGAGAATGATGGTTTCCAGTTTCATCCATGTCCCTACAAAGGACATGAACTCATCATTTTTTATGGCTGCATAGTATTCCATGGTGTATATGTGCCACATTTTCTTAATCCAGTCTATCGTTGTTGGACATTTGGGTTGGTTCCAAGTCTTTGCTATTGTGAATAGTGCCTCAACAAACATACGTGTGCGTGTGTCTTTATAGCAGCATGATTTATAGTCCTTTGGATATATACCCAGTAATGGGATGGCTGGGTCAAATGGTATTTCTAGTTCTAGATCCCTGAGGAATCGCCACACTGACTTCCACAATGGTTGAACTAGTTTACAGTCCCACCAACAGTGTAAAAGTGTTCCTATTTCTCCACATCCTCTCCAGGACCTGTTGTTTCCTGACTTTTTAATGATGGCCATTCTAACTGGTGTGAGATGGTATCTCGTTGTGGTTTTGATTTGCATTTCTCTGATGGCCAGTGATGATGAGCATTTTTTCATGTGTTTTTTGGCTGCATAATTGTCTTCTTTTGAGAAGTGTCTGTTCATGTCCTTTCCCACTTTTCGATGGGGTTGTTTGTTTTTTTCTTGTAAATTTGTTTGAGTTCATTGTAGATTCTGGATATTAGCCCTTTGTCAGATGAGTAGGTTGCAAAAATTTTCTCCCATTCTGTAGGTTGCCTGTTCACTCTGATGGTAGTTTCTTTTGCTGTGCAGAAGCTCTTTAGTTTAATTAGATCCCATTTGTGAATTTTGGCTTTTGTTGCCATTGCCTTTGGTGTTTTAGACATGAGCCAAATCATGGGTGAACTCCCATTCACAACTGCTTCAAAGAGAATAAAATACCTAGGAATCCAACTTACAAGGGAAGTGAAGGACCTCTTCAAGGAGAACTACAAACCACTGCTCAATGAAATAAAAGAGGATATAAACAAATGGAAGAACATTCCATGCTCATGGGTTGGAAGAATCAATGTCGTGACAATGGCCATACTGCCCAACGTAATTTATAGATTCAATGCCATCCCCATCAAGCTACCAATGACTTTCTTCACAGAATTGGAAAAAACTACTTTAAAGTTCATATGGAATCAAAAAAGAGCCCGCATCGCCAAGTCAATCCTAAGCCAAAAGAACAAAGCTGGAGGCATCATGCTACCTGACTTCAAACTATACTACAAGGCTACAGTAACCAAAACAGCATGGTACTCTTACCACAACAGAGACATAGATCAATGGAACAGAACAGAGCCCTCAGAAATAATGCCATATATCTACAACTATCTGATCTTCGACAAACCTGACAAAAACAAGCAATGGGGAAAAGATTCCCTATTTAATAAATGGTGCTGGGAAAACTGGCTAGCCGTATGTAGAAAGCTGAAACTGGATCCCTTCCTTACACCTTATACAAAAATTAATTCACAATGGATTAAAGACTTACATGTTAGACCTAAAACCATAAAAACCCTAGAAGAAAGCCTAGGCAATACCATTCAGGACATAGGCGTGGGCAAGGACTTCATGTATAAGAATCTTTTTTTTTTTTCAAACTCAAGAAGCCAGCATTACTTTGATACCAAAGCCAGACAAAGTCATGACAAGAAAACTACAGGCCACTATCCACAATGAGCATAGCTGCAACATCTCTAAAAAAAAATACAAGGAAAACAAATTCAACATCTCTTTTTTTTTATTTTTTGAGATGGAGTCTCACTCTGTCACCCAGGCTGGAGTGCAGTGGTATGATCTTGGCTCACTGCAACCTCTGCCTCTCGGGTTCAAGCAATTCTCCTGCCTCAGTCTCCCAAGTAGCTGGGATTACAGGCACTCGCCACCACACCCAACTAATTTTTGTATTTTCAGTAGAGTCAGGGTTTCTCCATGTTGGCCAGGCTGGGCTCAAACTCCTGACCTCATATGATCCACCTGCCGCAGACTCCCAAAGTGCTGAGATTACAGGCATGTGCCACTGCTCCTGGCCATATTAAAAAATGTCACACACCATGACAAAGCGAGATTTATTCCTGGGAGGCAAGGATGGTATATCATTAAATTTGATAGAACACATTAACAGGAAGAAGGATAAAAGTTACATGATGACCTCAATAGATGCAGAAAAATGTTTTTAAAAACTCAATGACTTAGATATGTTTTGGCTCTGTGTCCCCACCAAAATGTCATCTTGAATTGTAATCCCCATAATCTCCATGTATCTAGGGAAAGACCTGGCAGGAGGTGACTGGATCATGGGGCGGTGTTCCTCATGCTGTTCTCGTGATAGTGAGTGAGTTCTCATGAGGTCCGATAGTTTGATAAGGCAGTTTTCCCTGCTTTTGCTCTCACTATCTCCTGTCACCTTGTAATAAAGTTACTTGTTTCCCCTTCTGCCATAATAGTAAATTTTCTGAGGCCTCCCCAGTCATGTGAAACTATGAATCAATTAAACCTCTTTCTTTTATAAATTACCCAGTCTTGGGTATTTCTCTACACCAGTATGTAAACAGACTAATACAAACTTTCACAATAAAAACCCTCAATAAATGAGACACAATGTGAAGAAATGTATCTCAACATAATAAAGGCTGTATATGACAAGCCCACAGCTAACAGCATACTCATAAGTGAAAAGTTAAAAGCTTCTCCTCTAAGGTACAATGCAAGGCAAGGATGCCCATATTTACCACCTTTATTCAACATAGTACTAAAAGTCCTAGCCAGAGCAATTAGACAAGAAAAGAAAATGGCAAACACGAAAGAAAGAAATAAAATTATTTTTATTTTTTCAGATAACATAATCTGATATGTAGAAAATTAAATTATAAAGAATCCACTTGCAAAAAATATTTAGAACCAATAAGCTAATTTTTAAAGTTGCAATATACAAAATTAAAGTACAAAAATTTGTTGCATTTCTGTACATTAGCAATGAAATACCTGAAAAGTAAATGAAGTGGAAAATCCTATTTACAATAGCATCTAAAGGAATGAGATATTTAGAAACAATCAAAGAGGTGACAAACTTGTACACTGAAAACTACAAAACACTAATGAAAGAAATTAAAGACGCAAATAAATGAAAAGACATACCACATTTGTGTACTGGAAAACCTAATATTGTTAAAATGTTTATACTACCCAAAGTGATCTACAGATTTAATCCTATCCCCATCAAAATCCCAATGGCAATCTTACAGATATAGAAAAAAAAATCTTAAAATTCATATGGAGCCACAAAAGACCGTAAATTGCCAAAGCAATCTTGAGAAAGAGCAAATATTGATACTCCCTGATTGAAATCAGAAAATATCACAAATCAGGGAGTACCACACTTCCCGATTTTAAAATATATTACAAAGATCAAAACAGTATCGTAATGTCATAAAAACAGACATGGAGGCCAATGGGAAAGAATAAAGAGCTCAGAAATAAACACAGGCACTTACTCTCAACTGATCTTCCACAAAGTTCTCAAGAATACACAATGGGGAAGTGATAATCTCTTCAACGGGGTGGAGGAAAGTGGATATCCACATCAAAAGAAATTGGACACTTATCTTCCACCAAAAACAAAAATCAACTAAAATAGATTGAAGACTTAAAAGTAAGACCTAAAACTGTAAAACTTACAAAAGAAAAAATAAGAGAAAATCTTTATGACATTGGTCTTGGCAATGATTTCTTGGATATGACACCAGAAGCAGTGGCAACAAAAGCAAGAATAGACCAGTGGAATGACATCAGACTAAGAAGCTTCTGTACAGAAAAGAAAAAGAAACCTGACAGAGTGAAAAGAGAACCTATGAAATGGCAGAAAATATTTGCTAATTATATATCTGATCAGTTTATAACCAAATATCCAAAATACATAAGAAATTCCTATCGCTGAGTAGCAAAAAATCAGATAAGCTGATTTTTAAAAATTTGCAATTGGCATGAATAGACATTTTGCCAAAGAAGACATACAAATGAACAACATGTATATGAAAAGTTGTTAATTATCAGGGAAGTTAAAATCAAAACCACAATGACACTTCATATCCGTTAAAATGGCTGTTATTGAAAAATATAACAAGTGATGTGAAAATGTGAAAAAATTGAAACACTTGTACACGATGAGAATGTAAAATGGTACAGCCATTATGGAAGACAGTATAGATATTCACTGAAAAATTAAGAATAGAAATACCATATGGTCCAGCTTCTGGATATATATCCAAAAATATTGAAATCATTATCGTTAAGAAATACATGCACTCTCTGATTTATTGTGGTGTTATTCACAGTAGCCAAGACATGGAGACAACTTATATGCCTACTGATAGATGAAAATATGGTATATGCACACTCTGGATGTTATTCAGCCTTAAAAAAGAAATTCTGTTATTTTTAACAACATCGATAAACCTAGAGAACACTATGCTAAGTGAAAAAAGCCCATCACTGAAGGAGATATATTGCATGACTCTACTTATGTAAGGTACCCTAAATAGTCAGACTCACCGAAACAGAGAGTAGAATGGTGGTAGCCAGGGGCTGGCAGAAGTAGTTGAAAGTAAATGGAAGGAAAAAAACTTACCAAGCAAATAGTAAGCACATTTGTGTAGGACTGGCTACATCAAAATCAGGAAAAAATACATTTTAATACCAAAAGTATTAATAGAGACAAAACAAAACAATTCACAACTATAAAGGGGTCCAATAAAAAATAAGACATAACATCGTAAGTGTTTGTGCAGCTAATAACAGAGTTGCAAAGTACAGAAAGCAAAAATGGACAGGAACAGAAAATTCTACAATTGTTAAGGGTGCTGATCCCCACACAGTCAAAAATATAGTATAACTTTTACTCTCCCAGAATGAACTAGTAGTAGCGTACTGCTGACCACAAGCCTTACTGATAGAAAACATAAGCAGTCAATTAAAACATACTTTGCATGTTATATGTGTTGTATGCTATATCCTTACAGTAAAGCAAGCTAGAGAAAATAAAATGTTATTAAAACAATCACAGGGAAGACAAAATATATTAACAGCACTTACTTATCAATAAGAGAAGTTTACAAAGTCTATTTACAAGATGAATTGGCTGTCTGAGATGATGGGCAACTAGAGCTTAAGAATTCAGTGTGTAGTCATATCAAGTAACTCAACATTTTCCTGTAATGTCATGAGTTTTCTCTACCTCTTGGGAATGCTTACAGCAGCAATAGTTGCACTTCCTATGCTCCCATGGGGTTATTCAATATTCATGATATTGTATTAAACACAATGAAAAATACATGAGAACTACAGGAGATTACATTTATTTTATTTTTTTTTTTTTTGAGACAGTCAGTCACCCAGGCTAGAGTACAGTGGTGTAATCTCGGCTCACTGCAACCTCTGCCTCCCAAGTTCAAGCGATTCTCCTGCCTCAGCCTCCTAGGTAGCTGGGATTATAGGCGCCTGCCACCACACCAAGCTGATTTTTATATTTTTAGTAGAAACAAGGTTTCACCATGTTGGCCAGGCTGGTCTCAAACTCCTGACCTCAGGTGATCCGCCCACCTCAGCCTCCCAAAGTGCTAGGATTACAGGCCACCACACCCAGCTGAGAGATCACTTTTTACTGTGCAGATATGCAATTTATTAGAAAGTTGAACCACTCACCTGAAGATGACTAGCACCACAAAGCTTTTTATGGGAATACTCACATTTGAACTCACCACAAGAACAGGAGGTTGCCACAAAATTACTACAGTAGTACGGTGGGTACTAAAGTTAATTTTATGCAGCTATGATTTAATATTGCATCTTCACATTTGTTTTCATTTTTCTGGACTGCAAATAGCACTTTGTACAGTCTGTGTGTGCATAAGCTTTGATGCATTTAACTTTTTACAATAGGTTCATGTATATTTTATGATAGTCAATAATAAAATAGTCTGGTATCTACATGTTTTATGCATTCATGACATACCTAAATTTTCTTATTTTTTTAATATTTCTAGGCTATAGAGTTTTTTTTAAAATTTTTTCAAATTGTTGCAAATCTCCAAAAGTTTTTCCAATGTATTTACTGAAATAAATCTGCACATAAGTTGACCAATGCCCTTCAAACTTGTGTTGTTCAGGGGTCAATTGCATTAGTTTGTTAGGGCTTCTGCAACAAATTAGTATAAATTTGTTAACGTAAAACAATATGATTTTATTTTTTCCCAGTTCTGGAGACTAGGAGGCTGAAACTGAGCATCACCAGAGCCATGCTTCCTCCCAAGGCTGGGGGAAGAATCGATCCTTGTCTCCTCCAGCTCCTGGTGGCTCTTGGCTTGCCTTTCTTTTCTATCTCTTACAAGGACATCTACCTTTGGAATCAGGGATCTCTCTAGTCCAGGTTAATGTCATCTCTAGATTCTCACCGTAATTATATCTACAAAGACCCTTATTTCATATGTCACACTCTGAGGTTCTGGTTGATATATCCTTTGTGGGGGGTGGCAGAGGGTCACTATTCTATGCACTATGGATAGTTACCTTCTTCTTGGGAATTCACAGAAGAACTAGGAAAAAAAAAACCCCACAAAGACATAAAGGATTTGAACCATCCTCTCCACACACTTGAATTAATTTACATTTATAAAACGCCATACCCAACATAGGTAGATTATACATTCTTTTTAAGTGTACATAAAATATTTATTAAAATGGATTATATGGGCCTGGTGCAGTAGCTCATGCCTGTAGTCCCAGCACTTTGGGAGGCCGAGGCGGGAGCTTCCAGGAGTTGGAGACCACTGTGTGCAACATGGCAAAACCCTATCCCAAATACAAAGAATACAAAAAATTAGCCAGACATGGTGGTGCATGCCTGTAGTCCCAGCTACTCAGGAGGTTGAGGCAGGAGGATTGCTTGCACCTGAGAGACTGAGCCTGCAGTGAGCAGAGGTTATGCCACTGCACTCCAGCCTGGATGACAGAGCAAGACCCTGTCTCAAAAAAAAGAAAAAATTATATGAAGGACTATAAAATTCCATTGATTTAAAAAGATTGAAATCATTTAAAGTATATATATATATACTTTATATATACACTTTATATATATATACACACATTACATATATACTTTATATATATATACTCTATATATATGTATATATATATATATATATATATATATACTGACAAAAATGAAGTTGCATTAAAAATCTACCACACAAGGTTGGGCACAGTGGCTCACGCCTGTAATCCTAGCACTTTGGGAGGCCGTGGCAGGTGGATCACTTCAGGTCAGGAGTTTGAGACCAGCCTGGCCAACATGGGGAAACCTCAACTCTACTAAAAATTCAAAAATTAGCTGGGTGTGGTGGTGCATGCCTGTAATCCTAGCTAGCTGGGAGGTTGAGGCAGGAAAATTGCATGAAGTTTGCAGTGAGCTGAGATTGCACCACTGCACTCCAGCCTGGCGAGCTAGACTCCATCTCAAAAAAAAAAAAAAATTTAACTAGAAAATCCCAAATATTTCTGCTGTTGTTTTTTATTTGTTTGTTTTTGAGACAGAGTCTTGCTCTGTCATCCAGGCCGGAGTGCAGTGGTGCCATGTTGGCTTACTGCAACATCCATCTTCTGTGCTCAGGCAATCATCCCACATCTGCCTCCCGAATAGCTCGGACCACAGGTGCACGCACCATGCCTGGCTAACTTTTGTATTTTTTGTAGAGACAGGGTTTCACCATGTTTCCCGGTCTGGTCTCAAATTCCTGGGCCCAAGTGACCCTCCAGCCTTGGCCTCCCAAATTTCTGGGGATTACAGACTGGAGCCACCTCACCCAGTCAAACCACCAAATATTTGAAAATTAAACAAAACAGTTATAAATAGCCCTTAAGTTAAAGATATTTGAAAGTTAAACAAAACAGTTATAAATAGTCCTTAGGTTAAAGAAAAGAAATCACGGCTGGACGCAGTGGCTCACACCTGTAATCCCAGAACTTTGGGAGGCCAAGGCAGGCCGATCATGAGGTCAGGAAATCGAAACTATCCTGGCCAACATGGTGAAACCCCGTCTCTACTAAAAATACAAAAGTTAGCTGGGCATGGTGGTGCATGCCTGTAATCTCAGCTACTCAGGAGGCTGAGGCAAGAGAATAGCTTGAACCCGGGAGGCGGAGGTTGTGGTGAGCCGAGATCATGCCACTGTACTCCAGCCTGATGACAGAGTGAGATGACACAAAAAAAAAGAAAGAAAGAAAGGAAAGAAAGAAAGAAAGAAAGAAAAGAAAGGAAAGAAAGCAAAGAAAGAAAGAAAAGAAATCACCAGAAAAAGTATATTTTAAACTAGACAGTAATAAAAAATTATAACAAAATTTTTTGGACACAGGCAAAGCAGTGGTTAGAATGAAATTTATTGTCAAAAAATGCAATGCATACATTAAAAAAGGAGAATAAGGTAAAATCAAAGATCTGGATTTGAAAGAAGAATTAAACCTAATTAAAGTAGGTAGAAGAAAATAATACATAAAATAATAAGAACCAATGAAATTAAAGAAAGAAATAGAGGAAAATCACTGAAATCAAAGGTCATTTGATAGGATCAATATAATTGTTAAGTTTCTAGATTGACTAATTAAAAAAATAAAGAAGATACATTTTCCAACTTTAGAAATACCAAAGTCACCTCACTATAAATCCTGTATATATTGAAAAATAATGAGCAAATACTATGAAAAATTCTTGCCAATAATTTTGACAATCTAGATTAAATGGAAAAATTATTTTTAAAAGACTAAATTAGTAGAATTGACTCTAGAAGAAAAAGAAAATTGAACTGAAATAACTCTCTAATGAGTTAAAACAACAGATGTGTAGTCTACTATTTTTTCAATGAAAAACAAAAATGGAAAGAAAACCCCAAAGACCAGATTTGTCTTCACCTATTGTCTTTGACTATTTCGTGCTTCTATAACCAAATGCCAGGGACTGGGTAGTTTATAAAAACCAGAAGTTTATTTCTTATAGTTCTGGAAGCTGGGATTTCCAACATCAAGGTGCCAGCAGGTTTGGTGTCTGGTAAGAGCCAGGTCTCTGCTTCTAAGATGGTGCCTTAAGAGCTGCATCCTTCAAAGGGAGAAACAATCTTCCTTACATGACAGAGGAGTAGAAGAGAAAAGAGAAGAATCCACTCCTGAAACTCCCATTTAAAAGGCATTACACTCCCTCATGAAGGTGGAGCACTCATGGCCTAATCACCTCTTAAAGGTCCCAGCTCCCAATACCATAACATTAGCAAAGAAATTTCAACATGAGTTTTGGAGGAGACAAACATTTAAACTATAGCATTGGTGAAGTCTAGTAAATATTAAAATAAATAATCCCAATCTCACATCAGCTACTTCAAAAACAGATACTAAGGGAACGTTTCTCAACTTATTTTATGAACCTAGTGTTATCCAATCAAATCCTAAGAGGATTTTGGATGAAATTGACAAGTTTCAATTTCTTGTGTGAAAACATATATGGAAAAAATAATATGAAACAGCCAAAACAATTTCAAAATAGACAAACAGCTGGAGGGTTTGTTATATTTGAATTCAAAACCTACTTTAAAGTTTTAATAATGAAGATGGTGGGGATAAACATTTAGATAAACTGCTGTAGAATAATGTTAAGCAATAGAGACAGTTTATTTCTGTGAGAAATAGACTCATGATTATATGAGCTATTGATTTTCAAAAATGTGCCAAAATAATTAAATTGGTGAACATTAAAAGGTGGAGATTTTTCTGGGAAGGTGAAAAATAAAACTGGGTGGTGAGTCTTGTTGAGAGGGTGACAGTTGAGCAAAGTCTTGAAGAAGGTTTAACAGTTAACAGTGCAGATGCCTGGGGGAAGAGTGTTCTATAAAGAGGGAGCAGTTGGGCAGGCATCCCATGCAAGGCATGTACCTGGTGTTCAGGGACCCATGGGGAGAACTGTGAACTTAAGTGGTGTGAACAGGGCAAGGTATTATGCACGAAGTCAGAGGTATCGGGCTCCAGATCATGTACATCTTACACACTGGGCTCAAGTGATCCTCTGGCCATGATACTGAGAGAAGAGGGGAGTCAGTTCCAGTCTTTAGCTTTGATACTGATGGAAAAAGGGAGTCGGTTCCAGTCTTGATTAAGAACTTGATCTTCGGCCGGGCGCGGTGGCTCACGCTTGTAATCCCAGCACTTTGGGAGGCCGAGGCGGCGGATCACGAGGTCAGAAGATCGAGACCACGGTGAAACCCCGTCTCTACTAAAAATGCAAAGAAAATTGGCTGGGCGTGGTGGCGGGCGCCTGTAGTCCCAGCTACTCGGAGAGGCTGAGGCAGGAGAATGGCGTGAACCTGGGAGGCGGAGCTTGCAGTGAGCTGAGATTGTGCCACTGCACTCCAGCCTGGGTGACAGAGCGAGACTCCATCTCAGAAAAAAAAAAAAAAGAACTTGAGCTTCATGAACTTGCACAAAATAGGTCATTATATCTTCAAATATAAAATCAGGAAATTGTACCAGAGAACTTCTGAGATTCCCACAGACTGTGATTCTAAGATATTTAAAATGCAAACAAAGATAGTTTCTTTTGCTGTTCAGAAGCTCTTTAGTTTAATTAAATACCATTTGTCAATTTTGGCTTTTCTTGCAATTGCTTTTGGTGTTTTAGCCATGAAGTCTTTGCCCCTGCCTGTGTCCTGAATGGTATTGCCTAGGTTTTCTTCTAGGGTTTTGATGGTTTTGAGTTTTACTTTTTTTTTTTTTTGAGACAGAGTCTTGCTCTGTCCCCCAGGCTGGAGTGCAGTGGCGTGATCTTGGCTCACTGCAACCTCTGCCTCCCCAGTTCAAGAGATTCCCCTGCCTCAGCCTCTGGAGTAGCTGGGATTACAGGCACACACTACCACGCCTGGCTAATTTAGTAGAGACGAGGTTTCACCATGTTGGTCAGGTTGGTCTCGAACTCCCGACCTCGTGATCCACCTGCCTCCCAGAGTGCTGGGATTACAGGCATGAGCCACCATACCCAGCCAGGTTTTACATTTAAGACTTTAATCCATCTTGAGTTAATGTTTGTACAAAGTGTAAAGAGGGGGTCTAGTTTCTGCTTTCTGCATATCATCAGAATGAACAGGCAACCTACAGAATGGGAGAAAATTTTTGCAATCTACCCATCTGACAAAGGTCTAATATCCAGAATCTACAAGGAACTTAAACAAATCTACAAGAAAAAAACAACTCCATCAAAATGTAGGCAAAGGATATGAACAGACACTTCTCATAAGAAGACATTTATGCGGCCAACAAACATATGAAAAAAAGTTCATCATCAGTGGTCACTAGAGAAACGCAAATCAAAACCACAATGAGATACCATCTCAAGCCAGTTAGAATGGTGCTTATTAAAAAGTCAAGAAACAACAGATACTGGTGAGGCTGTGGAGAAATAGGAATGCTTTTACACTGTTGGTAGAAGTGTAAATTAGTTCAACCCTTGTTGAAGACAGTGTGGCAATTCTTCAAGGATCTAGAACCAGAAATACCATTTGACCCAGCAATCCCATTACTGGATATATACCCAGAGGATTACAAATCATTCTACTATAAAGACACAAGCACACATATGCTTATTGCAGCACTATTTACAATAGCAAAGACTTGGAACCAACCCAAATGCCCATCAACGATAGACTGCATAAAGAAAATGTGGCACATATAGGCCGGGTGCAGTGGCTCACGCCTGTAATCCCAGCACTTTGGGAGGCTAAGGCAGGTGGATCACGAGGTCAGGAGATCGAGACCATCCTGGCTAACACAGTGAAACCCCATCTTTACTAAAAATACAAAAAATTCACCATGCGTTGTGGCAGGCGCCTGTAGTCCCAGCTACTTGGGAGGCTGAGGCAGGAGAATGGCATGAACCTGAGAGGCAGAGCTTGCAGTGAGCCGAGATCACGCCACTGCACTCAGCCTGGGCAACAGAGTGAGACTCTGTCTCCAAAAAAAAAAAAAAAGAAAGAAAGAAAATGTGAAAATGTGACACATGTATACCATGGAATACTATGCAGCCATAAAAAAGAATAAGTTCATGTCCTTTGCATGGAAATAAATGAAGCTGAAAGCCATCATTCTTAGTAAACTAACACAGGAACAGAAAACCAAACACCACATGTTCTCACTCTTAAGTGGGAGTTGAGCAATGAGAACACATGAACACAAGGAGGGGAAGATCACACACTGGGGCCTGTTGGGGGTTGTGGGGCAAGGGGAAGGAGAGCTTTAGGACAAATACTTAATGCATCTGGGGCTTAAAACCTAGATGATGGTTTGACAGGTGTAGCAAACCACCGCGGCACATGTATACCTATGGAACAAACATGCACGTTCTGCACATGTATCCCAGAACTTAAAGTAAATATATATATATATATATATATTTGAGCACTAAAAAAAAAAATAAAACAAAGAAATACAGAACAAACTAACAAAAGCTACTATCTGAATTATAAAACTGGCATTTCAGTTAGGATACATTTAAAAGATGATAGATTTTCTTAAGTGTGAAAATCCCAGAGACATAAAGTTGCCAAGTGATGGCACTGGAATTTAAATAGAAAAAAAATAAATAAAGCCTAGTCTCTAAAGAAATAAACAAGAAGCAAATACATAATTGAGATGAATCTCAGAACACTGATAATTTTGGCTCAGATCAGTGTTCCTGTTGGAGACAAGACCTTCTTTGTCTAGTTAAAGTTACCAACAAGGCTACCAGAACACATATGCTATTTATTTATTTTTACTATAGGCAGAATATTATGTCTTAATCTTGTGTCTTCGTAGAAACTAATAGCTGTGTAATATGGGTGAATTTACAAAACATATTTAACGGCGTGTTTATCTGTAAAGACTTAACTGGCCTACAAAATAGTGGATTGCTGGCAAACTATTAAGTTTTTATCAGGGAATTTAGACAAGTCTGTTGGGTCACAGAAGAGGATCTATAAATTACAGGATTGAAAGTGGATTTAGAGTTCATGATCAGACTAGTAACGCATCCTTGCTTTTAGATGCCTTGGCTTGAAGACTCAGCTTCTGAGGATATATTATCACACTGGCTTCAGAAAAAGGTTTCAGGAGCTCCGCTTTCAAAGAACTGGCTTTTCTGGTGATTACTTAAGGATTAAGGGATAAAGGATGCCATTTAGTGTCCTTGCCTCTCCTGGTCCAATTTCAAAGAATTCTAAAGCCAGACTGCAACAGTCAGTGCTACCTCAAAAGAAAGGGAAGGTTACTCGATGTCCCGGTACCAGATGCAGTGAAAAAGTGTACCCCATAACCTGAGGAAACTCAGGTCAGCGTCCTGGAAGGGATGGTTCACACTCAGGGCTGGAGTCAAAGCAGAATCCACTGGCCTGTCAAACAAATGCCCAGCACTCGTTTCTGGGCTCATTTAACTCTCACTAGCACACTTCTGTTTTCATGTGCTTCTAGAAATGTCATTGGACAGGATGATTTTGGCCCAGATGAGTGCTCCTGTTTGAGACAAGAACTCTGCATGGTTAAAGCTACTATAGATTCTCACTGATCTCATTGCCTTGAAATAACTAAAGAAATGTTTAATTCAATACATTTTTTAATACTGAGTATCTCATGTGCCAAATGTTACTCATAGTATTATAGAAGATTCTAGGCCCGGCACGGTGGCTCACGCCTGTAATCCCAGTACTTTGGGAGGCCAAGGCAGGTGGATCACCTGAGGTCAGGAGTTCAAGACAAGCCTGGCCAAGATGGTGAAACCCCGTCTCTACTAAAAATACAAAAATTAGCCAGGCATGGTGGCGGGAGCCTGTAATCCCAGCTACTCTGGAGGCTGAGGCAGAGAATTGCTTGAACCCAGGAGGTGGAGGTTGCAGTAAGCCGAGATTGCTCCACTGCACTCCAGCCTAGGCAACAGAGTGAGACTGGGTCTCAAAAAAAAAAAAAAAAAGAGTATTCTAAAAATAATAATAGGGTACATTGTAGAGAAGTAAGTTCTAGAGCTGTACCGTTCAAACCAGTAGCCACTTACCTATGTGTAGCTATTGAACACCTGATATGTGGTTAGTTCAAATTAAGATGTACCTGAACTGTCGAATGCACACTGGATTTCAAAGACTTAGTATGAAAAATATGTAATATTTCATTAATAATTTTACATTGGTTATATGTTGAGATAATTATATTTTAGATAAAATTAAAATATTACCAAACTTGATACCCCTGCATTTTTTACCTTTTCTAATATGGCTACTAGAAAATTTTAAATGACATAAGTGACTCACATTATATTTCTATTGGATACAATTGCTCTAGAGGGAAAAAACTCTCATAAATTTTTAGGTGGGATTACAAACTAAATTACGCAAAATACTATAAGCGAGACCTTTTTTTTTTTTTTTTTTGAAACGGAGTCTCGCTCTGTCGCCCAGTCTGGAGTGCAGTGGCGCAATCTCGGCTCACTGCAAGCTCTGCCTCCCGGGTTCATGCCATTCTCCTGCCTCAGCCTCCCTAGTAGCTGGGACTACAGGCGCCCACCACCACGCCCAGCTAATTTTTTTTTTTTTTTGTATTTTTAGTAGAGACGGGGTTTCACTGTGTTAGCCAGGATGGTCTCGATCTCCTGACCTCATGATCCACCCGCCTTGGCCTCCCAAAGTGCTGGGATTACAGGCGTGAGCCACCACGCCCGGCAACCGAGACCTTTTTTAATGCACTAGAAGAATAGGAAGAAACTCATAAGTCATGGACAGAAAAAGAGGGGATTTACTCTGTGCTCTAAAGCACAGGGTAAATCTGAATATTAAACAACTATAAAAACTCTGAAAACTTAAGTAATTTATTTCAATCTTCCTTACACATAGCAGCTGCTGTCCTGCACTAAACTTTTCTCCTGCCAATACATCATACAATTTTCTCTTATGATTTGGAAAATTCTATTGCTGATTAAATTCTATTGCTATTATTTCAAGGGATCATATGCCTTATGGTTTTATTTTTAAAACTTTTTTCAATAACATTGTCACCAATACCAATATGGTCATCACACTGTTTCATCTTCATTGGTTTTGGTTTTTTTTGTTTGTTTGTCTTCTTGAGACAGAGCCTAGCTCTGCCTCTGAGGCTGGAGTGCAGTGTTGGGATCTTGGCTCACTGCAACCTCCACCTCACAGGTTCAAGCCATTCTGGTGCTTTGGCCTCCCTAGTAGCTAAGACTAACAGGTGCACCCCACCACACCCAGCTAATTTTTATATTTTTAAGAGAGACGAGGTTTCACCATGTTAGCCAGGCTGGTCTCCAACTCCTGGCCACATGTGATTGACCCACCTTCGCCTCTCGAAGTGCTGGGATTACAGGCATGAGCCATCGCCCCCAGCCACTACTGGAATTTAATACATAACCAACTTGTCTTGGATACTCAGTATCAATGGAATACAAGCATTCTCTTGCTAAATCAAAGAAAAACTCCTTTAGTTAACAATCTAAAAATAGAATCTCTGATGCTATTTATAATAGATATTTGAGCTCCCTTCCTCTGTAAAGATCACTGGGATCTAAAATTAACCACAACCTGCAGGAGAGACCACTCACTCTTAAATCCTACTCTAGGGCACCAACTTTCTCTATTAATTCTAACCACTTCACCATTTGCACCAGGTCATGTTAGCTTGATTGGTAACCACCTTAAAAATACCCCATAAAGGCCAGGCACGGTGGCTCATGCCTGTAATCTCAGCACTTTGGGAGGCCGTGGCAGGCAGATCACGAGGTCAGGAGATCGAAACCATCCTGGCTAACACAGTGAAATCCCGTCTCTACGAAAAATACAAAAAATTAGCCGGGCTTGGTGGCGGGCGCCTGTAGTCCCAGCTACTTGGGAGGCTGATGCAGGAGAATGGCGTGAACCTGCAAGGCAGAGCTTGCAGTGAGCCGAGATGGCACCACTGCACTCCAGCCTGGGTGACAAAGTGAGACTCCGTCTAAAAAAAAAAAAAAAAACCCCATAAACCTTGGAATCCAAAATTGCTAGTCCTCATTTTCCATTTTCATTTTCTAAAACATATATTTTGATGCTCAGAAATTGAACACTTTGCTGAAAATTGCTACTTTTAACTGCGAAGGAGCTACAGAGAGTCAAGATCTTCCCTTTTTTGAATCTCCTCCCCATACCCCCAGCTCCCTCACCAGGCCCTAAAGCCAATCAAAGCCAATACTCGGCAAGTTTATACACATAACTTTTTTTAAAAAACTAGAAATTCATGATATATCAAATGATCTCTAATTTCATTGAAATAGGAAGGGTCTTCCTCCACACCACATGTTTAATAAACATATACTGATGTGTGCTCTTGTCCAAGACATGATTCCTCATGTATAAAACTTTTAAGGCTTTCATGGTAGTCCACTTTTGTGGTCAAGTCTTCTTTCAATATGGACCTTCTGGTTAATCTCTAGTTGGAGGTGATAAACCATAATTCCTTTTTGCTTCAGTCTCATTAGGAGATGCCACCAGACTGCTTAGCAATGTAGAAGAGGCAGAATAGGAAGGAGAGGGGGAGGCAACACTTTCTGAGAGCCTTGCTTCACATTAGAAGCTGCCACTGCACAAAGCTCTGTTTTATCGATTAGGAAATGAAATCTCAGAAAGGTCAAGTACGTGTCAGACAGCAAGTAAGTGGGAATGGGCTTCAAGCATGGTTCCATCTAGCTCTTAACCACCCTCTTTCCTTTTATCATGTGTTAATATATGAAAACACGTATTTGTGTGTTTTTTGAAAATGTCTTCAGAATCAGTGGTAGGAGGAAATTTGTTTAAATGGTAAATAAAGAACCTAGGCATCCCCTGGGACTTTGCATCCACAAGCTTGGTGCTGAGATCAGAAGGTGATTTTCCTCATTTCACAGCAGCCCTTGGAAGTGCAGGTGATGACATCCTGGACACCTTCCATCTCCAGGCTCTGCTTTGAATTTGTTCAAGGAGGATAATTGGAGGCTAACATTAGGTCAAATTTCCAATCTTCAGACTTTCTGTTTTTAGCAATAAAAACCAAGTTTTACAATATCTGTTTTGTTCAAACCCTTCTCTGAGGTGATTTAATACCTAAATACCTAACATATCTGGAAAACTAGAATTTCTTTTTTTTTTTTTTTTTTGAGATGGAGTCTCGCTCTGTCGCCCAGGCTGGAGTGCAGTGGCGCAATCTCGGCTGGTTCAGCCCTATTCTGCCTCACCTTCCAAGTACTGGACTACAGGCCCTGCCACCAGCCCGGCTATTTTTTTTTTGGGATTTCACTGTGGTCTCGATCTCCTCACCTCGTGATCTGCCCGCCTTGGCCTCCCAAAGTGCTGGGATCACAAGCGTGAGCCACCGCGCCCGGCCTGGATGATTAATTTTTATTATTATGATTGTTATTATTTAGTTCTTTAATTTTCCAGCTATAGATTTATTTTTATTTATTTATTTATATTTATTTATTTATTTTATTTATTTATTTATTTATTTTTTTTTTTGAGACGGAGTCTCACTCTGTCGCCCAGGCTGGAGTGCAGTGGCGCGATCTTAGCTCACTGCAAGCTCCGCTTCCCGGGTTCATGCCAATCTCCTGCCTCAGCCTCCCGAGTAGCTGGGGCTACAGGCGCCCACCACTGCCCCCGGCTAATTTTTTGTATTTTTAGTAGAGACGGGGTTTCACCGTGGTCTGGATCTCCTCACCTCGTGAACCGCCAGCCTTGGCCTCCCAAAGCGCTGGGATTACAGGCATGAGCCACTGCGCCCGGCTTATTTTTTTTGAGACGGAGTCTGGCTCTGTCTCCCAGGCAGGACCACTGCAACCTCCGCCTTCCAGGCTCCAGCAATTCTCCTGCCTCAGCCTTCAGAGTAGCTGGGATTATAGAGGTGTGCCACCATCCTCAGCTAATTTTTGTATTTTAGCCGGGGTTAAAGTAGAGACGGGGTTTCGTCAAGTTGGCCAGACTAGTCTCAAATTCCCGACCTCAAGTGATCCGCCCGCCTCGGCCTCCCAAAGTGCTAGGATTACAGGCCTAAGCCACTACGCCTGGCCTAGACTTAAAGTTATACTGTATAAAGTTTGTAACAATGTTATAAATCTAGATTCTGGAAATTATGTAACATATAAGCATTATCTTCAGTATTTTAGTGATTTGCCTTTACATTTTCCAGTGCATACTTAATGAAGCCCAATGTCAATCAATAGCAGTTTTATTCTTCCCTGAAATGAAAGTATCTTGGAGCACTTGATCTTTAATTAACCCCAATAATTCATGCTTCTGTTTACCTGAATTTTAGATCTCTTATTATCTTTTACTTTAATCCCATTAGTCATAGTTTAGTACTATTGTTTCAAACTAAAAATATTTGTTGCTTTTATACTTTTAAAAAAATTAAACTGATTTTGTGCTTCCTAGTTCTTCTTGCATCATGAAAGCTGTCTTACTTAGTCCTTTTACTCCTTCCTGATACATTTTTTTTTAAGTTGGTAGTGATTAACTTTATTTTTGCTACAATCTAATTCTTAAAAAATATTTTTATTGGGTGCATAAGGCTAAGTTAACCTTTTTTTTTTGGTCTCAGCCCTTTGAAGCAATTCTTCCATTATAGGTTTGCTTCCACTACTACTGCTAAGAAATATGTAGATATTTTATTTTAATTCGTTTTTTGAACTGAAACTTTTTTTTTTTTTTGAGATGGAATCTCACTCTGTTGCCCAGGCTGGAGTGCAGTGGCATGATCTCAGCTCACTGCAAGCTCTGCCTTCCAGGCTCAAGTCATTCTCTTGCCTCAGCCTCCCAAGTAGCTGGGACTACAGGTGCCCGCCACCATGCCCAGCTAATTTTTTTGTATTTTTAGTAGAGACGAGGTTTCACCGTGTTAGCCAGGATGGTCTGGATCTCCTGACCTGGTGATCCACCCTCCTCGGCCTCCCAAAGTGCTGGGATTACAGGCGTGAGCCACCACGACTGGCCTGAAACTTCTGGCAAATTTTGAGCTTTTTTTTTTGTCATTTTGTTCTTCAATTTCTTTTTTAATGTCCACATTTTGATTTGTTTTTATTTGTCCTGCCTGGTGGATGCTTCCTACATTTATTGATTTTTTATCTTTCATAATATTTCTCCCTGGTTTTCTCTATTTTCTTCTTTAGAAATTCCAGTTTGATTTATACTAGGAATTCTCAAAGTAACCAGTATGTCCCTAAAGGTCCATCCTGTTTTCTATTTCTTTATTGTACTGTGCTTTGTCTTTGGTAACTTCTTCAGATTTGTCTAGATTCTCTAATTTTCTAATTACACCCCCCTTTTTTTTATCTGGAGTGCAGAGGCGCAGTATTGGCTCACTGCAACCTCTGATTGTCCTGCCTCAGCCTCCCAAGTAGCTGGGACTACAGAGGCATGACACCACGCCCAGCTAATTTTTGTACTGTTAGTAGAGATGGGGTTTCACCATGTTGGCCAGGATGGTCTTGATCTCTTGACCTCGTGATCCGCCCACCTCGGCCTCCCAAAGTGCTGGAATTACAGGAATAAGCCACCACTCCTGGCCTCATTTCATTTTTTCAAATAATAAATTTAATTACAATTATTAGTTTTTATTTTTCATTTTTTTGTTCTTAAGTTCTATTTTGTTCAGTTATGTTCTTCAGTTTTATATTGCTCTATATTATCCAAAACTGTCTCATCAGCTTTATATTTATATTTTATAACCTCCTTGTTAGTTTATCAGGAATATTTTTATTTCAAAAACATATATATTGTATACACACTTCTCTGAAATTCTGTTTTAATATCAGTAGTCATGAGAAGAGGATCTATTTATATTGTTTTATTCTCTACTGAGTTTTTTGTTTTGTTTTGAGACGGAGTCTTGCTCTGTCACCCAGGCTGGAGTGTAGTGGCAGGATTCCGGCTCACTACAACCTCCGCCTCCCAGGTTCAAGTGATTTGCCTGCCTCAGCCTCCAGAGTAGCTGGGATTACAGGCACCCACCATCATGCCCAGCAAATTTTTGTATTTTAGTAGAGAAGGGGTTTCCCCATGTTGGCCTGGCTGGTCTCAAACTCCTGACCTCAAGCGATCCACCAGCTTCGGCCTCCCCAAATGCTCAGATTACAGTGTGAATCTCCAAGCCCAGCCTGCTGACTTTTATTTATACTGTCTTTGGTCCTCGTGTTCTTTGTACTTTTGCTAATGAACTCATTAAGACGATGGTGGTGATATTGTCCTCATGGTAATTGTTACTGTAATACTAGATTTGTAGTAGTGTACATGGAAATATTAGAGCAGTAGTTAGTAGTCAGACTCACTGCTGTAGCTGTAGTCATAGTAGTGACAGCATTGACGGCAGTATTTATTTGCTTTATGTTAGGCTAGAGAGAACTTGATTTCTACTACTCTTTGTACAGATTCTTTTCTCTCACCTCACCTCCACTGAGGTTGTAGACATTTCAAGAATTTCAGCTTTTTCCAGCATCCTCCAGGCCTGAGTTTCCAGGTTGCACATCTTGAGGTCTAGATTTCCATTTTCTTAAGTCTTTGTTAAACCCTCACAGTAATCATTTATGATACTAAATTTTGCACTTGAGGCAGCAATAGTTTTATTGTTTGTGCTTGTGTTTATGTCCTTTCATGGTTTCAGTTTATTTTTATCAATTTTTGACCCTTAGACTCTTGCCCTACTTGTGAGCCCTAAAACTATATTTTAAAGTATTTATATTTACAGTTATAAATATATTTAAAATATTTAAAGTATGCTTGGTGTAATTTATCAAACATCTGGCTGGTTGGTGGTAGCACATTTTGCTTTGGGAATCTATCATTTTGCTGGATTCTTTATAAATCTAACATACTTTATATTAGAGAAGAACATTAGACTAAAAGGAAATGTGTAAATATTTATGTACATTCTTTGATGGAATCAAAATTCATAAAATGTTACTATTACATCATAAAAAAATATTATTACAGCAGAAGGCAGAAAACCTAACAAACTTTTAAGGTCTGCATAAAAATAATACACTGGCCGGGCAGGGTGGCTCACGTTTGTAATCCCAGCACTTTGGGAGGCCGAGGCGGGCGGATCACGAGGTCAGGAGATCGAGACCACGGTGAAACCCCATCTCTACCAAAAATACAAAAAAATAGCCGGGCGTGGTGGCGGGCACCTGTAGTCCCAGCTACTCCGAGAGGCTGAGGCAGGAGAATGGCGTGAACCCAGGAGGCGGAGCTTGCAGTGAGCCGAGATGGTGCCACTGCACTCCAGCCTGGGCGAGAGTGACTCTGTCTCAAAAAAAAAAAATAATAATAATAATAATAATACACTGATTCTTATGTGTGGGAATGTGTATAAAGCACACAGAGAGAATATGATATGTAAACAACAACAACAGCATTTCTAGTGTTTGGGAATGAGTACTTGTGAATCAGGGTCCAACTTTTAGAAATAAGCCTATGCAGTGTTAGAAAGTGTTATAGTTTAAACAATGAAGATAAAATTGATGGTGTTGGAGCAGGTAAAACTACTAAGTGACAAAAACCGACTGTATGTCAATGAGAACAGTGATACTAAAATGCATGTGAAAGGTTTGAAAACATTTGTTTCATACAATATAAGTGGAGAAGGCACTATTTTAATTAATTTACATAATATACTGTAAAATGTTTACATGTAGTTAAATTTATTAACTACATATTATAATTGAATAGTTGACTTTTTTCAACATACCAAATGCCTTGTATTTCCAGGTAGGCAGAACTCTCTTTTATTGATCATATCATTGGGATTGTTATATATTTGAAGATACATGGCAAAATTTACACTGTTATTTTCTATGAAATATGAGTAGAAAATGTAATTGTCCCAAATTAATATATTAGTGTCATATGTGATTTTACCTATGCATGTGAAAATTAATTGATTGACTATGAATAGACGATTTTTCAACGTCCTTTAATGTTTGTGTATTCAGATTGGCCAAGACACTCCTTGATTTTACTTTCTGTTGGGGGTCTCCTTATGTCTGTGTATATATAGTATTTGTTTTAAAGTAATGTTCAGGTTGGCGGTGGCTCACGCTTGTAATCCCAGCACTTTGGGAGGCCGAGGCGGGCGGATCACGAGGTCAGGAGATCGAGACCACGGTGAAACCCCGTCTTTACTAAAAATACAAAAAATTAGCCAGGCGTGGTGGTGGGCGCCTGTAGTCCCAGCTACTTGGAGAGGCTGAGGCAGGAGAATGGCGTGAACCCGGGAGGCGGAGCTTGCAGTGAGCCGAGATCGTGCCACTGCACTCCAGCCTGGGCGACAGAGGGAGACTCCCTCTCAAAAAAAAAAAAAAAGTAATGTTCAGGTTGTTTAATTAATTGCATATAATGAGAAATGATTCTTCTCCTAATTGCTAATTTTCCTTTCTGTTAGTTTCTACCATGCACTTTAGGATTTTAGATTGAAATTCTTCTTCAATTGAAAAAGAAGTGCTTCTTTTGCTACGCATTCACCATTTCCTAACAAGGTTTTTGTTTCTTTACCTGGCCACCTATAGCACAGAAGGAGGCCAAAACAACAGACTTGGAGTTTCTGTGCAGTAGATATTTGGTGAATGTCACAGATATGGTCGCTGGGCATGGAAGGTGCATGGCTCAAGTGTTGAGGGCTGAGCGACACTTCTGATTCTCACAGCTTTATAAACCCTACAGTGTACAGGAGAAAGCACGTAAATTTTTGTGTTTTGGGAGCCCAAGGCAGGCAATCACTTGAGGTCAGGAGTTTGTGATCTGCCTGGCCAATATGGCAAAACCCCATCTCTACTAAAAATACAAAATTTAGCCGGGCGTGGTGGTGCACTCCTGTAATCCCAGCTACTCAGGAGGCTGAGGCAGGAGAATTGCTTGAACCTGGGAGGCAGATGTTGCAGTGAGCTGATATCACACCATTGCACTCCAGCCTGGGCAAGAGAGCAAGACCCTATCTCAAAAAAAAAAAAAATGTTTTTTCAAGGCCTGAAAAGTTCACTTGAAACTCCTTATTTTATGTGGTTGGTTTTCTTTGCCCCCTTCCCACCACTAGGGCACCTTTGGCTATGTTAGCCCTCCAGGAGGCACATTATTGGCCTGCCTTCCTTGTTTCCAATTAACTGCTCATCCTTAATGCCCCCTTGTCTCTGTGTAATCTTCCCCCACTTTTGGTCCAAAGAGATATTCATCTGTATGTATGTATGTATGTATGTATTTATTTATTTATTTTTTGAGATGGAGTCTCACTCTGTCACCCAAGCTTCAGTGCAGTGATGCGATCTCGGCTCACTGCACCTCCGCCTCCCAGGTTCAAGCAATTCTCTTGCCTCAGCCTCCCAAGTAGCTGGGACTACAGGCACATGCTACCACGCCTGGCTAATTTTTGTGTTTTTAGTAGAGACAGGGTTTCACCATGTTGGCCAAGATGGTCTCAATCTCCTGACCCCATGATCTGCCCACCTCGCCTCCCAAAGTGCTGAGATTACAGGCGTGAGCCACCATGCTTGGCCATATTTATTTATTGTATGTCATTTAATTAAAAAAATATTCTACTTATTATTACTATGTATTCAGAGCATAGAAAAAAATTTAAAAAATAAATTTGCACTCTTTTGACATGCTGATTTTTTTCTTTCAACAGAAAGGGAATTCTAAAATATATAGTATAATTTCCTGATATATATTTTCCTATTAACTGGAAATGTTTTTCTTTAAAAACATTTTATATACACATTTTTATTTTTCACTTTGTCAATAACATGTAGTAATATGAAGGAGTTTTTTTTCTTACACACTAAAATATATCATCTGTAAATGGATTAGTTTCTGTTTTGTCATATACTCTGAAGAAGAGAGAAAAAATTGCTTATGATGAAAACATTTATTGCATAAAACATTAGGATTATGTTTTTAAGCAGTTCAATTCAACAGAAATGTAATGAAAATGTCTCATGTGCAAGGCATGACACCAGGTTCAGATCACAAAGGAGAGATCAAAAAAGGTTTTTGTGAGAAAGTGACATTTTTACTAATATCCACTTTGAAAATAGTGATCTGCTGTATTCCCAGACCAAATCTAAAAGGAAAACAGTTCATTTCACACCTCTCATTGACTTCAAGAGTAGAGATCCGAGTTTTGGTGTCAGGCAAAATAGTTTATTCTAATTATATGATAAAGACACTTTAAAGTTATGCAAACTATAACTACCTTAAGGAAATGTTAAAGTATAAGTTTGTTCTAATTAATTGCTGTTTCAAATGATAAAAATGTATTCTCTTAATGACTACTTTAGGTTGCCTATGGACAATATTATTCATGCCAAAATGCATTTTAATCCTCTGCTTCTAAATAATTATTCTCTAGAATGCCAAAAGAGTTTTTCTTTTTCTTCAAAGTTTATAATTTGGCAAGTCACTGCTCTGCTTAAAATTCTTCCAATATTTTTCTATTGTTTTCAAGACAATCTGAATTTCAAAGCCTTGCTGAATCCTGCATATTCCCACCTGTTACATGCATCCTTCACTCTCAGGAGCCGCTGTTTTCCCGAGAGGCTTCCTCCCAACACTGCATCTTTGCAAATCTAGACCCTCCACCTGATTTATACTTCATTTTTTCTCCCTCACATAATTCCCCTAACATTACAATGGGGCTTTTATTTTTGCATTCCCAGCCGTCAATAATTCTTGGCACACCTTGGGTCCTCAACAAATATTTCAGTAATTACTGCTTGAATGAACGAAGTTCAGATATTGAGTTCACGTCGACCAACGATTAAGTTTTAAAATACACTGGTATAAAAGCCTAAGAATGAAACTGAAGCTCTTTCACTTACCAGCAGGTGGGTTTTCAAATAAGTGTATGAGTCACATTTTTATAATTCCAAGCACACCATTCAGAGCAGCGAATATATCACCTCTTTGTAAATGTAGATATTACGTGAGAATTTTATATATTGTTAGTATCACCTTTGACTCATTGTATCTTTTTTATTTATTTATTTTTTTTTTTTAAGAGGGAGTCTCCCTCTGTCGCCCAGGCTGGAGCACAATGGCGTTATCTCGGCTCACTGCAACCTCTGCCTCCCGGATTCAAGCAATTCTCCTGCCTCAGCCTCCTGAGTAGCTGGGATTACAGGCAGCCGCCATCATGCCCAGCTAATTTTAAAAAAATCAAAGCTGGTGTGAAATTATGTGGATTACATGCTCTTCAAAGATGTGTGATAACCCATTTGGTTATTTATTTATTTATTTATTTATTTATTTTAAAAACAGTGTCTCACTCTGTCCCCCAGGCTGGAGTGTAGTGGCTTAATCACAGCTCACTGCAGCCTTGACCTCCTGGGCTCAAGCAATCCTCCCACTTCAGCCTCCCAAGTAGCTGGGACTAAAGTCACGTGTCATTTTTGTATTTTTTGTAGAGAAGAGATTTGGCTATGTTACCCAGGCTGGTCTCAAACTCCTGGGCTCCAGACATCCTCCTGCCTCGGCCTCCCAGAATGGTGCAATTCCAGGCATGAGCCACCACACCCGACCCCATTAGGTTATTGCTGTTGCTGTGGATATGGTTCTTTTTATTGATGCAGTTTAAGTATTTAAAAAGTATTCATTTTTTTCATTAAAATTTTATGTTAAAATTATTACCCATGGGAAAGTAAATTTCATACCTGACTGTAGCTAGTTCATTTGCTACTTATATAAAAAGTCCTTATTTTGTTTTTTCTCTAATGTTATTTTCGTACTATTGGGTACCAATTAGTATTTCTAGTTTAAAGTGAGTGAAAAAAAACAACAACAAATTTACAATCTCTTGTGCCTTGTGACTTTGTGTGTGTGTGTGTGCGTGTGGTTTGTTTTGCTTTGTTTTGTTTTTGAGACAGAATTTCACTCTGTAGCCCAGGCTGGAGTGCAGTGAGACAATCTTGGCTCACTGCAATCTCTGTCTCCCAGGCTCACACAATTCTCCTGCCTCAGCCTCCTGAGTAGCTGAGATTACAGATGCCCACCACCATGTCTGAATAACTTTTTTATTTTTAGTAGAGATGGAGTTTCTCCATGTTGGCCAGGCTAGTCTCAAACTCCTGACCTCAAGTGATTTGCCCACCTCGGCCTCCCAAAGTGCCGAGATTACAGGTGTAAGTCACTGTGCCTAGTCTGTTTTTTGTTTCTGTTTGTTTGTTTGTTTGTTGGAGACTTGCAATGTCACCCAGGCCGAAGTGCAGAGGTGCGATCACAATTCACCGCAGCCTCAACCTCCCAGGCTCAAGGGATCCTCCATCTCAGCCCAGTAACTGAGACCAGGTGTGTGCCACCATGCCCAGCTGATTTTTTACTTTTTAAGCTTTTTTTGTAAAGACTGGGTCTCACTATGTTGCTTTGGCTGCTCTTAAAATCCTAGACTCAAGCAATCTTCCTGGCTCAGCCTCCCAAAGTGCTGAGATTACATGCATGAGCCACTGCGCCTGGCCTTTTTACAGCGGTGTGAGATATTTGAAACTTTGGACAAAAATAATGAGATTTTGAAAATTTAGTGAATATAATTAACTTGTGTAGCCCTAATCTCGAGATCGTTTGGCTCTGCAAAGCTTGTAATGGAAGGAGAATATTTGCTTCCCATTTTCAGAGAATGGCCTGCATTAAACTAAAATGGAGTGTTATTATTTCTTTCTTGAACAAATGTCCTCTGTGTATTAAACTTTTCTTTAGTAATTTCAAAATACTGCAAATCAAGAAGAAAAGAAATTCAGTACATTCTTTCTCTATTGCATTTTATCTAACAATGAAGAAATGATGGCACTTCAAGTAGGAAGATGCCATATATTGGAAATAAGTATACTGAATTGTAAACTTCTCTACTTCAGGAGTTAATCAGCAAAACGGGTCATCAATCATGTTTTAAAATAGAATCTGGGCACTGAAAATGTCCTGGGAAAAACTATTTTTCCACATTATTGTTTTCTGTTTTACTGATGGCACAGTGCCTTTTCTTCACTTTCATTTATAACCACAAAATTTATCCTGCTAAAAGCAGGACTACTCTATTTTAAACAAGCATACCTTGGATATCAGCTAGCAAACTACTAAGAACTCTGTTCAATATCTGGATAGATGAAGAGGATACTGTTTGTTCCCTGTAGATTGCATTTTATGTATTTGTTTATTCATCCACTCATTTGTTTATTTAGTTTTCAGTGTAACAAGTATTTTCAGCTTTTACTCTGTGCCAGACTCTTGGTTAGGTACTGAGTATTGAAAGATGAATAAAATGCTATACTTTCTCCAACGAGATTAAATATTCCAATCCCAGTCACTTCTCACACAAAGGGCTATGCCAAATGCTGAATGAAAAAGCTACCCCAGTTCCAATTATCCATAAAGAACAACACATTGCTATT
Source organism: Hylobates moloch (assembly GCF_009828535.3). Classification (NCBI taxonomy): domain Eukaryota; kingdom Metazoa; phylum Chordata; class Mammalia; order Primates; family Hylobatidae; genus Hylobates; species Hylobates moloch. The sequence continues at coordinate 88,862,820 of NW_026652278.1, forward strand.
CCCACAATGTGTCTAGCTTAATCAGCACTGAAGTCTTAAACGCGACAGGCAATATTAATTTCAATGAGATCTAAAAGGAGCGCGGACCCAAAATCCTGCTTGAATATTAAAAACCTCTGTGTTTTGCCACTCTACTGTTGGAAACTTCTTTGTTATTGTTGGAAAATGTTATTAGCCTCATAAGAAACCAAGTATCTATTGCCATCATGAAGCCATAATGGACTTTCCATTAATCCTCACTATGGACTAGTAATAAAATTAGGGGAAAAAGGACAGATGTAAGTGGATGAGAATTGGGTTTTTGTTTTCTGATCAACTGTAGTCAAGGAGAAAAGCTGTATTTTTATTGGGGGAACTATTTATAAATCATAGGGCTATTTTGAAAGTATAACTGAGGTTGCAGCATAAGGGCGATGCCAAGATTCTATGTTGGGCACACAGAGAAGAGTGACTTAGGTGGTTCTGTAGATTTTTATGTCCTGGCTATCGTGCATATGTTTTGGACATTTCAGCAGATCTATTCTGAAGTATTGGGATACCCAGGAAAAAAGGCCTTAGCACTACACAAGATGGCCTATTTAGTTGTAGGTATACTTTGAAATTGTGTCAAATATTTCTCTTTAACAAGCTGTGTTTTCTCTTGTGGGAATGCCATCAAGTCCTAATTATTGTCTACAAATAAAAGAGTAATGGCATTTAAAACCTGCTATCCCTAGGCTGATAAACAGCTTTGGTCAAATGTGTTCAAGTCTAACTTCTGAACAGGTTAAAGTGTATAACTTTTTTTTTAAATGAAGGATTGTAGGAAGATGGTGAATATTAACAGACAGGGAAACAGCAATGACAGAATTGAAAACATGCAAACAACATTTCCAACAAAATAAAACCCAGGCCACAAGGAGTTCTCCTTAACCCCAAATTACAAACCACCAACAGCCACAAGACTCATTTAGTGTCACCATTTCTATGTGTGGGGAAAAAAGTAGAAAAATTTTATAAAGATATGTGTGTTTCCAATGGCTCTGGGAGTACTAGGACAATAAAACTGCAAATAAATGTCACTGGAAAGTACAAAAGGCCAATCTGAAAACACAGCCAGAAGCAGAAGGGACTTCAGTGGTATCCAAATTTCAAGTTAGGGTAAGGGGGCAATGACAGGATACCTGATGTTGCTGGAGCAGTATGGATTTAGAAACCCTAAACCCAATATCCTTTCCAAGACAAAGCTGTGCATTGAGTAGAAACTGCTGAGAGCTGAATACAAACTGGGCAGGATGGGAATAATATTGTCACAGGTAAGAGAAGTTTCAGATAAAAGTGCGACAATGGGAGTCAAATTTCACAAAGCCTGGTGACATATTTTCAACACGTTTTTATAGAGGGAGCATTTGAAACATAAAGGTAGAAAATATCTCTTAGTTCATTCCTGCTTTCCAAAAGTAGAGAAGAACTCATTTCATTGAAACAATGGTTCACAGTAAATTATCTCAGTTAAGTTCCACATAAATTTATTACACAAGAAAATAAGGAGCGAAATTATATCTCTGTAGACGAACTAGAAAAGCATATTTTTTAAATGGTGAAAATTGTAACCAAATATTTTACAGTGATCTCAAAGAAATCAATAAAATGTTGGGCTATTAAAAACATAAATTATAAATAGAAATACTTACAAATAATCTGCTTGAAAAAGAAAGGAAACCTGTAAAAACTGGTAACAAAACTAAGAAGTCCCAAGAATGGAAGATAAAAATAATTTTGGAAACACTGACTAAACAAGAAAGGACATATGAACAAATAATGTAACAGATAATTCATTAAGAGATATAAAAAAGAAGGAAAACTTTAAAAATTAAAATAAAGAGGTGGCTATAAGATTAGATGTATAAGTTAGATGAAGAGGATTTTTCACATTAAGCAAGCAAGGGCTTCAAAGATGACCTGTGATGGAACAGCTTATGTAAAGTAGCAAAGTAACATAGGAAAAGAACGTAAGTTACTCAATGAGTGTGAATGTGGCAGCAGGAAGAGACCATCATTGCTGCTGGAGTAGATGAGTCAAGATCACAAAGAGAGTTGAGGATATTAAACACCAGGCACAGTGGCTCATGCCTGTAATTCCAGTGACTCAGGAGGCTGAGACAGGAGAATCTCTTAAGGCCAGGAGTTCAAGATCAGCCTGGGCAAATAGTGAGACCCAGTCTCTAAAATAGTAATAATGATTTTTAAAATGTTTAGCTGGGCGAGGCTCCAGTGAGCCATGGTGGTGCCACTGCACTTCAGCCTGGGTGACAGAGGGAGATTCTGACTCTTACAAAACAAAATATAATAACCAAAATGCTTTGGAATGTTTCCAGGCAGGGCTGCTCAGTCTGTGGTCATCTTTTCAGGATGATCTTGACAACAGCATAAATGTCTATCTTCAGGGATGCTAGTTATTTTCAAATCTATAATTCAATATTAGACCTCTCCTAAATTCTAGATCCACATGTCCCAAATCTCTACAAGCATCGCCACTGGAATGTCCTGCAGGTGTCTTTGTGCTTGTTTTCTCCTATTCTGTCAAATAACCACACAAGTTTCCTTATGTGCTTGTTTTCTCCTATTCTGTCAAATAACCACACAAGTTTCCTTATGTTCTAAGACAGAAAACTGTTAACAAATTCTCAAATGTACTTGCTTAACATCTTCAAAATCTGTGGCTTCCTCTATGCATAGTTTTCTGCACTAAAACAAAAAATTAGAACTCTTGCTTAAGATATTGTGACAGTTTTCTTCCTGGCTTGTCTATGTCTAGTTTTATCATTGTCAAGAAGTCACCAGAGTGATCCATCTGAAATCAAATGTAATGATGTACTCTTCTGTTTAAAAGTGTTTCAGAGTTCCCCACTATAGGATAAAGTCCACATTTTATTTAAGTAATCATAACCATAAGATAGGAAATGGCCCCTTCCAACATGTTCAAATCCATCTGTCATCACAGACCCTCAGGTACTTGATGGTTTAATCGTTTTGAACTATATGCTGCTCTATTTGGTTTATTCATCCTGCTTCCCAAATCCAAGCTTGCACTGATATTCTCTCTGAAATGCCTGAAATGTCCATCCTCTTTATTCCACCCCGTGATTTTTTATACATCCTTCAACACCTAGATCAATTATGTACTGTTCTGTGCCAATGGGGGAGAGTTGATTGTTTTCTACTTGGGATCACATCTATCATTAACGCATCTTTAAAATATTACATTGTACTTCTATAACACTGAATTATACTTCCTTTTGCATACTTCTCCCCATCTATAGCAGAAGGATCTCAGTGCAGAAATCACAGAGAGAGAGAGAGAGAATGAAGTTTCTTTCTGTCTCTTAAGTGGTGTATGAGTGGATGGACAGATTGTCCTCAGCTTTAAGGGCAATTCAGGATGATCTGAGTTAAAATCGAGGCTCTATGCAATGAGAAAAACGCGTTTCTGCAGGGCCTGCCCATTGCGTGTGCTGGGAGGCTCTGCTACATCAAATAGCAGAGTCGCATTCTCCACAGGGGCCCCAAGCCTCGGTGTAAGCCAGGGCTGCTTCACACATGTCCTCTATCTAAGGTGAGTCTTAGTAGGTGTTATTTATTTAAGGACTGTGGTGCTTTCCATGGCTGATTTGCTGGTAAATGACAGGTGTGAGTATAGAGAACATGTCTTGCCTCCACCCACTGCACCCACCATCCTGTGCGTCACAGAAACCTGTCTCCATGATCAGCAGCCATGTGTAGAAAGGACAGTCTCCAGAGTCAGAATCCTGGGACCATCCCTGAATTTGCAACTTACTAGTTTTCTTGCCACATTTTTTAGTTTTTTTCAAGCCGTAATTTCCTTAAAATGGGGAATGTTATCAATCCCTATTCCATAGGAAATTTGGAGCACATGAGTTCATTCAAGTAAAGTATACCATTAGCAGGCCGTAACACAGGCAAGAAGGAAATACAATAATTTGCTTGTGTGTGTGTGTGGTGGGGTAAGTGTCACATATTCATAAAATTCAACCCTACCCCCATTCCAAGAGTTTAGTGTGACATTAGTGTCTAGGTCATATAACTATGGCCATCTTTCTGCCATACCTGATCTAAGTCCTGTAGCAATTAACACAGCAGAGCTATATTCGCATAAGTAACTTTATAGTCTCTGTGTATATGCTGAGCAGAGCTGATTCATTTCACACATCATTTGCAACTTGTTATGGAGCTCCTTCAATACTAATACCCAAACATGTTGGACAAAGAAAAGAAGACAGACACTTTTGTTTAGTTGCTTGTTTTCTACTGATTTCTTAATACTACATTTTCAACTTCTTAGCGACATTGGCCCCATATTAAAGGTCTATGTCACACACCCTGTTGTGAATAAAAAAGTTATTTTACGGTAGCCCTTGAAATGATAAACTTCTATTTGCATTGAAAGTAATGTTATTGCCCTTTCCATATAAAATTGTACTCATAGATCATTTTAAAGTAACACATTTTTTCGTAAAGAGATGAACTTGGAAAATAAAGTGGTAATAGTGTGTTTAATTTATAAGTAAACCCTAGGAACCCAATTTATTTTGTTTTGTTATCACAAACAGTAAAAATTTATCTGGTTTTGAACAGATTCCAATTATTAACAAATCCTATTTGTATCCTACTTATTTGTCACACATGTGAAAGTACTCTTTTTCTTCATGCTACAGACCTAAATTGTGATGATCAAATTGAACAGTGTAAACAAGCAATTAGATGATTAATTTGCTACAACCTACTCTGAAATATGAGTCATATTTTATCCACTTATATATATTCAATGCCAAGGTTATCAATAGAATATAGGCAGAAATTATGCAAAATGATAAGACATACACCTGTGTAATCCTCAAGTCTGTTTTTTTCTTCTTGTTTTCTCACATCATTCAAGTCACCAAAATTTTATTGCTTTTTACATGACAAGAAATATAATGTTAGACATAAAATGAATAAAGGAAATTATCCTTAAGAAATTTATCATGTAGACAGAAAGATGCAGTAATATAACACTATAATGCAATACAATCCAATGAATACCATATAATGCAATGAATTCTGTGAAAGATTTGTTAACAAAGTGCTTGGGAAAACAGAGGAGGTTCACTGACTTCTGATCCAGGCTTCTGGAGATGACCAGAAAAGGCTAGAGAGGAGGAATCATATTTACTGACCTTGAGGAACAAGGAGGATACATTATGTGGGAAACAGGTGGCCTGGGCACAGTGACTCACACCTGTAATCTCAGCACTTTGGGAGGCCAAGGCAGGAGGATTGCTTGCACCCAGGACTTTGAGGCTACAGGGAGTTATGACCACATCACTGAACTCCAGCCTGGCCAGTAGAGCAAGACTCCATCACTTAAAAAAAAAAAAAAGTTGGGCATTCCACATAGACCACATGCAAAGACAGAGGCAGAACTGAGTTTTGGGAGATAAAGAGGATTTGGAAGGAGCATAAAATATATGACAAAAATTAGTGAGATAAGAATTTGGAATAAGAATTGGAGCCACCTTGTCAGAAATTCAGGCATTATCATGGAGGCTTTAGGGAGCCATTGCATGAATTTAAACAGGGCTGTGGTGATAATTTTTTTCTAAAAAAAGCAACACAAGATTGAGAGCACTTAGGAGGAAGAATTCGGAAATGGCAGAATCACCGTAAAGGTGGAAAATATTTACTTTTGACTAAATTGCTAAATTGAGCCATGTTAAATAGAGAATTCGTAAGTGTGTGTTTTTTATATTTTTTATTTATTTATTTATTTTTGAGACGGAGTCTCGCTCTGTTGTCCAGGCTGGAGTGCAGTGGTGTGATCTTGGCTCACTACAAGCTCCACCTCCTGGATTCACGCCATTCTCCTGCCTCAGCCTCCAGAGTAGCTGGGACTACAGGCACCCGCCACCACACCCAGCTAATTTTTTGTATTTTTTAGTAGAGAGGGGATTTCACCATGAAGCCAGGATGGTCTCGATTTCCTGACCTCGTGATCCGCCCGTCTCAGCCTCCCAAAGTGCTGGGAGTACAGGCATGAGCCACCACGCCCAGGCGAGTGTGTGTGTTTTTTAATAGAGCCTAAGTTTCTTGAATTATTATTCACTTTAGTTAGAATCACTGAAGATCTATGCATACAATTAAGACATAAAAACAAAACAGATACGTTGAAAGTTAAGAGTATTGAACAAGTAGATGAGTCTATTCTTCTAATGTCTTGTAGACTTCTCAAGATGATCAAGAAGTCTACCATGTCACTTTCAGTGCACAATATATAATATACCAATGATTCCTAAATCCATGTAGATTTCAAGAAAAAATATATAGTCTTAATTCATTTACAATTAACTCATAAACTGTGGTCTTGTAAGAAGTAACTAATATTTAATATTCAGGATAGTTTTTTATATAGTCTTAATTCATTTACAATTAACTCCTAAACTCTGGTCTTGTAAGAAGTAACTAATATTTAGGATAGTTTTGAACATTAATTCAGGAAATAGCCCTTTTTTTTTTTTTTGAGGTGGAGACTCACTCTGTCACCCAGGCTGGAGTGCAGTGACACCATCTCGGCTCACTGCAACCTCTGTCTCCTGGGTTCAAGCAATTCTCCTGCCTCAGCCTCCTGAGTAGCTGGGACTACAGGTGCATGCCACCATGCCAGACTAATTTTTTTTTTTTGTTTTGGCAGGGTTTCACCATGTTGGCCAGGATGGTCTGGATCTCCTGACCTTGTGATCCACCCGCCTTGGCCTCCCAAAGTGCTGGGATTACAGGCGTGAACCCCTGCACCCGGCCAGAAAATATCCTTTATTAATTTTTTATAGTTAGATTTTAATATAAAGCAAATGTTTCAAAGAGCAAAAGAGGCATATGTTGCTGCGGAAAGATGTGAACTTAATTCAGATCCTTAAATCCATTGTCATCAAACTTGGGAATAAGTGTCTTTGAATCCTTCCTTGTAGGATCTAGAAAAGGTGCTTAAAAGTACATTAAAGGTTGGGCGCAGTGGCTCACGCCTGTAATTCTAGCACTTTGGAAGGCTGAGGCGGGCGGATCACGAGGTCAGGAGATTGAGACCATCCTAGCTAACATGGTGAAATCCTGTCTCTACCAAAAAAATACAAAAAATTAGCCGGGCCTGGTGGCGGGCACCTGTAGTCCCAGCTACTCGGGAGGTTGAGGCAGGAGAATGGCGTGAACCCGGGAGACGGAGCTTGCAGTGAGCTGAGATCACACCACTGCTCTCCAGCATGGGCGACAGAGCGAGACTCTGTCTCAAAAAAAAAAAAAAAAGATCGAGACCATTCTGGCCAACATGGTGAAACCCCATCTCTACTAAAAATACAAAAATTAGCTGGGCATGGTGCCCGCCTATAGTCCCAGCTACTCGCCAGGCTGAGGCAGGAGAATTGCTTGAACCCAAGAGGCAGAGGTTCTAATAAGCTGAGATTGTGCCACTACACTCCAGCCTAGCGACAGAGTGTGACTCCGTCTCAAAAAAAAAAAAACAGGCCGGGCGCGGTGGCTCACGCTTGTAATCCCAGCACTTTGGGAGGCCGAGGCGGGCGGATCATGAGGTCAGGAGATCGAGACCACAGTGAAACCCCATCTCTACTAAAAATAAAAAAAAAAAAAAAAATTAGCCGGGTGTGGTGGCGGGCGCCTGTAGTCCCAGCTACTCGGAGACGCTGAGGCAGGAGAATGGCGTGAACCCGGGAGGCGGAGCTTGCAGTGAGCCGAGATTGCGCCACTGCACTCCAGCCTGGGCGACAGAGCGAAACTCCGTCTCAAAACAAAAACAAAAACAAAAACAAACAAACAAAAAAACCATACACACACTAAATACACTAAAAGGAGAAATTGTTTGGAATAGGTTATTCTTTCTTTAATGTGGTGAGATCATAATGTCTAGAATACCATGTGCTTCCAATGTTCAAATTATGTTGCCCAAATTATGTTGCATTGAAAATTATTAACAAGTGAAGTTTAATGCAACGTTTTGTTTTGTTTTGTTTTGTTTTGTTTTTGAGACGGAATCTCGCTCTGTTGTCCAGACTGGAGTGCAGTGGCACAATCTCGGCTCACTGCAAGCTCCGCCTCCTGGGTTCACGCCATTCTCCTGCCTCAGCCTCTCCGAGTAGCTGAGACTACAGGCGCCCACCACCACGCCCGGCTAATTTTTTGTATTTTTTAGTAGAGACGGGGTTTCACTGTGTTAGCCAGGATGGCCTCGATCTCCTGACCTTGTGATCCGCCCGCCTCGGCCTCCCAAAGTGCTGGGATTACAAGCATGAGCCATGGCGCCCGGCCGTTTTGTTTGTTTTTTGAGACGAAGTCTCTCTCTGTCACCCAGACTGGAGTGCAGTGGCGAGATCTCGGCTCACTGCAACCTGCACTTCCCAGGTTCAAGCGTTTCTCTTGCCTCAGCCTCCCGAGGAGCTGGGATTACAGGCACCCGCCGTCATGTCTGGCTAATTTTTGTATTTTTAGGAGAGATGGGGTTTCGCCATGTTGGTCAGGCTGGTTTCGACACCTGACCTCAAGTGATCTGCCCACCTCGGCCTCCCAGAGTGCCGGAATTACAGGTATGAGCCATCGATGACACCAGGCCAATCCAATGGTTTTGACAGAAAGAAAAAGAAAAAAAGGTGCTGCTGGAGAGTAGAGGTAAAATGGAAATAATAAAATATTTTAATGAACAAAAAGCTCTTACAGAAGACACAGATTTCACTGTATTTAGAAAGTAAAAAAAAAAAAAATTGAGGCTGTGCGCAGTGGCTCAGGCCTGTAATCCCAGCACTTTGGGAGGCTGAGGCGGGCGGATCACGAGGTCAGGAGATCGAGACCATCCTGGCTAACACGGTGAAACCCCGTCTCTACTAAAAAAATACAAAAAATTAGCCAGGCGCGGTGGCGGCCTGGCTCCAGCCTGGGCAAAAGAGCGAGATTCTGTCTCAAAAAAAAAAAAAAATTGAGAATTTGGCATAAAATAGTTATAAAATCATATGAGCAAGTACTTTGTGCACGCATAAGATTTTCCACCTAGTTATTTAACAAATCTATTTGACTTTTGAAATAAGCATGAGTTTTAAATTTCAAGTGTAACTGTAACAAAACACACAAAAGATTTTGAAGCTGTTTTAATCCAAAGAAATTAACTGATTTTTAAACCACTCATTATTTGTGTTGTCCATTAAACTGTTTTGTCAAGTGTATCGATTTTCTAACACCAGTGTGTTCATATAGTTATTTACTCATCTGTGTATTCAAAAGCTGTGTATGAAGCATTTATTAGGTGCCAGGCATTGTGCAACTTACCAGATACGATGGCAGCAAGGAAGGCAAACTCTAATCTTGCCTTCATGGATTTCAGTCAACTAAGAGAGGGAACCTGGCAATGAAAATGAAGAAAACAGCCTGGATGAGCACATTACGACACCAATATTTACAGAATGGAGCGAAGGTGAATGTGATTAAGTTATAGCTTGTGGAGGAGACTGGTAGGACATGAAACCAAAAAGCTAGAGTGATTCATATATATTAAATGAGTGGTTCTTATGTCCTGGGCACTGTGCTGAGATTATAGTGTATACCAATTAGGAAGTTATATTATTGGTCCTTGAGAGAACTAAAGGTAAATTGAGTGGTGGATAATGGTGTGGAAAACAGAAGAGAAAGTAAACGTTTTTGATCATGGTCTAGATTAAGAAATAATTTTTACATTTCAACCCAGTGCAAGCTTTGTATGGGCACACAACGCACACACACATTTATAATGAAAATAAATATTTCATGATTCAAAATATACCATGTGTAATGCACTTTTATCTCTTTCAGTTTCACTTTTATTAAATTTATTTTCTTTTCTTTCTTTTTTTTTTTTTTGAGAAGGAGTCTTGCTCTGTCGCCCAGGCAGGAGCGCAGTGGCTTGATCTCCGCTCACTGCAAGCTCCGCCTCCCAGGTTCACACCATTCTCCTGCCTCAGCCTCCCGAGTAGCTGGGACTACAGGTACCCGCCACCACGCCCAGCTAATTTTTTGTATTTTTAGTAGAGACGGTATTTCACCGTGTTAGCCAGGATGGTCTCGATATCCTGACCTCGTGATCCACCCGCCTCAGCCTCACAAAATGCTAGGATTACAGGCGTGAACCAACGCGTGCAGCCTATTAAATTTATTTTCATTAAAAATAATGATGGTCTCACCTTTATGGCCTCACACAACAACTGGACCTTTCAGCTTCCAGAGAGCTTTGTCTCCTGTCCCGCCAGCTTGCTCCTGTGGTATCTGCTAAGGAGTCCGACTCTTGATCCAATGCTCTGGATGAGCTTCCACTGAAGCATGCTGAGGACAGGTCTGGGTTCTCAGGAATCTGAAACTGGGTTACATCCCAGACTCTTTTGAAAGGTACCTTCTTGGCTGGAAGTGTTTTTGTTTTTGTTTTCGTTTTTTGAGACACGGTTTAGCTCTTGTCACCCAGGCTGGAGTGCAGTGGCGTGATCTTGGCTCACTGAAACCTCCGCCTCCCGGGTTCAAGGATTCTCCTGCCTCATCCTCCTGAGTAGCTGGGACTACAGGCGCATACCACCATGCCCAGCTAATTTTTTTGTATTTTTAGTAGAGTCGTGGTTTCACTATGTTGACCAGGCTTGTCTCAAATACCTGACCTCCAGTGATCCACTCACCTGGGCCTCCCAAAGTGCTGGGATTACAGGCGTGAGCCACCGCGCCCGGCCCCTTTTTGTTCTATTTGATCCTGCTCCTCTCTTGGGAAAATCTCAGCAGCAGCACGCACCCTTCTCCAACTCTGACTGTGTGCTGCTGAGGCGCTACTGTCAGCTTCTGTTCTTGGTGGCCTGGCATGACTTAGGATAATGTGGAAAACTTCCGTAGCTTCTGTGGAAAACCTAAGATCTCCCTAACTGGCTCCTTTAAGACCTTTCCCTCCCATCCCCTCTGCTCCTTTCCCCTTTCACTGCCTTGATCTTCCCTCCCAGCTCGGGGGCATCCTTTCACACGTCCCCCTTCAAGCCCCTGCCTCTTCTCCCCTGTGCTGATTCCTGCCAGACAGTTTTCTTCTTACTCCAGCTCCTCACACCCTGCAGTCACTGGAACTTTAATTTCCCTGGCCTATCAGGGGCTCTCAAGGGACTCAGGAACACCCCCCTACCCCCCCCCCCCCCCCCCAAAAAAAAGTACCTGAGGCTTCAATGGAAGAAGGCTGATTTGAAACAAACTGGATATTTTATCCACTCAGATGAGCTCTGGAGACATTCTGACAGCTTCTTGATGTCCCCTCAGTCTCTTGTCTCCGTAAGATTACATATCAAGACAAAAGAAAATCTTCAAAGTCTCCTTCAAATATGTTGGTAAAACACACTAACCTTACATTCATAACCTTAACTGCGCTGTAATTTTTTAACTGAAAACCATAAAATCCTTATTTGCATCTGTCTTCCTGTTCAAGAATACACATATATACACAAAATACACATATATAAATATATAATAATAATTCCCTGTGATACAGTACTTCCCATATGTTATCATGTGTTATATGATACTGCCTGGATAGAATTACCAAATCAATTTATAGTAATAAAATTACTTTTTAAAGTTCTGTCCTAATTGGCCTAGAAAGAAATAAGCACACGCGTAAATTAAATCTTCCAAAATTTCCACTTAGCTGTCTTTCACGTTCACATGGGTTGGATAAATCTTTGATAAAATGCCTGCCTGAGAAAACTCAGGGCTGCAAAAATAATTCATTGTTTGTTCTAGCCAACACTTGAAGATAGAGCCCCTGTCTTCCAGTCTCTGTGGGAGGGTAGGAGCCCTAGTTAACTTTAATAAATGCTAGTTAACCAAGATGGGTTTCACATGAACTCCACCTTCCTGCTTTTAGTCACTTTTCACTTCCCAGATTCCACTGAGCCCCACTCATTCCCCTCATAATTCCTTCATTCTCCCTTTAAAACACCCACTCACCTCTGTACAAATAGTAGTTGGGGTCAGTTCATGCTGGACTCTTCAAAATAGTATATTGCTGCCCTTAGCATTCTAACTAGCTTTCAGCTTTATCTTTCACAATCCTGTCCTATTTAAGTGATATTAAAACTTATTAATGTCTTGGGACTTGCTGATTATAAAGCCATGGATAATTAATTAAGCATAATTTTAAAATTCCTAATTTACTGGGGAAGGAAGTAGGAAATAATGAGGAAGTGTTTCAAGATTGACTGTGAAACCTTTTTTTTCTTCAAATGCAAATGTAACATTTATTGGGCAGACCAGGTTTTTGGGAGAAGTTTATGAGTTTGGTTGTATGCAAGTTGAGTTTGAGGTTCTTTTGAGGTATTCAAGGATATGTGTGGAGGGGACAGTTGGATTCATAGGGCTCAGTGCTGGGTGCAATGGCCTAATGTGTAGATAGTAATTTATAAGTCATCCGGGTAAACCTGGTCACTGCATTGTAGATGTGGACGCAATCACCTAGGAAGAGACTAGGGAATAACACGGGGAGAAGGCTTAGCACTAAGCCCCCTGAGAAGCTCCTGACAGTTAAAGGTTTTTGGAACTGGATCAACCTTCAGGAGTCATAGAAAAAACATTCAAAAGTGGTAGGAGAAAAATCAGACAAAGCTGAGTCAATAAAGTCAGCAGCAGAAGTGCTCTAGGAAGGAAAAGTGTTCATTCTATTAAATGACAAGGAGTTCACTGGTGACACTGGGGGTAGGGTGATGAAGGTGAAAGCCAGATTGGAAAAGGGCTGTTAGGAATACATTGTCCAGGGCCTTACTTGTTTCACTAGGAAAACTGGAATTGGTCCCATCAGCATTGGGAGCTAACAGATTTCCAGCTACCGGCATGATATAATTGTTTTTGTAACACAGAAACTTAACTTGGCAGCAATGTGTGAGGTAGATGGGCCGTGCAGAACATGTCCAGCAGTAGGAATGCAATTTAGAAGTCTGTGGCCATAATCCAAGTAATAGAGGGCCATCACTGAATAGCATTTAAGCAAGATACATAAAGGAAACTGACCCAGCCTCTTCCTCTCATGCTTCCACCCCCACATGTACATTAAATCACCATCTTTCTTCATTTCTGCTTTATATAAGTTACCACATTTAAAAAAAATCCCTATAGAGGAGAAGGTTCACTCCACCCTCAACAGCTTCTAAAATAAAATACAATGTTCCCAGGAAAATAACTGTGGAAAGAAGTCTAGCCATTTCAAAAAGAACTACTAGGAAGTAAAAATATTCAACTTTTCAAAACTCGAGGCAGGAAAACAACTGACAGGTTCACAATCTACTCAGTATTGAAGTTCATTTCCTATTAATAAGACATTTACCAAAGAAACACAATTATGATGCATTTTAATATATTCTAAAATTAATATTATCATGCAATTAGGACAATCAAATGCTTTCTTTTAATTGATATAGGAAGAAAATGAGAAACTTTAGGATGGATGCTTCATGTATTACTCATTTTTTTAAAAAGTGGAGCAACAGAAACCATAGACTAGATAAAATCATGCTTTCCTGTCGGATGAACCTGTTAAAACTTTGAAATGATTAACCGTAATAAGTAATAAAAATATCCACTCCAGTATGTGTTTTCTGTTTTTTTTTTAGCTTTCCCCTAGACAATTTTCTATAACAGGAGGACATGTCAAAAACACTTCTGAAAACTGACAGTGCTTTAGAATTAATGAACAACATTCCAGAAATATAAATTTGACTAAAGGGCATAAAAATAAAACTTTCAAGACAAGCCTAAATGATCTACAATGTTGTTAAAACAAAAGCAGATAATAAATGTATACATTATCAATTAAAATATGCAGGTTATTATATATTTAATAGTTTTACCTTTTAATATAAATACATGATGCCAGCCCCTGTCAACAAGGTATTTAATTTTATGCCGGTAGCAGAAATGGACTTTTGCTGACACTAATTAAAAAGGTAGAGGGAAAAAATAAACATTATTATATTACTCAAGAGACAAAGATGGCTTAAGAGTAAGTGGAGGTGTGATGGGAAATGAATAGACTTTATGTGTTTTTTATGCTTAATAAGATCTTAGGCCATAACATTGAAATGAATTTTGATTAAAAAAAAAAATCTACTGCTTCCCCTGGGAGTCATTAAAAATGAAATAAATCCATCATATGAAAGTAGATGCTGGCAGCCTGGGCACGGTGGCTCACACTTGTAATCCCAGCACTTTGGGAGCCCGAGGCGGGCGGATCACGAGGTCAGGAGATCGAGACCACGGTGAAACCCCGTCTCTACTAAAAAATACAAAAAATGAGCCTGGCGTGGTGGCGGGCGCCTGTAGTCCCACCTACTCGGAGAGGCTGAGGCAGGAGAATGGCGTGAACCCGGGAGGCAGAGCTTGCAGTGAGCCGAGATTGCGCCACTGCACTCCAGCCTGGGCGACAGAGCGAGACTCCGTCTCAAAAAAAAAAAAAAAAAAAAGAAAGTAGATGCTGGCATATTTGGATGGTTCCTTCAGCTGATTGACAGCTGTGAAATTGGCAAGAGCAAAAAATAATTAAGTACTAGAACAAATTTTCATGTGTTAATATGGTTAAATGTTCTATTTTATATTTTTGTTTGTTTGAAAGTTCTATACATGCATGATGTTAAGAAGAGTAGAAGATGGAGAATAAGGCCTGTGAATCCGGACATGTTGAAATTAAAATTGTAATCATATCTATAAACACTGCTGCTCTGCTTATGTTTATTTTTTTATTTTTATTTTTATTTTTATTATTTTTGTGTGTGTGAGATGGAGTTTCGCTCTCGTTGCCCAGGCTGGAGTGCAATGGCACGATCTCGGCTCACCGCAGTCTCCGCGTCCCGGGTTCAAGCAATTCTCCTGCCTCAGCCTCCCGAGTAGCTGGGATTACAGGCATGTGCCACCATGCCCGGCTAATTTTTTGTATTTTTAGTAGAGACGGAGTTTCTCCATGTTGGTCAGGCTGGTCTAAAACTCCTGACCTCAGGTGATCTGCCCAACTCGGCCTCCCAAAGTGCTGGGATTACTGGCGAGAGCCACCGCGCCCAGCATGTTTATTTGTTTTTTAAAAAAGAGTTCGGCCATCACACTCCGGAGACTGTTGTGGGGTGAGGGGAGGGGGGAGGGATAGCATTAGGAGATACACCTAATGCTAAATGACGGGTTAATGGGTGCAGCACACCAACATGGCGCATGGATACATATGTAACAAACCTGCACATCGTGCACATGTACCCTAAAACTTAAAGTATAATAATGAAAAAAAAAGAAGTTAGTTAATAGATTCAGCTATGTCAATATCAGGAGATGTACAGAATCATAGGTCAAAGACAGCTTAAAACTTCAGAGATCACTAGGGGATACAAGTGTATGATGTAGACAGAAAAGCACAGGGAAAATTACATATGTGGCTGTAAAGCACACATACGAAGCTGTTAACAGCACCCACAAATGGAAACAAACATTGATTTCCCTGTTCAATCACTTTTAGCAACAACTTGGATGAAGATACTGAAAATATGTTTAACAATTGCAGGTGACACAAAATTGAAAAAGATTACCAGTATATTTAACGAGAGAACCAAGATCCTGGCTGAAACTATTGGCTAAAATGTAATCTTGATTAGACAACATGAATTTTTCAATTTCTTATATTTATAGCTAACATTCTAATTTACAAACATGGTGTAGGGGAAGTCTTACTTGACAACAATCAGACGGGTTTTGGATTGCTGCAAATAAAGACATAATAATACCATTTATTGAATATAGTGCCAGCATCATACTAAGTGCTTTATATGTACTATGTCAAGTCTCACAATTCTAAAACATAGGCATCATCATCATCCCCACATTGTAAGTGAGAAACTGATAATTTGAGAAGTTCGATAAAATGCCCCGAATCTGACAGCTAACGAATGTTGAAACCAGGTGTGAAATCTACCTAAATCCATGTCTTAACCAATATGCTGCTGTTATTATGCTGCTGTTATTATTTATATAAAAATAAATGCCATTATTAAAAGAAAAAAAAAGAGTTCGGCTGGGCACGGTGGCTCATAGCTATAATCCCAGCACTTTGGGAGGCCGAGGCAGAGGGATCCCTGATGTCAGGAGTTCGAGACCAGCCTGACCAACAAGGTGAAACTCTGTCTCTACTAAACATACAAAAACTAGCCGGGCATGGTGGCAGGTGCCTGTAGTCCCAGCTACTCAGGAGCCTGCAACACGAACCCGGGAGGTGGAGGTTGCGGTGAGCCGAGATCACGCCACTGCACTCCAGCCTGGGCGACTGAGTGAGTCTCTATTTCAAGAATAAATAAATAAATAAATAAATAAATAAATAAATAAATAAAATAAAAAAGAGTTCATACCATGCAGTATAAAAATAAAGT